>NC_092718.1:197123612-197470857 GCF_047496885.1 Scyliorhinus torazame
CTGTGATAACCAGTCTGAATTTAGCTTCTGAGTTCTGCGAGGTCATTTTAATCTCACCTACTGGGTTGGAAACCCATGGGACCAGGTACGTGGGACACTGTTTTGACACCCTGGCCTATTGGGACAATTTTAGCCTATCCTGCCAGTCCGGTAACTCAGAAACATAGAATCACAGAATTGTTATGGTACATACGGAGGTCTTTTGGCCTATCATGTCTGTACCAGCTCTCCAAAGGAGCATTATGAATTAGTGCCATTTGCTTGCCTCTTCTCCGTACCCTTGCGCATTGCTTCTATTTAAATAATCATCTAATGTCCTCTTGAATGCCTCGATTCAACCTTCCTCCATCAGGCAGTGCGTTCCACACAAAAAGATTTTCTCACAACACATTTGCTCCTTTTGCAAATTACTTTAAATCTGTGCTCCCTCATTCTCATTCCTTTTACAAGCGGGAACAGTTTCTAGCCATTTATTCTCCCCAGCCTCCTCATGATTTTGAACACCTCGATCAAATCTCCTCTTAGCCTTCTCCTGTCCAAGGAGAACAGTCCCATTCTCTCCACTCTACCCTCATAACTGAAGTTTCTCATCCCTGGAACCATTCTTGTGAACCTCTCCTGCACTCTCTCCAATGTGTTCGCATCCTTCTTACAGCGTTGTGCCCAGAACTGTGCAGAATACTCCAGCTGAGATCTAACCAATGTCTTATGCCTCCCTGCCTTTGTACTCTTTGCCCCTATTAATAAAGCCCAGGATACTATATGCTTTATTAACTGCTCTCTCCACCTGTCCTGCCATCTTCAATGATATATGCATATATACACCCAGGTCCCTCTGCTCCTGCACACCCTTTAGAGTTGTTCCCCCTTATTTTATATTGTCTCACCAAGTTCTTCCTACCAAAGTGAATCAGCTCACACTTCTTTGTTTGAACTTCATCTGCCACCTACCTGCCCATTCCACCAATTTATCAATGTCCCTTTAAAAACATTTTTTTTTTATTGTCACATTAACACTGCAATGAAGTCACTGTGAAAATCCCCTAATCGCCACATTCCGGCGCCTATTGGGGTACAAGAGGGAGAATTCAGAATGTCCAAATTACCTAATTATCTTTCGGGACTTGTGGGAGGAAACCCACGCAGACACAGGGAGAGCGTGCAGACTCTGCACAGACAGTGACCCAAGCCGGAATCGAACCTGGGACCCTGGAGCTGTGAAGCAACAGTGCTACCCACCGTGCTTTGAAGTTCTAACTGATGGAATTGGTTTTATAAGCCATCCAATTTTACTTTTCATTGAAGTTAATGTGTAATATTGAGTTGGGTGTAAACTCAGCATTCCACCCAATTCTGTAGGCATCCCACCTGCTGAATTAGCTTCAAATTATCCCCTGTTGTCATTTGCAAGGTCAAACCCAAGAATTCACACATGACTCGGGGGTCCATTTATGAGACTCGTGAAGTTCAAGAAGCATCAGGGAAGATACAGACCCAATTGCTGCATGTGCTGAAGTGATAATTAATTTCATGCAGCTAAAGCTATGCTCACACTCGGCCATTAGAAGGAGGCATTATCCTTGCATTGTTAACGAACAGGAGAAGCTCCTCAGACAATTAATTCCAGCTTCTCTCTGAAGCCATGGCTGGTATTTTATAAATCATATATAAGGCAAGTTTCAATTTTTTGCACAAAGATCCCACTTATCCCTCACCACAATAATAGACCTAGTTAGTGGCCAGCAATGTAAAATGTCTCATTATATCTCAGCAATAAAATGCTCACTGTCTCCATTATTTCTTTGTCCTTGTTGCGAGAATAGCAAATAATTGAGCTCTTGTGCAGTTTATCAAGATGGATGAAGTCAGCATGTTTTCGATTTGAGACAGAAGGGACACTTGTCAGTTGACTTTTTAAAACTACATTTTGTTTTAAAGCTGTCGCTTTTGCTTCTGGTATCTTTGTGCCTGGGTTCATCCTCACCATCTCAATATCTTGCACTGAGCATCTTAGCAGCTGCTGGATATAACTGAATGCACTTTATTGCCTTCATAATGACTCTGGAAATAAAATTAGAAAAGGACAACAATCCTGTAATGGATTTTCGAGGCTGCTGTCTTGTCAAAGTTAATTTTTGTGTAGCTCTGTCTTCAATTTGTCCCTTCTCCTTCTCTGAAGCAGTAATAAAATGAGCATGAAGTGCACCAAATTTATTCCGTGCAGCACACACTGTGATACATGAATACGCAACTCATTTAGTCCTTATAATATGTTCCATTTTGTTCAGTAGTAAATCTATAACTTCAGTACTTTCTTGCAATCCATTTTAGTTGAACCACTTTATAGATTGCAAAATCTATCTCCAAATGAGTGAAAATGATTGAACCCATTCACGTTAATAACAGCTAATTTAACCTTTTGAATGTGCCAGTGGCACGTAATAATGTCTGACTATTTATCTCAAAGATGATGGCAAAATGCTGCTTTTCTGACCAGCACTGCATTGACACTCCCACTTCCAAATTGCTCTGTACGTATGTGTCATTAGAGATGTGTCAAGGCGTTCCAGCAAACTCTCTGTGATAGTTTCTGACTTTTTGGTCAGCCATTTGCACAAGGGTCAGGAGCATTTAATAAAGAACAATTAGTTTTGCCAGCATCTGATCTAATACATTGGACCGGTTCTATTGCTCAGAATCCCTGTCACTGTTGGGTTCCGCACCATCGACAGCTCGAGACTCACCACTAATCAGAGGCTGAACTGGAGGAGCCCCGTCGACATCGTGCTTACAAGAGCAGCACAAAGGATGGCTATTCTGTGATGAGTGACTTCACCACCTAACTATTCACTGCTGTCATTTTTCACCATCTACAAGGCTCAGGTCAGGCTCATGATAGATGATTACCGCATGTCTGGTGTGGCACAAAAGCAACAATTGTCAAGGAACTCAACACCATCCAGAAAAGGGCAGTTGGCATGATAGCACACCCTATCATTGGACTCAATATTTACCCCTTCCATCGCCAAGGCACTGTGCCTGCAGTATGTATGTGTGGTGATATGCATTACTGTAAATACACAAGGGGTTAATGTAAATATACTACGACTAAGTAAACACTAGAGGGAGCACCAGAGACATTATGACATGCAGACATACAGCTAATGAACAGGACACGACCAATGGGCAGTCAAGATAGCCAGAGGTGACACTACCACAAGGGGGCATTACACAACCCAGGGCACACATGCTCTGTCTCTTTCCACAGGCGACACTTAGAGAGTAGGACAGGGGCAGATCAGAAGCATCACACCCACCACGTGGCTTAGAGCAGACAGGTTAGTTAGACTGAGTTACTATTGCAAGATTAGCAGGAGAGTCGAACTCATAGAGAACTGTGCTAATGGTTCAATAAATCACATTGAACTTACTTCAAAGTCTGGAGTATCTTTTGGTCAAAGCTGCATCGAGTTGCTGCCTGTGTTATCCCAGAGTACATAACACAACAGTATGTACCAACTCTCTAATCGAGAAAGTAATGTTGTGGTAACGCTATCAACTCCAAAGTTCCCCTCCATTCTGATTTCAGAACTTATCATCGCTTTTTCATGGATCATGAGTGGGTCTACAATTTCTACACAGACTACAGTAAATCAATGAGAAGGTCAACCAACAGGGTGAGCAGTAACCACAGCCTACCCAGCATCACTTGCACCCTGTGAACACATTTTGTAATTGTTGAAGTTCCAACAATATCTTTTTTTAAAAATGTATTTTATTCCAAACATATAAAAGGTTACAAAACATAAATAATTTGGGGAGCAAACTCTCCAACGCACAACTATACAGCCTGTACAAATTTTCCCCTTTTTCACCCCCCTCCCCCCCTCACTCCCCCCCACGACGAACAGCTCCTCAAACATGGCTACAAACATCCCACACCTTGCCTCAAAGCCCCCCACTGAACCCCTTAATTCGTACGTAATCTTTTCCAACTGAAGAAAGTAATATAAGTCCCCCAGCCAAGCCCCCACCCCCACCCCCGGTGGCCTTGCTGACCCGCACTCCAGCAAAATTCTTCGCCGGGCAATCAGAGAGGCGAAGGCCACAACATCGGCCTTCCTCTCCTCTATCAGCTCCGGCTTCTCCGATATGCCAAATATTACCACCAAAGGGTTCGGATCAACCTCCACCCCCACTATAACAATATCAATATCTTACCTTAAACTGCTGTAATCTGATCGCAGATTTTCTTTGACACTTTCTTTAGGCTGTGGTCATTGAATCCTATTTATTGCAATATATTCCAACCCTTGCCCAATTCTGAAATAATAATAATCTTTATTATTGTCACAAGTAGGCTTACATTAACACTGCAATGAAGTTACAGTGAAAAGCTCCTAGTCGCCACACTTTGGTGCCTGTTTGGGTACACAGAGGGAGAAATCAGAATGTCCAATTCACCGAACAAGCACGTCTTTCGGGACTTGTGGGAGGATATCGGAGCACCCAGAAGAAACCTATGCAGACACGAGGAGAAAGTGCAGACACCGCACAGACCCAAGCAGGAATTGAACCTGGCACCCTGGCGCTGTGGAACAACAGTGCTAACCACTGTACTACCCTGCCGCCCACTTTAGTCCATTTATTTAGTCCATTTTAATTCTACAGTTTAACTCGTGATCAAATATAGAGTCATAGAATCCGTACAGTGCAGAAGAGGCCATTCGGCCCATTGCATTGACCCTCCGAAAGAGCACCCTACCCAGGCCCGTCCCCATCCCCACAACCCCACCTAACCTACATAGCTTTGGATACTAAGGGCAATTTAGCACGGCAAATCCACCTAACCTACATATCTTTTGACTGTGGGAGGAAACCGGAGCATCCGGAGGTATTCCACGCAGACATGGGGAGAATATGCAAACTCCACCCAGACAGTGACCCAAGGTTGGGTTGAACCCGGATCCCTGGCGCTGAGAGGCAGCAGTGCTAAGCACTGTGCCACCATATGACTGAGTATTCTTGTTCAGTTGGTTGATAGTACAGAACATCTTTGTTTGGAATCTGATTCAGATCTCCAACTCTTTCTATTTTCCTCCAAAGCCTTGGATTTCAGCTGCAGGCACCCAGTTTGCATTTTTTCCAATATTTCATTTTGTAACGATTAGGATTCAGGAGATTTGGTTTTCCCATTGCAGTTCTTTTAACCAAAATGACACTGTTCTGCAGGTCTCACATATTTAACTGTTTAGACGGTGTAGTCAAGGATAGTCACCTCTCTCCAAATGCAACATTTCAGTCGATATAATTGCCAATACATTTTACAAAAGACTTCCTCACTGTTCCCAACATTTTTTCATAACTTTGAATATTTGCTGCTTTCCTTTCTCTACATTTTGTACATCACTTTTCTTTCATTCATCCGTGGGATATGAGTGTTTCTGGCCCTTGAGAAGGCGGTGGGTAACCACCTTCTTGAGGGGAGGCGGTCTGGGGATCCGGGCTCGATTCCCACCACGGCAGGTGATGGAATTTAAACTCAGTAAAATATCTGGAATTAAAAGTCTCATTCTGACCACTGTCATAAAAACTCAGCTGGTTCACTAATGCCCCTTTCGGGAAAGAAATCTGCCATCCTTACATGGTCTGGGGTGACTCGAGACTCACAGCAATGTGGTTGATTCTTAAATGCCCTCTGAAATGGTCCAGAAAGCTACAAAATAATGAAACCGGAAAGACCACCCGGCATTGACCCAGACACCGGAAACGACAACTGCAAACCCAGCCCTGTCAACCCTGCAAAATCCTCCTTACTAACATCTGGGGGCTTGTGCCAAAGTTGGGAGAATAGTCTCAATAGCCTGACATTTTCATTCTCAAAGAATCACATCTTACAGACAAATGTCCCAGACACCACTATCTCCATTCCTGGGTATGTCCTGTCTCAGCAGCAAGACATCCCCAACAGAGGTGGCTGGCACAGTGGTATACAGCCAGGAGGGAGTTGCTGTGGGAGTCCTCAACATCGACTTCACCCCATGAAGTCTCATGGTTTCAGGGCAAACATGGGCAAGGAATCCTGCTGATTACCAGAGACCGGCCACCCTCAGCTGATGAATCAGTACTCCTCCATGTTGAACACCACTTGGAGGAAGTACTGAGGTTGGCAAGGGCACAGAATGTACTCTGGGTGGGGAACTTCAATGTCCATCACCAAGACTGGCTCGGTAATACCACCAAAGACCGAGCTGGCCAGGTCTTAAAGGGCATAGCAGCTAGACTGGGCCTGCAGCCGGTGGTGAGGGAACCAACAAGAGGGAAAAACATACTCAACCTCATCCTCATCAACCTGCCTGCTGCAGATCTGTCTATGGCAGCATCGGTAAAAGTGACCACCGCACAGTCATTGTAGATACAAAGTCCCATCTTCACATTGGGGATACCCTCCATCATGATGTGTGGCACTATCACCATGCTAAATGGGATAGACTGCCAACAGATTTAGCAACTCATGACCTGGCACAGAGGAAGATGGTTGTAGTGGTTCAAGGTCAATCATCTCCGCTCCAGGACATCACTGCAGGAGTAATGTCATAGACCCAACCATCTACAGCTGCTTCATTAATGGCCTCCCTTCCATCATACGGTCAGAAGTGGGGATGTTTGCGGATCACTGCACAATGCTCAGCACCATTCGCAGATAATGAAGCAGTCCATGTTCAAATAGAGTAAGACCTGGACAATATCCAGGCTTCAGCTGGCAAGTGGCAAGTTACAGTCACACCACATGAGTGCCAGCGAATGACCATTTCCTCCAAGAGAGGATTTAACCATCGGCCTTTGACATTCAATGGCATTACCCTCGCTGAATCCCTCACAATCAACATCCTGGGGGTTACCATTGATCAGAAACTGAACTGGACTAGCCACATTAATACTGTGGCTACAGGGCAGGTCAAAGGCTAGGAATCTTACTCCTGACCCCCCCAAAGCCTGTCCACCATCTACAAGGCACAAGTCAGGAGTGTAATGGAATACTCTTCACTTGCCTGGATGAGTGCAGCTCCAATAACACTCAAGGAGCTGGACACCATCCAGGACAAAGCAGCCCGCTTGAATGCTACCCCTTCACAAACATTCACTCCCTCCACTACTGAGAAACAGTGGCAGACGTGTGTACCATCTACAAGATGCACTGCAGCAACTCGCCAAACTTCCAAACCCATGACCACTACCATCTAGAAGGACGTCAGGGACTGCAGCGGTTCAAGAAGACCACCACCTTCTGAAGGGCAACTAGGAATGGGCGATAAGTGCTGGCCTAACCGGCGACGCCCACATCCCATAATTTTTTTTTTTAAAGTGCCCACAGTGCTGTTCTGCACATCTTTTTGGGTTGTTAGGATGAGACCCATGCAGACGTGAGGAGAATGTGCAAACTTCACATGGACAGTGACCCGGGTCCGGGATTGAACCCAGGTCCTCGGCATCATGAGGCAGCAGTGCTAACTGCTGCGCCATCGTGCCACCCCAATCCACCTATCCTGCACATCTTTGGACACTAAGGGGCAATTTACCATGGTCAATCCACCCAACGTGCACATCCTTTGACTCTGGGAGGAACCAGGAGCACATGGAGGAAACCCACGCAGACATGTAGAGAGCGTGCAAACTCCAAACAGTTAGTCACCCAAGGCTGGAATCGAACCCAGGTCCCTGCATTGTGAGGCAGCAGTGTTAACCACAGTGCCAGTGTGTCACCTTATGTTTAAACAAACCATGTATTGCTTTAATTGATCTATACCAGATGGGAATCTTTATTTTCTGATATCTGGGAGGTTTGTGTTCAAATTTGTTGACATTCGAATGTGAATTTATTCAGAGCTTCTTTGTATCTGGAAAGAAATATGCATTTCTTTGCAATGGCAGGTAAACTATGAGGGACCCAGGGGAAAAGGGAAGGACACTTGTCTTTTCGGCTCTAGTTACAGAGGTGGGGTGACACAAGATGATTTACACCCTAAAGCCAATAGGCGGGATAGATTTTAACCATCCATCCCCAAAAAAGGAGAAATTAGAATCTGAGGGAGAATTAGTGGGTACGATTTAACTAAAATGGAACAAAGTCCAGTGAGTGCGTTTAGCCGCGTGTTTCCTGTCACTCACAACATCGAGAATCACATAGCTATAAAATGCCACTCGCGTTGGATAAGGGGCCTCAGTGGGGAATGCACGTCTGAGGCCGCGCATTGCCCCGTTTTGTGCATTGAGGAGCTCCGCTCGCCGTAACTCCTCGGTATTGCAAGAGATCGGGATGCCATTTAAAAATGGTGTCCCGATAGCCAAGACCTCCAACGCAACCCCTGACCCCCCCCACCAAGCCCCAACATAATAAGGGAAGTCCCTGCCCCTTCCTGCGAACCCCCCAACACCCACATTAGGCACCTCGGCCCGATCGCTAGTGCACCAATATACCAGCTTGGCAGTGCCAGGCTGGCAGTGCCCAGGTGTCACCAGCAGTTCCAGGGTACCACCTTGCCCAAAGGACATGCACCTGGGGGCCTCCAATCCCCTGGGAGACCCTCATGGGTGCCGTTCCATCTGGTCCCCGTTTCTAGAGACCAGAATTGAACAGCGCTCGTCCGAGGTCTCCGAGGCAATGGAGATTAATCCATGCCTCGGGTAACTCGGGAATTTGCATGTTAAAGTGAGACTAACTGTCTCGCTCTAATATGCAGATTTGCTAAAAGGTTTCTGGGCGGGATTTACATCGCAACATCTCGCAAGATCGCAGGGTCTCCCGGCTTCTATCGGTCACGTTGCACCGCACGCGGCGAGCTGCTTGTTGGGCACAGGGTGGCCATTCGATCACACCCAGTGTCTTTGTTGACACTAATTTCTGGGGTATGACTCTTCTGGCCACAGTTCAACATCGCTTCAACTGTAAAGGAGAGAGACAGTAACTGTGCTGACAACACCAAGGATCCCAGAATCTTGAGAAATGATAGACTTTGATGTTTTAAGAGCAAAGTTCTGTAGAAGGTTTTAAGAGCAAAGTTCTGTAGAAGGTTCATACAGACTCTGTTTCATTCTCCACAGATGCTGCCAGACCTGCTGAGTTCATCCAGCATTTTCTGTTTTGATTTCTATGTTGATTTCACTGCTTCTTGGTAAGTATATGTAAATTTTTGTTTAATAAATTCTACTTGGTTCATAAATACTAGTTATTCATACATCATAGGTCAAGCATAACAGAGGATCCAAGTGTTAGAAATTAAGAAGTTAGACCGGAAGAGATATTTTTAATTAGAAGAGCTTTATGACTTGAAACCCTAAACCTGACACTGAGAAACTCATACAGCAATGTTCAGGGACTGAGAAGATTGGCCTCCAACAGTTACACCATTTTTGCCATAGACAAATCGCAGAAAGTTATATTAAAAATACAGCAGACAATTAGGAAAGAAAATGGTGGAGTTGTCTTTATTACAAAGTAATTGAGAATAAGAGTAAACCTGGGAAGAAACTTGTTGAAGCGATGGGAAGTCTTACTTGCTGGCAAGAGTCAGTGAGAGACTTCTGCTGCCCCTATCCGGGAAGGCCTGCCAAACCACAAGCCATCCAGACAGTGGGCAGGCCTGCGATGAGCCTTCCCATGGAATCAAGACTCCGGGGGTGCAAGACCTGCCTTCCGTGAGCTGCCAGCCGGTCACAAGTTGGTACTTCTTGGGCTCAGCAGGTCCACTGGGGAGGCCTGGTTGCTGCCTGAAGGACAGGCGTCGGAGTCCCAAGATGGTGGAACGACTCACTCCACAGAGTAACGAGTGGGATGTGGGGGGTGGGGAGGGGGGGGGGGGGGCGTTCGCAGGGTGGGTGTCATGAAGAGGGAGGTTGGCAGCAAGGGCAGGACGCTGGCCTCTCAGCAGGCACCCCTTCCCAATGTTGAGTCCCTAGATCAGGCATTGAGTGCCTTTGACCGAGGGCCAACACATCCCCTTCAAGTGACCAGAGGCAAGAAGGTGGCAGGGTTCTGGCACGCCACATTCTTTGCCTAATTAAATGCCCTTCCCTCCATCAGTGAGAGCACAAGCTTCCAGTTGGCATCTTACTGCAGCTGTACAGGGCCTTGGTGAGACCACACCTGAAGCATTGTGTACAGATTTGGTCTCCTTACCTACGAAAGGATAGACTTGCCTTAGAGGGAGGGCAACAAAGGTTCATTGGACCAATTGTTGGGATGAGGGGATTGTTTAGTAAGGATGAATTGAGTTGACTAGGCCTATGGTCCCTAATTTAAAAGAATGGGATGTGATCTCATTGAAATGTCTAAAATTCTGAAAAGGTTTGATATGGTAGATACTGGGAGAAGAATGTTTCCCTTGGGCTCTATAGTCTAGAACTAGGAGACTCAGTTTCAGAAGAAGAGTTTGGCCATTTGGACTGAGATTTCCTCATTGAGTGAGTTATAAATCTTTGGAATTCTCTACTCGAAAGGACAGTGGAAGCTCAGTAATTGGGTATATTCAAGAGAAAGTAAGACAGATTGGGTACAAAGGGAATCAAGTGATATGTAGATAATGTTGAAAAATGGAGTTTAGGAAGATGATCAACCATGATCATGTGAGAAACCTAGAAAAGAGTAGGCCTCAAGCCTTCTCTGCCATTCAATATGATCAGAACTGATCCTCTATCTCAATGTCATACTCCCGCGCTCCCCCCGTACCCCTTGGCACCTTTAGAGTCCAGAAATCTATCTATTTCCTTCTTAAATATATTCAGTGACTTGGCCTCCGCAGCCTTCTGTGGTAGAATATTCCACAGGTCCACCATCGTCTGAGTGAAGAAGTTTCTCCTCATCTCAGTCCTAAATGGCCTACCCCGTATTCCAAGACTGTGACCCCTTGTTCTAGACCCCCTAGTCAGGGGAAACAACATCCATGCCTCCAGTCTGCCCAGCCTATTCAAATTTTATACATTTCTATGAGATCCCCTCTCATTCCCTCTGAATTCCAGAAAATACAAACCCTGTTGATCCAATCTGTCCTCATCCGACAATCCTGCCATTCTGGTTAACCTTGGCTGCACTCCCTCTATGGCAAGAAAATCCTTTCTTAGATGATCCCGCACCTGCATATACCTAAAGGAATACCAAACTTCTCTGACAACTCCTCCAAGTTCGCAAACCACCCCTCCAGAAATAAGTCCTTCATTTCCACCACCTCCCAGTCCTCCCAGCTCCGAAACCTAGCATCTGATCTCGCCGGCTCAAACAGATGATTCTTTCGGATTGGCATCAGCTTCGACCCCGCCCCTAACTTAAAATGCTGCCGAAATTGCCTCCATATGTTCAGTGTGGCCATCACCACCGGATACCGGAATACCCGAATATTTCCCTGGGGCAAATTGGACCAGCGCCAATGCCAGTGTCTGCAACCCCGATACCGGACAAGAGACTGCCTCCGCCTTCACCCACATTGCCTCCGGCTCCCTACCCCAGTCCCGCACCTTCTCGCCGTTTGCCACCCAATAATAACCCAATAGATTCGGCAGAACCAAGCTCCATGAGTGTCGCCCTTTCTGAAGCAATGTTTTCCGAATCCTCGTTACCTTACCTGCCCAGACAAACGACCAAATCAACCGTTCCATCCCATAAAAACACTTTCGGCAAGAAGACCGGTAAACAGTGGGCGAAAAATAAAAACTACGGCAAAACATTCATCTTTACCACCTGTACCCGGCCTGCCAATGACAGGGGGAGGCCGTCCCACCTCAACTTATCCCGATTGACCCTGCCCACCAGGCTCGTAAAATCCAATTTATGGAGCAGGCCCCAATCTGGAGCCACCTTCATCCCCAGATACCTGAAATGAGTTGTCGCCACACAATCCCCCCCAAGCCAGCTCCCACCTTTGGCGGGGAGACCAAAAAGCACTCGCTCCTCTCCAAATTCAACTTGGATCCCGAAAAAGCCCCAAATCGCTTGAGCAGCTCCATTATATCCCCCACTGTGGGAACCGGGTTAGAAATATACAACAAAAAGTCATTGGCATGCAGGGAACTTGCCATCTGTTCAAGATCAGTATGTGACAGCAGTTGTTTATCATTTCTTCACAATCAGAACCCAAATCAGATTCAGAACTCTCGTCTGAACCTTCATCGCTGTTATTGTTATTAGTTCGGACTCCTCTTTCTTTGGATCACCTTCAGTCTTGGAGTTCTCAGAGTCTGGTTCTCTGCTAGATTTTATCTTTGCAAATTGCTGCGAGGCATCATTCTCGGAAAGATTTTTCATCAGTATCAGCAAAATCAGATTCACCACCATTGTGATTGGATGTGTGATTAATCTCTTTCAACATTTCATTCCTTGAGTCATTTACTGCCCAATGAATTTTTCTAATTTCCAGATATGGGCCATCTGGCCCATCGTGTCTGCACCGGCTCCCAAAAGAACAACCTAACTAGTCCCATTCCCTACTCCTATCTCTGTAGCCCTCTAAATTAATCACTTTCAAATATATATCCAGCTCTTTTGAAACCTCCTCTGGAATCAACCTCCACCATTCTCCTAGGCAGCGCATTCCAAACGCCAACAACTCTTTGAGTAAAGATGGTTCTCCTCATCTCACTCCTAGCTCTCTTGCTGACCATCTTGAAATTGTGACCCTGAGTCACTGGCATATCAACTGACGCAAACAGAATATCCTTCTTTACCCTGTCAAAATTGTTCAGAATTTTGAACACCTCAATAAGGTCACCTCTTAGTCTTCTCTGCTCCAAGAAGAACAAGCCCAATTTCTCCAATCTTTCCTTGTATCTAAAATTCCTCATTCCTGGTATCATTCTAGCAAATCTCCTCTGCACTCTCCAGGCCTTTAACATCCTTCCTTAAGTAAGATGCCCAGATCTGAACACAATACCCCAATGTGGTCTGCCCAATGATTTGTAAAGGTGTAGCATCACTTGCTTTTATATCCTATGCCTCTATTTATAAATCCAAGGATGCTATAAGCCTTCTGGCCACCTTCAGAGAATTATTCACGTGACTCCGAGGTCCCCCTTCTCCTGTATTCCCCTCAAATTTCACCTCTATTGTCTCACCATGTTTCTTCTACCAAAATGCATTATCTCACATTTCGCTGTATTGAAGTTAATCTGCCAGGTGTCTGCCCATTTGGCCAACTTGTCAATGACCTCTGAAGTCGCTCAGTGTCATCCTCACAATTCACTATTCTCTCTAGCTTTGTATCATCTGCAAATTTAGAGATTTTGCCCTCAACACCCACTTCTGCACCATTTATATAAATCAAAAAAAGCAAGGGTTCCAACACTGAGCCCTGGGGAACACCACTTTCAACTCGTCTCCAGTCTGAGAAATGCCCATCTATACCTACCCTCTGTTTCCTATCTCTTAGCTAACTTCTAATCCATGCTGCCAAGAACATTTTTAATTTGCTAACCAACCTGCCATGTGGCACTGTATCAAATGCTTTCTGAAAATCAAAATGTACAACATCTATGGCACTACCTTCATCCATTGCCTGTGTCACCTCGTCAAAGAACTCAATTAAATTTGTCAGACACCACCTGCCCTTGACAAAGCTATGTTGACTGACTCGTATTGCCAGCTGCGGTCGAATCTTTAACCTTGTCGCCAATGAGGTGGCTCGAGACAACACTCTGGAAGCTTCCAGTAGTGATGAAGGGGTTCATTAACAAAAAGCAAAGACTGGTAATTATACAAGCACAGAACACAATAGGATGGATCTTGTCCCTTCAGCTCCGAAGTCCACAGTGCCCGGGCCCTTGCTCCCAGGGCTCCACACTAACTTGTTGTTGGGCGGAGTGCGCACGGTCCCGCGCGATTGGCCCCAAGCCGGTCATGTGGGCTGCCTTAAAGTGGTCACGTTACCACACTGGACAATTTTTCTTTCCTTCCCAAGCTCAAGCCGAGTCCAACAACTGCAGCTGCTTTGACAGACAATAGATAATTCAGACCAGATCACATTTATCTGACCTGTGTGCTCCAGTATCGCAGCATTCACAATCTGACTGGTAAGCCTGAAAAATGCTTTATTATACATGTGGGCAGCAAGGTGGCTCAGTGGTTAGCACTGCTGCCTCACAGTGCCAGGGACCTGGGTTCAATTCCAGCCTTGGGTGACTGTCTGTGTTTTTCTTTATTCGTTCATGGGACAGGGGCTTCGCTGGCTGTGCCAGCATTTATTGCCCATCCCTAATTACCCAGATGGGGCAATTAAGAGTCACTCACATTGCTGCGGATCTGGAGTCACAGGTAGGCCAGACCAGGTAAGGACGGCAAATTTCCTTCCCTAAAGGACATTAGTGAACCAGATGGTTTTTTTTACGACTATTGGCAATGGTTTCATGGTTATTATTAGACTTTTAAATCCAGATTTTATTGAATTCAAATTTCACTATCTGCAGAGGTGGGATTTGAGGTGAAATTACTCTGGGTCTCTGGCTTACTAGTCCAGAAACAATAACATTACGCCACCGCCTCCCCTTTAGAGTTTGTACATTCTCCCCGTGTCTGCATGCATTTCCCCCGGGTGCTCCAGTTTCCTCCCACAGTCCAAAGATGTACAGGTTAGTTGAATTGGTCATGATAAATTGCCCCTTGGGAGTCCAAGAGGTTAGGTGGGGTACTGGGTTACAGGGAGAGGGTGGGGGCGTGTGTCTAGATAGCGTGCTCTTTCAGAGGGTTGGTGCAGAATTGATGGACTGAATGGCCTCCTTCTGCACTGTAGGAATTCTATGATGAGGAGGGACTTTTCTGGATTGCCAGTACTGGGTGGAGAGCTTGTATTCTGCTATTTGGGATGGTCCAGTGGTCATGCAGCAAAGAATGGCAGAAAAGGAATGTTTCACCAAACCACCAAAGTTAATCCAACTGAGCAACAAGGAGTCTGGATAACTAAAGTGCCGTGTGACTGGGCCATTAGGGGAAGAATGTGAGGTGGTTTGAAGAAGGATGTCTTTTGTGATGAAATCTCCAGGAATGCACCCTAATAGAGATGGCAACCCCCATGCGGGCAGCCCTAGGGAGCCCTGGGCTGCACGGTAGCATTGTGGATAGCACAATTGCTTCACAGCTCCAGGGTCCCCGGTTCGATTCCGGCTTGGGTCACTGTCTGTGCGGAGTCTGCACATCCTCCCCGTGTGTGCGTGTGTTTCCTCCGGGTGCTCCAGTTTCCTCCCACAGTCCAAAGATGTGCAGGTTAGGTAGATTGGCCATGCTAAATTGCCCTTCGTGTCCAAAATTGCCCTTAGTGTTGGTGGGGTTACTGGGTTATGGGGATAGGGTGGAGGTGTTGACCTTGGGTAGGGTGCTCTTTCCAAGAGCCGGTGCAGACTCGATGGGCCGAATGACCTCCTTCTGCACTGTAAATTCTATGAAAGAGAATCAAACTGGGGAATTAATTTTTCATCCTGCCCTCCCTCAGACTCAAAATTGTAGGGACTGATGGAATGAATTAACCCCATCAAGGGGAACAATGACATTTCCATGGCCAAAATATTAACCCTCGGCTTCAGAGAGGGAATACTGAGGGAAAAGTGTGAACAAAGGAAATGGAATACCACGGAAAATGGGTAACTTTCACCACCAAATTATGAAACATAATGCCTTTTGTATTTAAAACCTCATTTCGATCATTGGGATAGTTCTACTGGAAAAAAGAGCAGGTGATCTGCTGTGTTTTTATTGGTACATTTCCCTCACTGGTCATAAAGTTTCGAATTGTTGGTGTTGATGAATTGTAAATTGGAACAATGCGAACGAGTGAAAATTGCACAATTCTTCGGATGGGTGCCCTGGCCTGCCTCCCTATTGCCTCTCTCTGTGCAGGCTCCTTTTCCCACAGCACAGTGATGTGGAGGGCGACGCAGCTGCATCGACTCCTTTGCCAGTTGTGTGTGTGTGTGTGTGTGTTCAAAATGAACCTGAATCGCCGGAAACGACTTTAAAAAAAAAATAAAGAAAGGACCTTGCTTCAAATAGAGCGGCTGCCGGAGGCAACTTCAAACTCGGGTCTCCAGCATCATTGGGACCAAGCCGGGGAAACACAATTGCCTGGCTTGCTGTGTGACAACACGTTCAGAATTCTGCCTTACTTTCCATGTTATGGGTCAACTCAATCCCCCCCTCTCCCCGGTGAGGATAGGATGCCAATTCGAAGCCCGCCCCCCCCCCCCCCCCCGTCTCTCTCACCCTCTCTGCCCAATTGAACGGGATGTGTGGGGCCGATTCGTGTCCTTCTCGGTGGCCAGCAGCTGAACCGACGCAGTGTCGCTTCAGCCCTTTGTCAAGCTCAACATCTCTCCCTGGACATTTATCTTGGGGGAGGGGGGGGGGGGGGAGTATATACTGTGTTCAGGATGAAAGTGCTGATTTTAAATTAGATGAATTTGAACCTCACGCAGTGGAATCAGGCTGAGTTGCTGTACCTCTGGAGGCAGATTTGCTCTCTCTCTCACACACACACAGCACTCGGAGCTCTTTCACGTCCTCTGCATATTTTATTCTCCGACACACTTCAGCCGAGCCCCTTCGTCACTTTCCGTTCACTCTCACTCCCTCTCTCTCTCTCTCTCTGCGGCTGGGTACAGTTCCTGGACCAAACCTTTCCTTGCGATTCTACACACTGCTACTTCTCCTTCACACTTTGGTAAGTGCAATCTCTCCCTCTCTCTTTTATTTGTCTTCTCCCTATGTTTGAACAACCCCCTCCCCTAGATTCATTCAGTGACCTATCTGAAATAGCACACATACATAACCCACCGTGACAGCCAATTTCACACACACGCACACATGTCAATTTCTGTCGATTTAAAATAATCTCAGATTCTTATCGTTTGAGTGTTTTGCTTTTGTCCTGAACGGTTTATTCTGGAAGCGGTTGTCCCGGGATCTGTGCACAGGACCTGCGCTGGAATGATTTTTCTCTCTCTCTCTATATTTGGAAGCTATCTTGTGTACTGGAGCGGGCGACCGCGCTTCCTAACTAAAGTGAGAAAGGAGCTTCACCTAGCAGTTATTGTTTAATGAATTTATTGATTGCCCCTTCTCCCACCCCCACCCCTCCAGCAAGGGGCTCCAGCAAAGGTGGGGGGGGGGGGGGGGGACTGCAGTCTGATGTTTCCAGGGGGCATTTCCCCTTGCTCGTTTGTCACGTAAGCCGGGTTTCAATGGTGTGCGTTTGGAGCAGACGAGGCAGCTAGTTTAACCCCGGCTCGCTGTCAGCGCCTCTGCAGCAAGTCACTGTGTCAGGTCTGGGGGAAGGGGGGGGGGGGGCGTGCTCTCTGACCTTGCAAAATGAATCGAAAGAACCCCCCCCCCCCACCCACCTGTCTGAAGGTTGCCCCCCCCCCCCAGATATCCAATTCGGAGGGGGGGGGGTGCAACCTTTATTTGCCCCCCCCCCTCCCCCAGATATCCAATTCGGAGGGGGGAGGGTGCAACCTTCAGGCAGGTGCCTGCCTCCATCTAATCTAAACTCCAGCCCAGGTGCTGCTCTGTAAATTGCAGTTTAAAAATCTCAAGACAAGACTGGCCCACAGGAAAGCGACGGCCAGAACGGCCACTGGCGTTAAATACACCACAGAGCCACGCTGCGGCACATACATGGTCATTGCTCTCACCTTCACAGCAGCTCAGCGTTCATTCAATATCCAGTCTGGATTATTTTTTTTCTAATATGGATTTTTGTCTGTATTAATTCCCGGTAAGTGTCTTGAAGTGAATCTTGTTAGAAAGTGACTGTAAATGGTGATATGTTGGTGAGTCCTGCAGTATCGCATTGTCACCTGCAAACCAAGAGAACGCCCAATGGTCCGGTTGATTTCTAACTTGTAAATCGGTAAAGTTTATTTATCATCCTTGTCGCCACGGTCAAGGGTCCAACATTGACCCTTCTAACGGCGAGATAAGGTTACCCCCCCCCCCCCCCCCTCTCACAGGAGTGACTGGGTGAGGGGGCTTTGCGATTTCAGGGTTTGCTGAATATTATGGCATGTACATGGAGCCATAGAGCTTTAACGGCATAGAAAGAGACCCTTCGGCCCTTCCTGTTTGCACCAGCCATCAAGCACCCTATCTAATCCAAACACATTTTCCAGCATTTGGTCCATAACCTTGTATGCAGTGGCATTTTAAGTGCTCATCTAAATGCTTCTTAAAGCATTTAAGGGGTGACACTGTGGCTAGCACTGCTGCCTCACAGCGCCGGGGACCCGGGTTTGATTCCAACCTTAGGTGACTGTGTGGAGTTTGCATGTTCTCCCTGTGTCTTCGGGGTTTCCTCCGGGTGATCCAGCTTCCTCCCACGGTCCGCAGTTGTGCAGGTTAGGTGGGATTATGGGTTGGAGGGGCGGGGCCTGGGAGCAATGCTTCTTCCGAAGGTCAGGCAGACTCGATGGGCCAAACAGCCTCCTTCTGCACTGTAGGGAATTCAGTGAAATGTTGTGATGTCTCCCGCCTCTATCGCCCTTTCAGGCAATGAGTTCAAGTTCCATATTCCCATCACCCTCTGGCTATAAAAGCTTTCCCTCAAATCCCTCTAAATCTATGCCCCATGGATATTGACCCCTCTACTAAGTGTTGAGATGAATGCCCAGTTGCATTATATTTAGAAGCCAAATGGTCTGAAATCTGAAATTCAAACAAAATGTGCTGGAAACACATAGGACAGACACGATGGGCAAATGGTGTCCTTCTGTACCGTATCAGTTCTGTGATTCTGTGAAATACCGAGCAGGTCAAGGAGCATCACGAGAGAGACAACGTTAATGTATCAGGTCAATGATCTATTGAAGGGACTGAGAGGAATGTGGAGTTCCTTGAATAATGAATAATCTTTAATATCTGTTTGAACCTCTAGAACAAGAGATGAGGTCTTGGTTTAATTGGCTCCTATGAACGATTTATATAAACATGTGGGTTACGAGCAGGAACAGACCATGCGGCCCCTCAGAATGCTCTGCTGTTCAATATCATGGCTGATCTTGCCCGTGGACTCCACTTTCCTGCTTGCCCCCATTACCCTTGATTCCCTGCCAGATCAAAGATATTGGGTGGGATTTACCATGGAACCCACCACGTGTTTCACGGCGGCAGGAGGCGGCCTGTTATTGGCCAGCGGTGGGATCTACTGGTTCCGTCATTGTCAACATTGAATGAAACCCTTGGCGGGGGTGAGCCGACAGAGGGACTGGAAGATCTCACCAGCATGAATGGCCATTATCTACCCCAGCCTATCCCACTCAACAGTGGCACATCCACAATCCTTTGGGATAGAGAATCCGAAAGATTTGCAATCCTCCAAATTCCTCCTAATTTCAAACCTAAATGACTGATCCCTTTCCTTAGGACAGTGTTCTATATCCCCACCCAAGGAAACACTTCTCAGTGTCTACAATGTCAAGACGTCTCAGAATCTTGTATGTGTCTATAAGATCGCCTCTCAGAGAATATCTGAACAGTGGTTAGCACTGTTGCTTCATAACGCCAGAGTCCTGGGTTCGATTCCCATCTTGGGTCACTGTCTGTACGGAGTCTGCACATTCTCCCCCTGTCTGCGTGGATTTCCTCTGGGTGCTCCGGTTTCCTCCCACAAGTCCCGAAAGACGTGCTTGTTAGGTGATTTGGACGTTCTGAATTCTCCTCTGTGTACCCGAACAGAGTGTGGCGACTAGGGGATTTTCATAGTAACTTCATTGCAGTATTAATGTAAGCCTACTTGTGAGACTAATAAAGATTATTATTTAGACTCAATTTACTGAGCATGGGACAAAACATTGAACTGGCACGCCAAAACTATACACACTAACATCAGGTGTGCTCTCACCTAGAGTAGTAGCAAGACTTTTTTTTATTGCTCAAGTGGCCTGCTAGGCCATTGCAGAATGCCATTTAAGAGTCACCTGTGGATCTGGAGTCACGGGTAGGCTGACCAGGTAAGGATGGCAGTTTCCGTTTGTGAACCAGACGGATTTTTATGAGTATTAGATTTCTAGATTTTGATTGAATTCAAATTTCACCATCCACCGTGATTCAAACCTGTGTCCTCAGAGTATTACACCAGGTCTCCGAATTAGTAGTCCAGTGACAGTACCACTACGCCATCACCTCCCCCTACTATTTACTTGTTCTTGTATTACAGCCTTATATTCCATCTGTAACAGACTAGGTAAAATGCTCTGGACCTAGGTTAGGGTATAGACCAAGACTGTTTGATTCAGGGGTGCTACTAACTTAGCCAAGCTGAATCTATGGGATAAATTGTGTGCTTTGAGCACAGAGCATTGTGTGATGGTGCATATTGAGCTAAGTACACACTTTTCCTATCAACATGTTAAATAGCAGGAAAATCAAGTGCAATGTGAAGGGCTGCTGCTATCAGGTCAACATTGGAAAATGACCTCTTGTCATTTGATGACGCTCCCTATCTTCCTGCAGCAAAAAGCCAACATTTGTTGGGAAGGTGCCAAATTAATTGCAGTTGGTATTTGTAGGTTTTGCTGCCGCCCCCTTCCCCAAATTTATTACGGGACAGTGACATGTTGGGGTTCAAAAATATGAGAGGAATGTCCATGTCATTCCACTTTGCAACATGCAAGTGGAATTGTGCCTCAAAATCATTAGCTTATCCGAAATTCAGTACCGGATTAACAGAAATTTCCTACAATTAAATATTGGAAAGACGGGTGCCAATGTCTTCAGTCTCCCATTCCCTAGGCAACCCCATTCCCTAGGCAACAATTCGATCCCTCCTGACTGAGCCAGACTTTTCACAACCTTAGTGGCATATTGGAACCAGAGAGGATCTTTCAATGACATATCCAGTACTAACACTACCCATTTTTAACTCTGTAAAATTGCCCAACTCTGCCCCTACCTCAGCTCATCCTGCGACTAAAAACCTCATTTGTAGGGCAAAGAGTTTGTGTTAAATATCCAAATATAAAGGCTACATTACCAGTGACGTAAAATGACTTGACAACAGGGCATGGACAGAGATAATTCTTACCATCTTCAGTAAGAAGTGCCAAGCTGACCCATCTCGGCCTCCTCCAACAGTCTCCACAGATTCCAGTCTTCTGTCCATTCGATTCACTCAACATGATATCAAAAAATGGCTGAAGGTACTGGATATTGTAAGGACTATGGGCCCTGACAACATTACAGCAATAGCACTAAAGACTTGTGCTCCAGAATAGTTGTGCCCCTAGCCAAGCTGTACTACAACACACGCATCTACCAGGCAATGTGGAAAATAGCCCGGGAATGTTCTGTCAAGAAGCAGAATAGATCCAACCCGGCCAATTACTGCCTCATCAATCTACACTTAATTATCAACAAAGTGATGGGAGATGTCATTGCATTGGCAGCGCTATCAAGCAGCACTTAGCAATAACCTGCTCACTGACGCTCAGTTTAGCTTCTGCCAGGGCCAGCCAGCTCCTGACCTAATTACAGCTTTGATCCAAGGAGTGACAAAAGCGCTGAACTCAAATGGTGAGGTGAGAATGGCTGCCCTTGATATCAAAACAGCATTTGACCGAGTATGGCATTAAGGAATCCTAGCGAAGCTGGAGTCAATGGGAATCGGGGGGAAGCTCTCCACTGATTGGAGTCGAATAGAGATTAAAGGAAGATGGTTGTGTTTGTGGGAAGTCAATCATCTCAATCTTTTGGCATCGCTACAGGAGTTTCTCAGGGTAGTGTCCTAGGCCCAACCATATTTTGCTGCTTTATCAATCATAAGGTCAGAAGTTGAGATGTTGGCAGATGATTTGCACAACGCTCAGCATCATTTGTGACTCTTCAGAGAATGAAGCAGTTCCTGTCCATGGAACAAGACCTGGGCTATATACTGGCATTGGGCTGATAAGTAGTCAATAACATTTACACCCACACAATTGCCAGGCAATGATCATTTCCATCAAAAGAAAATCTAACCATCTCCCCTGACATTCAACAGCATTGTCATGCTGAATCCCCCACTATCAAGATCTTGGGGGTTACCATTGATCAGAAACTGAACTGGATTAGCCACATTAATACTGTGGCTACAAGAGCAGGTCAGAGGCTCAGAATTCTGCAGTGAGTAACTCACCTCCTGACACCCAAAACCCTGTCCACCGTTTACAAGGCACATGTCAGGAGTGTGATGGAATACTCTTCACTTGCCTGGATGAGTGCATCTCCAACAACACTCAAGAAGCTGAACCCCATCAAGGAGAAAGCGGCCTTCTTGAATGGCACCCCATCTACCACCTCATTCCCTCCAGCACCAATGCACAGTGACAGCAATGTGTACCACTTACAGGAGGGACTGCAGCAACTCACCAATTCTCCTTGGCAGCACATTCCAAACCTGCAGCGGCTACCACCTAGAAGAACAAGGGCAGCAGATGCTTGGGAACATCAGCACCTGCAAGTTCCTCTCCAAGTCAAACCCCCATCCTGAGTTGAAACTATGGGCGTGATTCAAAGGGATAAAACAGGCTGCCGGTCTGTGTGCGTTTGCAGGCGTCGAGAAACATCAAGCTATTTAACGGGACTTTGCTGCTTGTTTTGGCCTCGGTGAGGAACGCCCGGCTGAGGCATTCCTCACCGAGAGAGACTCGAGGTTGGTGTGTTGCCTCCCAGGTGCCAGGGTGCATAATGCCTCAGATCGTGTTTTCGGGATCCTTAAAGGGGAGGGGGAGCAGCCCCAAGTCGTGGTCCACATAGGTACCAACGACATAGGTAGGAAAAGGGATAGGGATGTAAGGCAGGAATTCAGGGAGCTAGGGTGGAAACTTAGATCTAGGACAAACAAGTTATTATCTCTGGGTTGTTACCCATGCCACGTGATAGCGAGACGAGGGATAGGGAGAGAGAGGAGCTGAACATGTGGCTACAGGGATGGGGCAGGAGGAAGGGTTTCAGATTTCTAGATAATTGGGGCTCATTCTGGGGTCGGTGGGACCTCTACAAATGGGATGGTCTACACCTGGACCAGAGGGGTACCAATATCATGGGGGGGAAATTTGCTAACGCTCTTCGAGAGGATTTAGTGTAGTTCAGCAGGGGCTTGGGAACCTGAATTGTAGCTCCAGTATACAGGAGGTTGAGAGTAGTGAGGTCATGAGTAAGGCTTCAAAGTTACAGGAGTGTACCGGCAGGCAGGAAGGTGGTTTAAAGTGTGTCTTCTTCAATGCCAGGAGCATCCAGAATATGGTGGGTGAACTTGCGGTATGGGTTGGTACCTGGAACTTCGATGTTGTGGCCATTTTGGAGACATGGATAGAGCAGGGACAGGAATGGTTGTTGCAGGTGCCGGGGTTTAGATATTTCAGTAAGCTCAGGGAAGGTGGTAAAAGAGGGGGAGGGGTGGCATTGTTAGTCAAGGACAGTATTACGGTGGCAGAAAGGACGTTTGATGAGGACTCGTCTTCTGAGGTAGTATGGGCTGAGGTTAGAAACTGGAAAGGAGAGGTCACCCTGTTAGGGGTTTTCTATAGGCCTCCGAAAAGTTCCAGAGATGTAGAGGAAAGGATTGCAAAGATGATTCTGGATAGGAGCGAAAGCAACAGTGTAGTTGTTATGGGGGACTTTAACTTTCCAAATATTGACTGGAAACACTATAGTTCGAGTACTTTAGATGTGTCCGTTTTTGTCCAATGTGTGCAGGAGGGTTTCCTGACACAGTATGTAGATAGGCCAACGAGAGGCGAGGCCATATTGGATTTGGTACTGGGTAATGAACCAGGACAGGTGTTAGATTTGGAGGTAGGTGAGCACTTTGGTGATAGTGACCACAATTCGATTATGTTTACTTTAGTGATGGAAAGGGATAGGTAGATACCGCAGGGCAAGAGTTATATCTGGGGGAAAGGAAATTATGATGCGATGAGGCAAGACGTAGGATGCATCGGATGGAAAGGAAAACTGCAGGGGATGGGCACAATGGAAATGTGGAGCTTGTTCAAGGAACAGCTACTGCGTGTCCTTGATAAGTATGTACCTGCCACGCAGGGAGGAAGTGGTCGAGCAAGGGAACCGTGGTTTACTAAAGCAGTCGAAACACTTGTCAAGAGGAAGAAGGAGGCTTATGTAAAGATGAGACATGAAGGTTCAGTTAGGGTGCTCGAGAGTTACAAGTTAGCTAGGAAGGACCTAAAGAGAGAGCTAAGAAGAGCCAGGAGGGGACATGAGAAGTCTTTGGCAGGTAGGATCAAGGATAGCTCTAAAGCTTTCTATTGATATGTCAGGAATAAACAAATTACTAGGGTAAGAGTAGGGCCAGTCCAGTAGTGGGAAGTTGTGCTTTTAGTCCGAGGAGATAGGAGAGGTGCTAAATGAATATTTTTCGTCAGTATTCACACAGGAAAAAGACAATGTTGTCGAGGAGAATACTGAGATTCAGGCTACTAGACTAGAAGGGCTTGTGGTTTATAAGGAGGAGGTGTTAGCAATTCAGGAAAGTGTGAAAATAGATAAGTCCCCTGGGCCGGATGGGATTTATCCTAGGATTCTCTGGGAAGCTAGGGAGGAGATTGCTGAGCCTTTGGCTTTGATCTTTAAGTCATCTTTGTCTACAGGAATAGTGCCAGATGACTGGAGGATAGCAAATGTTGTCCCCTTGTTCAAGAAGGGGAGTAGAGACAACCCCGGTAACTATACACCAGTGAGCCTTACTTCCGCTGTTGGCAAAATATTGGAAAGGTTTATAAGAGATAGGATGTATAATCATCTGGGAAGGAATAATTTGATTAGAGATAGTCAACAACGGTTTTGTGAAGGGTAGGTCGTGCCTCACAAACCTTATTGAGTTCTTTGAGAAGGTGACCAAACAGATGGATAAGGGTAAAGCAGTTGATGTGGTGTATATGGATTTCTGTAAAGCGTTTGATAAGGTTCCCCACGGTAGGCTACTGAAGAAAGTATGGAGGCATGGGATTCAGGGTGATTTAGTAGTTTGGATCAGAAATTGGCTAGCTGGAAGAAGACAAAGGGTGGTGGTTGATGGGAAATGTTCAGACTGGAGTCCAGTTACTAGTGGTGTACCACAAGGATCTGTTTTGGGGCCACTGCGGTTTGTCATTTTTATAAATGACCTGGAGGAGGGCGTAGAAGGATGGGTGAGTAAATTTGCAGATGACACTAAAGTCGGTGGAGTTGTGGACAGTGCGGACGGATGCTGCAAGTTACAGAGGGACCTAGATAAGCTGCAGCGCTGGGCTGAGAGGTGGCAAATGGAGTTTAATGCAGAAAAGTGTGAGGTGATTCATTTTGGAAGGAATAAAAGGAAGACAGAGTACAGGGCTAATGGTAAGATTCTTGGCAGTGTGGATGAGCAGAGAGATCTCAGTGTCCATGTACATAGATCCCTGAAAGTTGCCACCCAGGTTGAGAGGGTTGTTAAGAAGACGTACGGTGTGTTAGCTTTTCTTGGTAGAGGGATTGAGTTTTGGAGCCATGAGGTCATGTTGCAGCTGTACAAAACTCTGGTGCGGCCACATTTGGAGTATTGCGTGCAATTCTGGTCGCCGCAATGTAGGAAGGATGTGGAAGCATTGGAAAGGGTGCAGAGGAGATTTACCAGAATGTTGCCTGGTATGGAGGGAAGATCTTATGAGGAAAGGCTGAGGGACTTGAGGCTGTTTTCATTAGAGAGAAGAAGGTTATGAGGTGACTTAATTGAGGCATACAAGATGATCAGAGGATTGGATAGGGTGGACAGTGAGAGCCTTTTTCCTCGGATTGTGATGTCTAGCATGAGGGGACATAGCTTTAAATTGAGGGGAGATAGATATAAGACAGATGTCAGAGGTACATTCTTTACTCAGAGAGTAGGAAGGGTGTGAAATGCTCTGCCTGCAACAGTAGTGGACTCGCCAACACTAAGGGCATTCAAATGGTCATTGGATAGACATATGGACGATAAGGGAATAGTGTAGATGGGCTTTAGAGTGGTTTCACAGGTCGGCGCAACATCGAGGGCCGAAGGGCCTGTACTGCGCTGTAATGTTCTGTGTTTTAAGTTCTATGAGGCCGCACTTACCTCATTTCTTGCACTGACGAGCTTTACTCACTAGTGCGGGAAGTTGACTCGCAGATCTTCCGATCCCCCTCAGCTACTCCACCGCAGCCTCTGAACCCCCCCCCCGCCACTGCACCAAATGTACCTCTTAGTGGGTTCTCTAGCTCCCTCACACCCCACCTCTTAAGGACAAGACACCTCCAGGCCGGATTCCTGGCATGGGCAAAATGGCACTGTGGCAGTGCCCCACTAGCCTTGGCAGTGCCACCCAGCTGTCCTGGCAGTACCAGGGTACCACCCTGCCCAGAGCACGACCACCCGGAGGTCTCTAAGGGCCTGGGAGCCCTACCAGGTGCTATTACGTCTGGTGGACGTTTGTGGGCACCAGTACTAAACGGCACCATGGTGAGGTCTCCCAGG
Source organism: Scyliorhinus torazame (assembly GCF_047496885.1). Classification (NCBI taxonomy): domain Eukaryota; kingdom Metazoa; phylum Chordata; class Chondrichthyes; order Carcharhiniformes; family Scyliorhinidae; genus Scyliorhinus; species Scyliorhinus torazame. Next base: position 197,150,087 of record NC_092718.1, read on the forward strand.
CAAGGCCGTTAGTTCCCAGGCGCCGGGTGAATACGGCGCAGACATATTTAAATGAGCCAAATGGCTCATTAAATCTCACAAGGCGTTGTGAGCGTTGCGAATCTCAAGAGATTGAACGGCCGTGTCACGCCACCAACTCGGGCGCGACAAGACCACTGAATCGCGCCCTGTACCATCATTCCTTCACTGTCGCTGGGTGAAAATCCTGGCAGTCCCTCCCTAAGAGCACTGTAGGTGCACCTACACCACATGGACTGCAGTGGTTCAAGAAGGCAGTTTACCACATCTTCTTGAGGGCAATAAATACTGGTCTAACCAGCATACCCACAGGCTGTGAACAAATAAACAAAAGTGGAGCCTCATGCTGGGTCTTTATCTTACATAGTTTACATAATGTTCAATGAAAAAGCAAGTCTTACTAACAGCCTTGCCTCCAGCAGTATCTGGAAGGCCAGATCACGAACTGGCCCTCTAAAGATCCAGCACAGTGATCACATGCCTGTTGTTACCTCCACCAATGGTGGTCATGTCTTCATCTGTCTGGACTCTAAGCTCTGGATTTCTCTCCCTAAACCTCTCCGCCTCTCTACCTTCCTTCCTCCTTAACACCCAACTTTGACAATGCTTTTGGTTATCTACCCCAATTTCCACGAGATTGATGGTGTGAAACCTGTGTTCACAGCTCTTCGTCTCATCATTCACTCATCATAATGTTCTGGTTTGTAAATCACCTCACCTATGTGTTTCCTACAGGATACCAGATGGTCATTCTTACTGCTTAAAGGTACCCATTATGAGCCATCTGTTTGGATCAAAGCACCGCTTTTTGTAGCTAGTGCACTCCTGCTGTCAATGGCCCATTTTGCCACATGCCTTGCAGTATTGATGAAAGCAGGGTATACTCTAGGTGTACGTAGAAGACCATACCTTCCAGATATCTTGCTAGCTTTGGGTGTTTTAGTAAGTTTCTCAACAATTGGGTTTGAGCTTAGGCCTGTAGGCTTCGTTGACCTGTGAGGAACGCTTCATACTTTCATCCATCCTTGACTAACTTCAATGCTATACATTGTGGGCTTGAACAGCAGATCTTTCTGCACAGCAACCATGGGAGTGGATGTGATCACTTACTCAACAATTTTGTCTGCTAGTCCTGCTACCGTGAAAAATCACAGTACGTTCCTTTTTCTCTACATCTGCTGATGAAGTGGCCTATGGATTCTGTAGGTTGTTGTTATAATGACATGAACTCTAAACGATGAGTACAGAAGTTTAACCTGATACTGAATCAGTCTTCCAGCATATCTTCTGGGGATCCTTTATCTCTTCTGCTGTTAATCTTGGTGTGTTCAGCCTTTAAAGACCTTTGTTCCCAATTGCTAGGTGAATTTTTATGGTTTGCTCATTTGGTTCATACATGCCTGAATCAAGAATCCATAGCTCTGTCTGTATGCTGTTAAACATTCGGATATTATGTCAGCTACATCCCAATTTAAACTGTGGCCATTCTGACAATATCCCTTTGATCTCTCTCCTTATTTTGTTCAAATTATTGTTCAGCAACTCCCGAAACCACCTGATGTAACCGTAACCTTCTCTGGCCTGATTTTTAATGGTGGCTTTAGTTTGTTTTTTGTTTGATTTTCCCTCACTCGCTATCGATCCTGCCCACGCCCTGGTCACCCACCATTCCCGACAGAGCTAGCCGGAGTGTCGGTCCTTTCGGTGTGCTGTCCACTCATGGAACTGACAAGCAATGTACTGCAATCTCACCACATGGGAGCTATCAGCTTACCAGCTCTTTACTTGAGCACTATCCTAGAACATAGAACAAACAGTACAGAAGGAGGCCATTCGGCCCATCGAGTCTGCACCGATCACTTAAGCTCTCACTTCCACCCTATCCCCATAACCCAATGACCCCTCCTAACATTTTTGGACACTAAGGGCAATTTAGCATGGCCAATCCACCTAACCTGCATGTCTTTGGACTGTGGGAGAAACTGGAGCACCCAGAGGAAACTCACGCAGACACGGGGAGAACGTGAAGACTCCGCACAGCCAGTGATCCAGTGGAGAATCAAACCTGGGACCCTGGCGCTGTGAAGCCACAATGCTAGCCACTGTGCTACCGTGCTGCCCATATCCTGCCCTCTGTCTTCAAAGCCTTTCTGTGCAGTCACCACACTGTGATTTCAACACTCTCCAAACTGCAAACCCGGTGTGGTCTGACCAAAATGTTGAGTGTCGTCTCATGTCATGTAGCATGATCTAAGGAAGTTACCATGTCGTATCTGCATTTAATCTTGCTGCCACACTGTTTGTCCACTGCTGATCATGATCTTATAATGTTATTAATGAAACATGTACAAAGAAATGTGGTAGACAAATTGTGGGGTCACTTATTCAGACTGGACACATAACATATATACATGGATAGAAAGCTTGAAGACATCAGAGTTGTGCTGTGTTCTGCTCATTGGCCAACATGAAACTGAGACTGCATCACATGACACACATTCCTTCTCGTGATGGCTTGCTGCTATCCTTTAAAGACATATTCCAACAATCTCCTCCTGTCATTCAGTGTCATGTGAGAACTCGTCTGTGGGCTTTTTCACTCAGTTAAAGGCTCTATATAAATGCAAGTTGTTGACGAGGGAAGTCAAAGGCAGCATAAAAGCAACAAAAAAACGCATACAAAGTGGTGAGGATTAGTGGAAAGCCAAAGGATTGGGAAGCCTTTAAAAGCGAGTAGAGGACAACTAAAAAAGCAATAAGGGGAGAGAAGATGAAATATGCAAGCTAGCTAGTAATATGAAAGAAGATAGGAAGAGTTTTTCAATATATAAAAGATAAGAGAGAGGCAAAAATAGACATTGGACCAGTGGAAAATGTGGCTCGAAAAGTAATAATGGGAAACAAAGAAATGGCAGAGGAACTGAATAATTACTTTGCATCAGTCTTCACGGTGGAAGACAGCAGTGGGATAACCAGAGCTCCAGGAGAATCAGGGGGCAGAGGTGAGTGCAGAGGCCATCACTAAGGAGAAGGTTCTGGGGAAACTGAAAGTTCTGAAGGTGGATAAATCACCTGGACTGTTTGGACTACCCCCAGGGCTCTCAAAAGAGATAGCTGAGGAGATTGTGGAGGCTTGGTGGTGATCTTTCAGGAATCACTGGAGGCAGGAAGGGTCCCAGAGGACTGGAAAGTGGCTAATGTGACACTGCTTTTAAAGAAGGGAGGGAGGCAGAAGACGGGAAATTATAGGCCGGTTAGCCTCACTTCGGTCATTGGTAAGATTTTAGAGTCCATTATTAAAGATGAGATCACGGAGTACTTGGAAGGGCACTATAAAATAGGACTGAGTCAGCACGGCTTTGTCAAAGGGAGGTCATGTCTGACAAATCTGTTCGAGTTCTTTGAAGAGGTAACAAGGAAGTTAGACAAAGGAGAACCAGTGGGCGTGATTTATTTAGATTTACAGAAGGCCTTTGACAAGGTGCAGCACAGGAGACTGTTAAATAAGTTTTTTTTTAAATAAATATATTTATTAAAGTTTTTAACACAATTTTTCTCCCTTACAAATAATAACCCCCTCCCCGGTAACAAAAAAAAAAGAAACGAGAAATCACGCGGAGCAAGATATATACATGGCAAAATAGTATATTTACAGAGCTTTGTACACTGGCTCTCTCCCGTACGTGCCAGTTTCCCCGACTCTTCATGTTATCTCTCGCTCATCCACCACCCCAGGCAGCTCCCCCTCCCCCCCTCCCCCTCCCCCCTCCCCCTCCCCCCCCCCCCCCCCCCCCCCCCCAGGTTGCTGCTGACCGACCTTCCTCTAACGCTCCGCGAGATAGTCTAGGAATGGTTGCCACCGCCTGTAGAACCCCTGCGCAGCCCCTCTCAAGGCGAACTTAATCCTCTCCAACTTTATGAACCCAGCCATATCATTTATCCAGGCCTCCAGGCTGGGGGGCTTCGCCTCCTTCCACATTAGCAAGATCCTTCGCCGGGCTACTAGGGACGCAAAGGCCAGAATGCCGGCCTCTTTCGCCTCCTGCACTCCCGGTTTGTCCACTACTCCGAATATTGCTAGCCCCCAGCTTGGCTTGACCCGGACTTTCACCACCTGAGATATTGCTCCCACCACTCCTCTCCAGAACCCCTCCAGTGCCAGGCATGACCAAACCATATGGACATGGTTCACCGGGCTCCCTGAGCACCTTCCACATCTGTCCTCTACCCCAAAGAACCTGCTCAACCTCGCCCCCGTCTAGTGAGCTCTGTGAACCACCTTGAATTGTATCAGGCTGAGCCTGGCACACGAGGAGGAGGAATTAACCCTACCCAGGGCATCAGCCCACAGACCTTCCTCGATCTCCTCCCCCAGTTCCTCCTCCCATTTACCCTTCAACTCCTCTACCAGCGCTTCCCCCTCTTCTTTCATCTCCTGGTGTATTGCCGACACCTTGCCCTCCCCGATCCATGCGCCCGAGATCACCCTGTCTTGAATTTCTTGTGCCGGGAGCAATGGGAATTCCCTCACCTGTCGCCTCACAAAAGCCCTTACCTGCATATATCTAAAGGCATTTCCCGGGGGTAACTCAAACTTCTCCTCCAGTGCCCCTAGGCTCGCAAACGTTCCGTCAATGAACAGGTCCCCCATTCTTCTGATCCCTGCCCGGTGCCAGCTCTGGAACCCCCCGTCCATCTTCCCCGGGACAAACCGATGGTTACCCCTGATCGGGGACCACACCGATACTCCCATTGCACCCCTGTGCCGTCTCCACTGGCCCCAGATCCTTAGCGTTGCCGCCACCACCGGGCTCGCGGTGTACTTTGTCAGCGAGAGCGGCAGCGGTGCCGTCACCAACGCCCCCAGGCTCGTTCCTTTGCAGGACGCCATCTCCATCCTCTTCCATGCTGCCCCCTCTCTCTCCATAACCCACTTGCGGATCATCGACACATTTGCTGCCCAGTAGTAGCTCCCCAGGTTTGGCAGCGCCAACCCTCCTCGGTCCCTGCTGCGTTCCAGGAACCCTCTCCTTACCCTCGGGGTCTTAGACTGTGAAATAAGTTAAGAGCCCAAGGTGTTAAGGGTAAGATTCTGGCATGGATAGAGGATTGGCTGACTAGCAGAAGGCAGAGAGTGGGGATAAAGGGGTCTTTTTCAGGATGGTAGCCGGTGACTAATGGTGAGCCTCAGGGGTCTGTGCTGGGACCACAACTTTTTACAATAAACATTAATGATCTGGAAGAAGGTACTGAAGGCACTGTTGCTAAGCTTGCAGATGATACAAAGATCTGTAGAGGGACAGGTCGTATTGAGGAAGCAGGTGGGCTGCAGAAGGGCTTTGACAGGCTAGGAGAGTGGGCAATGAAGTGGCAGATGGAATACAATGTAGAAAAGTGTGAGGTTATGTACTTTGGAAGGAGGAATGGAGGCATAAGCTATTTTCTAAATGGGGAAATGCTTAGGAAATCAGAAGCACAAAGGGACTTGGGAGTCCTTGTTCATGATTCTCTTAAGGTTAACGCACAGGTTCAGTCGGCCGTTAGAAAGGCAAATGCAATATCAGCATTCATGTTGAGAGGGCTAGAATACAAGACCAGGGATATACTTCTGAGGCTGTATAAGGCTCTGCTCAGACCCCATTTGGAGCATTGTGGGCAGTTTTAGGCCCTGTATCTAAGGAAGGATGTGCTGGCCTGGGAAAGGGTCCAGAGGATGTTCACAAGAATAATCCCTGGAATGATGAGCTTGTGGTTAGGAACGGTTGAAGACTCTGGATCTGTACTTGTTGGAGTTTAGTAGGATGAGGATGGACCTTATTGAAACTTACAGGATTCTGCGAGACCTGGATAGAGTGAACGTGGAGAGGATGTTTCCACTTGTAGGAAAAACTAGAACCAGAGGACACAATCTCAGACTAAAGGGACGATCCTTTAAAACAGAGATGAGGAGGAATTTCTTCAGCCAGACGGTGGCGAATCTGTGGAACTCTTTGCCGCAGAAGGCTGTGGAGACCAAATCACTGAGTGTCTTTAAGACAGAGATAGATAGGCTCTTGATTAAAAAGGGGATCAGGGGTAATGGGGAGAAGGCAGGAGAATGGGGATGAGAAAAATATTAGCCATGAATGAATGGCGGAGCGGACTCGATGGGCCGAGTGGCCTAATTCTGATCCTATTTCTTATGGCCTTATGGTATTATGGTTGAATAACAATAACCTGGTACCAAATATAGGCATGAAAGAAAATTGTAGATTTTAAGTAGATAAACGATGTTACATTTTTACTAACACAACATCAATATGCTAAGTTGGGTAGTGGAAATGCCATTGTGGGACAAGGGTGGGGAAGAAATCATTGGCTGTTGTAACTTCAGTCAAAGAATGGTGGAAACCCGGATTCCCCATGCGTCCAAGATCTCCTGTGGCTCCAAGCAGTTACACTGGTTGATTGGGAAGATCACTGACGAAACTCCTTCTGAAGAAGTGAATGTACTAAAAGGAGGAAAGAAAGAACTTGCATTAATAAAGCAGCTTTTACCCAGAATGCCCTAAATGGCTTCACAGCCAATTCATTAAATATAGTTATAATATGGGAGCCAAATTGCCTATAGCAAGGTCCCACAAATAGCAGCGTGATCACTGAGTTGCTAATCTGTGTTGGATGAGTCCCTCACTATTGCACAGAAGTGTAACTCCTAGATTAGGCAAAATCAAGCAGTCTCAATCCCCACTATCTTTATGTTTTACGGCAACATTGGTGCATCACAGGAAGGCACAGCATGTAACAGGTGCAGGGTCATATGGCCAGAAATAATTCACTATACATAGGACTCCTACAGTGTAAAGAATAGAGACAACAGTAACCTTCACTGTCACCAGTAGTACATGATTGGTGATCTTTTCCAGGTCTGCGTTGCAAAGAGACTACATGTCCTTTCTGCTGCGCCTAAGCTTCCCTTTGCATTGTTTCTGTGTCAAAAGAAGAAAACTCAGACTGTTGATACACTGCATGTGTGTATCTTCCCTATTCCATCCACACTGTCTGGTCCACCTCCCCCGCAATGTTGTCACCAACGGTGCTTTGAATCAGATGGTCATGGGTACGAGCCTCCCCCCCGGAGGCCTGAGCAGGAAGTACAGTACCAAGGGTGCGCTTCCTCCCACATGAGTAAAATCCTACGCCGGGCTACTAGGGACGCAGAGGCCACAATATCGGCCTCTTTCGCCTCCTGCACGCCCGGCTCTTCCGCTACCCCAAATATCGCTAACCCCCAGCCTGGCTTGACCCGGACCTTCACCACCTTTGAAATCACCCTTGCATTACCCCCCCAGTACTCATCCAATGCCGGACACGACCAGAACATGTGTGTGTGGTTTGCCGGGCTTCCCGAGCACCTCCCGCACCTGTCCTCCACTCCGAAGAACCTGCTCAGTCTTGCTCCCGTCATATGTGCTCTGTGTAGAACCTTAAATTGAATCAGGCTAAGCCTGGCACACGAAGACGAGGAATTTACCCTGCTTAGGGCATCAGCCCATAGCCCCTCCTCGATCTCCTCCCCCAGCTCTTCCCATTTTCCCTTCAGCTCCTCTATCATCGCCTCCCCCTCGTCTCTCATCTCCTGATATATTTTGGACACTTTGCCCTCCCCGACGCATACCCCGGAAATCACTCTATCTTGGATCCCCTGTGTCGGGAGCAGCGGAAGTTCCCTCACCTGTTGCCTCGTAAACGCCCTCACTTGCATATATCTGAAGATATTCCCCGGGGGCAACTCATATTTTTCCTCCAGCGCTCCCAGACTTGCAAACGTCCTGTCTATAAAGAGGTCCCTCAGTTTCCTGATTCCTACTCGTTGCCAACTCTGGAACCCCCCGTCCATCCTTCCTGGGACAAACCTGTGGTTATTCCTAATCGGGGACCACACCGAGGCACCCGTCACCCCACTGTGTCGCCTCCACTGCCCCCAGATCCTCAAGGTTGCCACCACCACTGGGTTTGTGGTATATCTTTTCGGGGAGAACGGCAGCGGCGCCGTCACCAGCGCCTTTAGGCTTGTTTCTTTACAGGACGCCATCTCCAGCCTCTTCCACGCCGCCCCCTCTCCCTCCCTCATCCACTTACAAACCATCGCCACATTGGCGGCCCAGTAGTAGTCGTTCAGGCTCGGCAGCGCCAGTCCCCCTCTATCCCTACTGCGCTGCAGGAACCCCCTCTTTACCCTCGGGGCCTTCCCTGCCCACACAAAGCTCATAATACTCCTGTCTATTTTTTTGAAAAAGGCCTTTGTGATCAGAATGGGGAGACACTGAAATACAAAAAGAAACCTCGGGAGGACCACCATTTTTACCGCCTGCACTCTGCCCGCCAATGAGAGCGGCAGCATATCCCACCTCTTGAAGTCCTCCTCCATCTGCTCCACCAGTCGCGTCAGATTAAGTCTGTGTAGAGTTCCCCAGCTCCTGGCTACCTGGATCCCCAGATATCGGAAGCTCCTTTCCACTCTCCTGAACGGCAGAGCGTCTATTTCTCTTCCCTGGTCCCCGGGGTGTCTTACAAAAAGCTCGCTCTTCCCCATATTTAGCCTGTATCCCGAGAAATCTCCAAACTCCCTCAGTATCTGCATAACCTCTGGCATCCCCTCTACAGGGTCCGCAACGTATAGCAGTAAGTCATCTGCGTAGAGCGACACTCGATGCTCCTCTCCCCCTCTAACCACCCCCCTCCACTTCTTAGAGTCCCTCAACGCTATGGCCAGTGGTTCAATTGCCAGCGCGAACAGTAATGGGGACAGGGGGCACCCCTGTCTTGTTCACCTGTGTAGCCGAAAATACCCCGACCTTTGCCGGTTTTTGACTACACTTGCCACTGGGGCCCCATATAGGAGTCTGACCCATCTAACAAACCCCTCTCCGAACCCAAACCTCCTCAGCACCTCCCACAAATAACCCCACTCCACCCTATCGAATGCCTTCACATCCATCTGCGCCACTATCTCTGCCTCCCCCCCTGGTGGGGGCGGCATCATCACCCCCAGCAGCCGTCGAACGTTAACATTCAGTTGTCTACCCTTTACAAACCCTGTCTGGTCTTCATGCACCACCCCCGGGACGCAATCCTCTATCCTTGTCACCAGCACTTTTGCATGCAGTTTGGCATCTACATTTAGGAGTGAGATAGGCCGGTATGACCCGCATTGCAGCGGATCTTCATCTCGCTTCAGGATTAATGATATCGTCGCCTCCGACATTGTCGGGGGTAGAGTCCCCCCTTCTCTGGCCTCGTTAAAGGTTCTCGCCAGCAGCGGGACAAACAGGTCCACATATTTCCTGTAGAATTCCACCGGAAACCCGTCTGGTCCCGGGGCCTTCCCTGCCTGCATGTTCCCCAGTCCCTTAGTCACCTCATCCACCTCGATTGGCGCCCCCAGACCTGCCACCTCCTGCTCCTCCACCCTTGGGAACCTTAGTTGGTCCAGAAAATGTAGCATTGCCTCTTTTCCCGGGGGCTGAGACTTATATAGCCTCTCATAAAAGGTCTTGAACACCTCATTTACCTTCCCTGCTCTCTGCTCCATAGTTCCTGTTGCGTCCCTAACTCCCCCAATCTCTCTCGCCGCTATCCTCTTACGAAGTTGGTGGGCCAGCAGCTGGCTCACCTTTTCCCCATACTCATATCGCATCCCCTGTGCCTTCCTCCATTGTGCCTCTGCCTTTCCTGTGGTCAGCAGGTCAAACTCCGTCTGAAGTCTTCGCCTCTCTCTATATAGTCCTTCGTCTGGGGCCTCCGCATATCTTTTATCCACCTCCAAAATCTCCCCCACTAATCTCTCCCTTTCTTTGCCCTCTTGTTTCTCCTTGTGGGCTCTAATGGAGATCAGCTCTCCTCTAACCACCTCCTTCTGCGCTTCCCATACCACCCCCACCTGAACCTCACCATCATCATTGACCTCCAGGTATCTCTCAATACACCCCCGCACCCTTCCACAGACCCCCTCATCCGCCTGTAGTCCCACATCCAGTCGCCAGAGTGGGCGCTGCTCCCTCTCCTCTCCTAGTTCCAGATCCACCCAATGCGGGACGTGGTCTGAAACGGCTATGGCCGAACACTCCGTTCCTGCCACCTTTGAGATCAGTGCCCTACTCATAACAAAGAAGTCTATTTGGGAATATACCTTGTGGACGTGGGAGAAAAAAGAAAACTCTTTAGCCAACGGCCTGGCAAATCTCCACGGATCCACTCCCCCCATTTGTTCCATAAACCCCCTAAGCACCTTGGCCGCTGCCGGCCTTCTCCCGGTCCTGGATCTAGACCGGTCTAGCCCTGGATCCAGCACAGTGTTGAAGTCCCCCCCCATTACCAAGCTTCCCACCTCCAGGTCCGGGATACGTCCCAGCATCCGCTTCATGAATCCCGCGTCATCCCAGTTCGGGGCATATACATTCACCAGCACGACCGCCTCTCCCTGCAATCTACCACTCACCATCACATATCTGCCTCCGTTATCCACCACTATATTCTTAGCCTCGAACAGCACCCGTTTCCCCACCAGTATCGCCACCCCCCAGTTTTTCGCGTCCAACCCTGAGTGGAACACCTGTCCCACCCATCCTTTTCTTAATCTAACCTGATCCGCCACCTTCAGGTGCGTCTCCTGGAGCATGACTACGTCCGCCTTCAGTCTCTTTAAGTGCGCGAACACCTGGGCCCTCTTAATCGGCCCATTTAGGCCTCTCACATTCCACGTGATCAGCCGGATTGGGGGGCCGCTCCCCCCCCCCTCTCCGACTAGCCATCCCCTTTTCTGGGCCATCTCCCCGTCCAGGTCCCGCGCACCCATCTGTCCCCCAGGCGGCGCCTTCCCGTCCCGACCACCTCTTCTCCTGCCAGCTCCCCCTTGCACTCAGCAGCAGCAACCCAGTTAGTCCCCCCTCCCCCCGCTGGATCATCCTCTAGCATGGTTACTCCCCCCATAATGCTTCCGAAAGTCAGCTAACTCTAGCTGACCCCGGCTTCCCCGTTCTCTCTTTGACCTCCCTGAGTGTGGGGCTCTCTTCCTTCCTGCGCCTATCTTCCCGCCATCATCTCCATAGCGCGGGAAAAAACCCCGTGCTTTCCTATCGGCCCCGCCCCCTGTGGCGCAGCTCCCTCATTCCCCCTCCCCCTCTCTGTCCCTTTTTCCCCACCGGCGCCCACATTTCTTCGTGTCCCCCATCAGGGGGAGAAAAATTCCCCATCCAACATTGCTGTATAATAAACCTCCCCTTTCCCCACTTTACATTCCTGTACCACCACCTCGTTGCTTCCCCCCCAACATCAAACTCTCAGTTCTAGTCCAGCTTCTCTTCTTGAATGAAGGTCCATGCCTCACCTGCCGTTTCGAAGTAGTAGTGCTTGCCCTGATGCGTGACCCACAATCGTGCCGGCTGCCGCATCCCGAATTTTATTTTCTTCCTGTGAAGCACCGCCTTGGCCCGCTTGAAGCTCGCCCTCCTTCTCGCCACCTCCGCACTCCAGTCCTGATACACTCGTATCACCGCATTCTCCCACTTGCTACTCCGTACCTTCTTGGCCCAGCTCAGAACAGCCTCTCTGTCCATGAAGCCGCCTGGGCTCCATCCACCACCATCTTGCTTCTCCCTTCTCTTCTCTGCCGCTGCTCCAAAGGATCCTTCGCAATCTGGCCACTACCAGTGGTCCTTTCCATACACACACGGGGGGGGGGGGGGGGGTGGGGGGATCTTCCTTCGTCACCCCACACTGGGCTTGGTCTAAAAAAGATTTCCGTTGGGGCTCTCGAAAAGAGCCCAAAAGTCCGTTAGAACGGGAGCTGCCGAAACGTGCGGCTTAGCAGTGCATCGCCGCAACCGGAAGTCCCCTGCTGCAATTCCTAAGCGGGATTCTCCCGAATCCCCGTGATGGCATGATGTAAATAGCGGCGCAAACCGCTTCGGCGTCGGGCCAACCGGAAGTTGCGGAATCCTCCGCACTTCCGGGGGCTAGGCCAGCGCTGGAGGGGTTGACGCCGTGCCAACCGGCGGCGAAGGGCCAGCGCGAGTTAGCGCATGTGCAGTACCGCCGGTGTGGTTCCGCGCATGCGCAGACCGGCCGTCGTATTCCAGCGCATGCGCAGGGGGGTGTCTTCTCCGCCCCGGCCATGGCGGAGCCTTACAGAGGCCAGCGCAGAAGGAAGGAATGCCCCCATGGCATAGGCCCGCCTGCAGATCAGTGGGCCCCAATTGGGGGCCACGCCACCGTGGGGGCCCCCCCCGAGGCTGGATGCCCCCCCCCCCGAAGACCGCACCTGCCGGCCTCCCAGCCAGTGTGGGACCATGTCCAATTCACGCTGGCGGGACTGGCCAGTAACCGACGGCTGCTCGGCCCATTGGGGCCTGGAGAATTGCCAGGGGAGGCCGCTGTGTTGCTATCTTTTAGTGGTTATAAATATAGCAGTTAATAAGGTCGCCTTTCTTAATCCTAATTATGAGTATACTTTCAGAGTCGCCAGGTATCTCTCGATACCGCCACAAGGTTCAACCCGAATACCGATCAAAGAGCCAATACATCAGTTAGTTAGTTCAAAGTCAATGGTATTTATTTACACACAGTATGATGTAATCATGCACAATAATACTACAAGCTAAACTATCTCTATCGTTAACACCTATACTTAACTTCGGGTGCCCACTTAGGTCAGAGGAACAATGGCCGTTGTTCGGATCTGAGGCTGTTGGGTTCGAAGAGGTACAAAGAACAAAGAAATGTACAGCACAGGAACAGGCCCTTCGGCCCTCTAAGCCCGTGCCGACCATGCTGCCCGACTAAACTACAATCTTCTACACTTCCTGGGTCCGTATCCCTCTATTCCCATCCTATTCATGTATTTGTCAAGATGCCCCTTAAATGTCACTATCGTCCCTGCTTCCACCACCTCCTCCGGATGCGAGTTCCAGGCACCCACTACCCTCTGCGTAAAAAACTTGCCTCGTACATCTACTCTAAACCTTGCCCCTCTCACCTTAAACCTGGGGAAAAGCCTCTGACTATCCACTCTGCCTATGCCCCTCATAATTTTGTAGACCTCTATCAGGTCTCCCCTCAACCTCCTTCGTTCCAGTGAGAACAAACCGAGTTTATTCAGCCGCTCCTCATAGCTAATGCCCTCCATACCAGGCAACATTCTGGTAAATCTCTTCTGCACCCTCTCTAAAGCCTCCACATCCTTCTGGTAGTGTGGCGACCAGAATTGAACACTATACTCCAAGTGTGGCCTAACTAAGGTTCTATACAGCTGCAACATGACTTGCCAATTCTTATACTCAATGTCCCGGCCAATGAAGGCAAGCATGCCGTATGCCTTCTTGACTACCTTCTCCACCTGTGTTGCCCTTTCAATGACCTGTGGACCTGTACTCCTAGATCTCTTTGACTTTCAATACTCTTGAGGGTTCTACCATTCACTGTATATTCCCTACCTGCATTAGACCTTCCAAACTGCATTACCTCACATTTGTCCGGATTAACTCCATCTGCCATCTCTCCGCCCAAGTCTCCAAACAATCTAAACAATCTAACAGGAGTACAGCTAAGGTCATCCGTCTGGTAGCGAGCGTTGACCTTGAACTTACTTGCTTCTGGTGATGCTGGTGGAAGGGTCTCTCCGCTTGAGAGCCGAATCCAAGAGAATGAACCTTTGGCGGGGGTTCCTTCTTATACTTGGACTTTGCATGCTTTTAGGCAGGCCTTAAACTTGGTCCCAATTAATTAGGCAACTTCTTGATCATTGTCATCGATCTAAACCAATAAAGGGGCAGGTGCCCTGATGGCTGGGCGTATCCTAGGTGGCCGTTGGCCTTGCTTTGTTTGTGTCTTTTGGTTGGGGTACTGGCGCTGGAATGTCTGAGGCAGTATCTGCTACCTGAGCACGAGTCCTTTGTTCCTCGGAGATGGGCCATCAATATGCAAATCGACCCAGAGTTTCAATTCCATCTGCAAACTGCCTTCCAAATATACATTCAGGCTCCGTGCCTGCTTGTTGCTTTGCATTGTCCATATTTCCCTTTGGGCTCTGCGAGTGTCCATTTTATACACTGAAAGTAGCCATCCCAGATGGCTACAGCTGCCAACAGCCCCAACCGGTGCGGCATGATCCTCGCCCCCGCCCAAAAACCGGCGCCGGAGAATACAGCACTCGGCATCGGAGCGGCGGGGCGGGATTCATGCCGCCCCCCGGGGATTGGGTCGGAGAATCCCGCCCCCTATCTTTACAACGGTGCCAAATTCAATGGCTGTAAAGCACTTTGCAATGGCCTGCGGTGGTGAAAGGTGCTATATGAATGCAAGTCTTTAATTTTATGCTCATTCTATGAGTAGAAGATCCCTCTGTACCACGTCATTCTTTCATCAACTTTGATGATACCTCAAATCTTTTTTTTCTGGTAAACTCACAGATTTCTGGTTTGGCCCAGAGCAAAATACTCAGTTGTTTCATTATCAATGAACCTAGCAGAGCAAAATGAGTTAGTTGTTCCTCACATTTTGTTAATATTTGTAATTCCCTTAATCTGTTAACGTTTTCTACTGACATTACATCACCTTTAGCTCACCCATTGTAGCAAAAAGCACAACAAAGTTGATGGGCAGAATTTCCAGGCCCTTCCCGCCGGCGGGATCTTCCAGTCCCGGTGAAAGCAATCCCCATCCCCGCGGTGGGTTCCCCTGCGGCAGGACAAGCGAGCCACACAAAATGCCACTGACATTGGTGGGAGCGGAAGGGTCCTGTAGGCGTCCAGTGGCAAGCCACCACTGCTGTGGGGGTTCGGGAAACTGCCCCCTGGTGGCTCTAGCAAGCAAGGCATTCCTTGAGATACAGGGGTGGATACTCTGTCGCCCACCGCCGGTAGCAGGTTTCCCGATCTGATGGAGAATGGAGCGTCGGCTGAAACACGGGATCAGTACTGGGTGCCATCCATTCTGATGCTCCAGCCCATGAATCGGATGCATCCGGTTAATGGGCGAATCCCGATTCTCCAATACCCTTCCCGTGGTACCCCAGGCCTCTCTCAGCCAGGATTCAATACATGAATTAGTTCAAGTATTTTCAAACGTGGCTCTGACGCGGTGGACCCCGTGTTGGATCAAGGGGAAGGGGTTCAATGCATGACGGAGGTGCCCCCGAAAGTCAATCGGAAGGCTCCTCTTGTCCCCCCCCCCCGAACGCAAATCTTGCTGCCGACTCCTGACCGCACCTACCATCGACCCCAACAGAACCCCCAACTAACCTCCACACCAGATCCCCCAACAGAGACCACCATCAGTCACCCCTGCATGAAAGTTGAAGAATGGTCTAGGCAGTGGAGTGAAAAATCACTGCATTTTCATGAACCCTTCCCGGACCATCTTCTGCCTCAGACAAAAGTACTTAAAGCAGCAGCTGTTACAAGTGTGAGAGGCTTCCTCGAAGCCAAGTATACTTCAAAGGACTTCAAATCTCTTGACAGCCTTTGAAATGCAAATCTTCCATTCAGTTTCACACAGCAGTACATTGCATTAGCCAGTCATTGCCAGTTTTATTTGTGTATAACACTCTTGCTATGATTGACATTTCTCACCCCATCAAAAGCAGCAAAGTGCTTTCTGCTACACTTAGCTTCTTTTGATATGGTGAGGAACATGAATAATATAAAGAGTGTTTAGAAACATTGTGGTTATCATCGAAGCAGGTTAATGGAGATGCATTCAAGCATGATGGGAAAGCGAAATCACCAATCCACCAAGCAGCTGTCTCGGGAGTAATAAAACTGTTAAACATTGGTGAATGCAATGTTTTGCTGTGTGAAATTGAATGGAACATTTGCACTTCTAAGGCATTTTTCCTCCTCTGGTGCCATAATATATTGAGTGGAGGAAGGCGGAAGGAAAGTGACCAACTTGCTACTTTCTCAACCTGGGCTAAAAGGCGAGAAGGAAGGGGGTACCTGCTTTGGGGGTCCACTGTGCCCATTGGGACCCCCCCCACTATATGGTACCCACTTTTGTATCTTCCACCTTGCTCTCTCGAAAGTCCGTGTCCATGATCTTCTCAGGACTCTCTTGTAGTCCAAGCAGTAGCCACTGCTGCATACTGGTATCACCAGGACATACCCAAAGTATTATTGCTGCCTTTTCTTATACTCCCCCACCCCATCAAATTCAGCCCAAAGAGTAGTTATATTATACCTGTATAATATTTTGTTACACTATATTTTGCTGTAAAATGCTCAGATCTCCATATTATAGAAAGGATGTGGAGGTGTGAAGATGAAAAAAAAGCTTTCAAAGAAGAATACCTAAACTGAAAGGGTTGAATGGCCTGAGGCTCTTTTCTCATGGGCAACAAATTGGGGAGGAACTGATGGAGATCTTCAAATTTAAAGAAGGTCTTGATAGGGTAGACATGGGGAAGATGTTTCCAATTGTGGGCAAACCCAGAACTGGTGCCGATAAACAACTACAAGATGGGCACCCGTAAGGCTCAGAGGGAATTCAAGAGAAACCCCTTTACTCAGGGTGGTTAGAATGGGGTACTTGCTACCACATGGACTAATTGAGGTGAGTAGTGTAGATGCACTTCAGGATATGTTAGATAAGCACAAGAGAGAGGAAGGGTATTGGGAAAAGTTAATGTCGATGGGTTAGATGAAGAAGGGTGGGAGGAGGCTTGTATGGAACATGGACCGAATGACCTGTTTCTGTGCTATAAATACTTTGTGCTACTTCGCCTGCTTGTGAATTTTATCCATGCAGTTATTTTATCAACTATTCAAAAGTCAGGCAACGGCAATTGTTTAACATATGGAGTTCCTCTTGCAGTTGGATAATTGAACAACTCCAGTTTATTGTTTGCGGCTTGCTACTTATAACAATAATCTTTATTAGTGTCACAAGTAGGCTTACGTTAACACTGCAATGAAGTTACTGTGAAAATCCCCTAGTCGCCACATTCCAGCGCCTGTTCGTGTACACTGAGAGAGAATTCAGAATGACCAATTCACCTAACAAGTATGTCTTTCGGGACTTGTAGGAGGAAACTGGAGCACCCGGAGGAAACCCACGCAGATACGGGGATAATGTGAAGACTCCACGCAGATAGTAACCCAAATAGGAATTGGACCCGGGTCCCTGGCGCTGTGAAGCAACGGTGCTAAGCACTGTGCTACCATGCCACCACTGTGTGTGTGTATTTCTACTTGTATATACGTGTGTGTGTGTTTTCTATTAAAGACCCAGGACTTATGGCTGTATAATTTATACCTGCAATCTCATTTTAACGATATCTGCAAACTGCCTGCCCCTTTGATGACGATCCCTGTGTCGATTTTTGAACCGTTTCTTAGAGGACCTGTCAAATCAGAGTCTTTTTATGTTATTACAGAAATTCAAGAGCAGCATTCGGCAATAAGTCGATTACTACCACGGAACTAAACTAGATTTTCTTTATCAATGGGCTTCTTGACATCAAAATTCCTATTGCGACAATTTGGAAAAAAGGCTGTGATTTCAATACAGCTTCTCGGATTCTGGCAGTTTCCATACTTGGAACGAATGTGTAGAAAATACATTTGGTGATCTCGAATGCTTAATGCGCTCGTACCACATTTCATTCTGTGCTATTTTACTGTTGCCGTTAATTTGTTTAAGATGAGTGTGTTACTTTTAAATGAGTTAATGCCTTTGCTGGAATAACGCACAGTGGGTTTTGGTGCAGGCATGTTAAAATTGCAAATCAGACCAACAGTTCCATGTTTTGCCCAATTGGCGTGCCTCCATTTTGATGGCAGCAATTCGAGGCATCCTATCGGCTTTGGGGTGGCTTCATGCCTGACATAGAACGTAGAACATACAGTGCAGAAGGAGTCCATTCGGCCCATCGAGTCTGCACCGACCCACTTAAGCCCCCACTTCCACCCTATCTCCGTAACCCAATAACCCCTCCTAACCTGATGCTGGTAAAACACAGATTCTGCATCAGGTTTGATACATTGAGATGGCTTTGGTTTCGGAGAATCAAGAAAGTTGTGTAAAAATGGTAAGCCCCGTGCGTTTGTGTGAAAATCTTCAGTTGGGGTCTTTCACACCGACCTGCTAAGTGGAAAATATTTTGCAGTATCTAATATTCATGTTACTTTTTGTGGAGAAAGGGTTAAATTATCAATTAGACAAGGCAACTGTAGAAAAGGTTACATAATCCCAAAGTTAGGAAAAATACTTTATTGCATTAAACATTTTAAGCTGAGGAAAATGGATGCTGCATCTTAAGTATTTTAACGTTCACACAAGAGGTTATCACTGAACTGAGAAATGGGGGGGCGGGATTCTCTGATCCTGAGGCTAAGTGTCGACGTCGTCGCGTTTCTCGACAGCGTCAACAGGCCCTCAGGAGCAGCAATTCTGACCCCTACAGGGGGCCAGCACGGCACGGGCGCACTGGAGCGACCCGCGCCGCTCCAGCTGCCGATCCCGGCGTAAGATGGGTGCCGTGGGTCTGCGCATGCGCAGTGGGACCGGCGCCAATGTCCGCAGTGGCTCGCTTCTCTGCGCTGTCCTCGACGCAACATGGCGTAGGGCTACAGGGGCCAGCACGGGACAAAAGAGGCCCCCAGTCGGAGAGGCCAGCCCGCCAATCGGTAGGCCCCGGTCGCGGGCCAGGCCACAGCGGAGGCCCCCCCCCCCCCCGGGTCGGCCCACCCCGGGCAGAGAATTGCCGGGAGGGCCGCGTAGAGAAGTCCCCGATTGGCACTGGTTCTCCTCTCTCCGGGGAATCGGCGTCGGGGCGGCATCGCGCGATTCGCGCCCATCCCGGCGATTCTCTGGCCCGGCCTGGGCTGAGAGAATCCCGCCCATGATACATTTTGTGTCGAACAGTTAAGACTGAAATTAGAATATCCGAATCTTACACCTTACAGGTTCTTGCAGATGATTGTGGAGAGTTCCAAAATTCTAGTGTTGTAATTCAAACTTGTTCCTGTGCAATCAGTGAACTTGATGAGAGGCATCTCATTAATACGAGAGAGAAAAATATCTGATCTAACATAGTGAGTGTCACAGTTGACAGACATGATAATGTGTGCATTTGACTGAATGTTACATTTAGGTTGTTCTGGTGGAAAGCTACAGCAAACAATGACCCAGTAGATTAAAGCGATGTCAGGAAGATATTTGGGTGGGTGGAATTTGGTTTTCAGCTCACCCATGCCTACTACAGGTTGGTTTACCATCTGCCATAGTGGGATTCGAACCAGTAACCCCAGAGCAGTGCCCTAGGTTTTTGGATTACCAGTTCGGCGACCTACACCTTTAGGCCAGAAAATGCAGGGCAACTTGACAGGGAGCGAGGAAAGCCATCATGTGACTCGATGCCGAAACCCGGGATTGAGCCAGGGACCGTTAGATCTTCAGTCTAACGCTCTCCCAATTGAGCTATTTTGGCTGATGTAAGGTTCAAAATAAATTATCATTGCAAAGGCCAGGAATCAAACCCGGGTCAACTGCTTGGAGAGCACCTATGCACACCGTAAGGATGGCCATTTGGTCAATGATATGAGATGACAGACACAAAGCCATACACACCACTTAATTAGCACCTTCAAGTGATCAGGAAAGCTAATCTCTGGAAACATTTTTTTCCAGCATGCTGAAGCCACTTTATCTCAACCAGTTACGAATGGCTGCACCACAATTAGCTTCACACACTCAGATTTAGGGGTCTGAAAATTGGTAAGTGGTGAAACAAGGGAATGCAAAAATAAGTCAAAGGGGAAACCTGTGGGATTTGATATAAGAAAAAAAGTAATGGTGAAAATAACGGGACTTATCATAGTCAAATCTCCGATGTACAGATGGTTTTCACTAGAGTAGTATTCAAAGAAATAGGTGAGTAGATTGCTGTAGCACTGGTCTTAATTTTTCAAAGCTCTTCTTATTTTGGAAATATGCCTTTTGATTACAAAATCCTTTATAACTATGAGTTTATCACTTTAACATCAGTTATGGAGAAGTTTCTGGAATCTGTCATCATGGACAATAATGCAGCACTTAGACAAGCATGAGTTGAT
This sequence comes from Scyliorhinus torazame, assembly GCF_047496885.1. Taxonomy (NCBI): domain Eukaryota; kingdom Metazoa; phylum Chordata; class Chondrichthyes; order Carcharhiniformes; family Scyliorhinidae; genus Scyliorhinus; species Scyliorhinus torazame. The sequence goes on from NC_092718.1 coordinate 197,170,195, forward strand.
TGAAGAGAGTGAGATTAGATTTGTGAGAGGTAGGCCTTGTCAGATGAACCAACTTAATTGTTTTGAGGTGGTCAGCAGCATAGTGGATTGGGGAGTATTGTCAATGGATCGCTAGAAGGAAATTGATGAGATTTTACAAGAGATTATCAGCAAAAGTCAAATTGTATGGAATTGGAGGTAATATTGTAACAGGTTGGAGATTGGGTGGGAGGAAATAGCCAGGGTATGGATAAAGGAAATGATTTTAAATTGGTATCATGTGATATGTGCTCCCCAGGGAACCGTATTTGGGCACCAGCTTTTCAACATATATGTTAATGACTTGGATGAAGCAATAGGGAGTTATTTGCAGATAATGCCATTTTAAGATGCACAGAAAGTCACGTAGATAAGCACAAGGAACATGTCGAGTATGTAAGTGGGCAAAACTGTGGCATTCAGTGTGGGCAAGTGTGGAGTCATCGAGTTTGGTTCTGAGAAAGAGTGGTTTGAATTTTGTAATGGGAAGAGACTAGGGATTGACGTGCCTCATAAAGCACAATTTAAAAGTTAATATGAAGATGCGAAACCTAATTAAGGAGGCTATTATTTCAAGGAAGTTGGAATATTAAAAGGAGAAATGATGGTTCAGTTGGACAGAACCTTGGTTCGACCCTATCTGGAGAATTGCTCATGTTTAGGTTCAGCCCCTAAGGAAGGATGTATTGGAGTTTTGTGGGGATACAGTGCAGATGCGTGGGAATGAACTTGGGCTTTAAAGAATTGTAGTTGTATAAACTTGGTTTGCATTCCTTTGAGTTTAGGAGGTTGACAGGTAATCGAAATTGAGTTGTTTAAAATGATAAAATGATTCAATAAGATACATGCTGAGAAGTTGCTTCGTCTGATGGGGAAGAGTGAAAATTAGATCCAGGTCATTCAAGATGCAAAGGTTAATCGAAATCTGGAATTCTTCCTTCCAAAGATCCTTTTCAAATTTAGAAGAGATTTGAGGCAAGTTGGATCAATAGGGATGAGGTACACATCAGCCAGATTTCATGAAATGCTCGGACAAACTTGAGGGCTGGACAACCTTCTGCTGCTCTTTAGTTATCTCTCTGTTTGGTATTCTCACCTTCCAGAATGTGTTTGTGCAAACAATGGAATTGTGAACAGTTGGCGGATGGATGCTTGCACAGTGAATAAATTGCTTGGGGCTGAAGGACTCAATGATGACTGATACTCCACAATCATGTTCCAGTTAAAAGAAAACACCGGGCAAAATTCTCCCCCAACGGCGCAATGTCCGCCGACTGGCGCCCAAAACGGCGCCAATCAAACGGGCATCGTGCCGCCCCAAAGGTGCGTAATGCTCCGCATCTTTGGGGGCCGAGCCCCAACATTGAGGGACTAGGCCGACGCCGGAGGGATTTCCGCCCCGCCAGCTGGCGGAAACGGCGTTTGTTGCCCCGCCAGCTGGCGCGGAAATGACATTCGGGGCGGCGCATGCGCGGGAGCGTCAGCGGCCGCTGACAGTTTCCAGCGCATGCGCAGTGGGGAGAGTCTCTTCCGCCTCCGCCATGGTGGAGACTGTTGCGGAGGCGGAAGGGAAAGAGTGCCCCCACGGCACAGGCCCGCCTGCGGATTGGTGGGCCCCCATCGCGGGGCAGGCCACCGTGGGGGCACCCCCCCGGGGTCAGATCACCCCGCGCCCCCCCCCAGGACCCCGGAGCCCGCCCACGCTGCCTTGTCCCGCCGGTAAATAGCTACTTTAATTTACGCCGGCGGGACAGGCAATTTCTCGACGGGACTTCGGCCCATCCGGGCCGGAGAATCGAGCGGGGGGTCCCTCCAACCGGCGCGGCCCGATTCCCGCCCCCGCCCAATCTCCGGTACCGGAGACTTCGGCAACCGACGGGGGCGGGATTCACGGCGGCCAACGGCCATTCTCCGACCCGCTGGGGGGGTCGGAGAATGACGCCCACTGTCTTCAGATTGGGAGAAATAAATCAATTGGCAAAAGAAAAACGCCCCTGAAGACACAACATTGATTGTGTTTTGTGATGCTGAAGCGTTCAAATAATTCCAATCAGAAAATGTAGAACCCATAGCCACACTGAATCATGGTAACCTCAATTGTATTTAGCTTTTGCTTTTTATGTTTCTTCCTCGTGTCGCCTTTCGCTGTCACTCTCCATTGCCCTGGGATGTCCACTTAGTCCTGGTTTGGTCAGTTTGTGTAAAGGAGAGAAAGAGTTCAGGTATTTTACCTCGAGAACTGGTAGGATCTAAGCACAAGGTGTATGTCCTGACAAGGGGTATGGAAAAACTGGTCTACAGTTCAAATATAGGGCCGGATTCTCTGCTGTCAGTATTCTTCATTACGCCGGCAGCGCATCCACGCCTGGGAATTTCCCGACGGCGTGGGGCCGCCCACAATGGGAAGTCCCATTGGCCGGTAGGTGAGATGGAGAATCTCGCTGCTGGTGGGGGGGTGTGGCACCAGAAAACTGATGCGGTGGGACAGGGAATCCCGCCCATTATCTCTCGGAAAAGCAGAACCTGAGCGATATTTGGAACCAGATAAGGAACATTGAAGTTGTTGCAGGGTACAGTATCTTGTTTGTATTAAGTGCTGAAGTATTTTTACACGGGCAGTGACTAGTGGGGTACCGCAGGGATCTGTGCTTAGGACCCCAACTGTTTACATAATATATTAATGATTTGACAGTCAGCTGTGTTTAAAATCCTTAGATCCTTGAGCTGCAAGCCATTCATTAATTTCCCTTACTGGGCGGTAAGGGACAGCTTCCACACACACACAGCTGTCATCTTTGGTCCCTTCATCTTCCTTCATGCTTGAGTAACTCTGAAGTGCTCTAACTGCAATGTTTATAAACATCAACCACTTCAAACAGAGTTAAGTGCTGTCAATTTCCAGCTGACCACTTCAAAATCAAGGGTGAAGGGAAGTGATTGGAAAGCCCTTAACTCTGATTGGCGGGGGACACAAACCTTGATCCCGACGCCAGTGAGAGGCCCGAACACCAGAAACAGATCGACGCCCGGTGCCAATCCCGTTTTCTTCACTAATGCGGAATTCTCTGCCTCATCGGGGACTCCGCTGCCGGTGGCACAAGGAGGAGAATTTTGCCACATACTTCAGATTGTTAAAGACAGAAAACTTTTAAATATATAGACTGTTAAACCATTTTTCTTCTTCGGCCCTCTTGCACCACCATTATTCTCAGACTGGGAAGACGCAGTAGCCGATCTGTTTCTGTGCCTACACACCAGTACTGCTGTGTAGCTGCCCCCTGGCATATGCACATATGAAATAGAAGCAGGAGTAGGCCACTCTGCCCCTCAAACCTATTCCACCATTCAATAAGATCATGGCTGATCTAGCAGTAGAACAGGGTGCCTTAGGGCAACTTGGTCATTGGCTGTTTCAGCTTGAGAAATGACAATTGGTTGCCAATCACCACCTTCCTCAGATCTTGTGAATAGGTTTAGGATTATAGGGTTTTGCCTCTCTGGTACAGCTGTGGTACTGTGACTGAAGAGGCAACCATTTCACTGCTTCCTAACCTCGTCTATGAACCCGACCTTCAATAGTACTTTAATTGTGCTGTACAAACACTAATAACTTAGTATACTGAAGAGTATATGTTCAGCTAAAATTCTCTCATTTTGCTTTCCGAATTAGATTTTGGCACAAATAATTTGATAAAAATAATCCAGTTCAAAATATACTTGGTTTGTCACATTTTTATAACAGTTTTAATTTTGCAGAAATGCCTGGATTTTTTTGTTGTTGCAGGCATCAGTATGTTTGACTTTATGAAGTTAAAGTCCGAGGCTCCCTTTCACCAGGGAAACATAATCATTTAAACGTTTCTTCCTCCAGGAAGATTGATAGATAATTGCTGGAAAGGGCTGTCTCTTACTCCGTATTCCATTGTACAGCTTACCTCGTCCACTTTATTTGGCCAAGTGGGATACTCCGAAGAGCCAACAAAATCTTTATCACGTACCTGCAGCATTTGGCAATTACAGGCTGGTTTAGCCAGTATGTGAGCATTGTTAGATAACCCAAGGTCTCTAGGCGACGGTGATGAGGAAGAGCTTGTCTGAAATTGCAGTATCCTTCTCCTGGTGATTCACCTGTCAATTCGTTCTACTTAAAAAGCCATCAAAACTGTTGTGCATTTAAGCAGGTTTAGAAATGGGACTGTCAGTAAATAGGGCCTCATAGTATGGATGGACGGAGATATTGACAAAGGATTTATAGGGACAGCTTGGTTGTGTTTCCTAACACGCGCCAACGAGATGGCGTGATGTGGATTTTTAACGAACTGGATAAGCCATAAGAGAGGGGCAAGTGATATGCCATCAATGAACACACGACGATTGGTGAACGTAACTGAGGCTTTAATACACTAAACAGAAAGCCTCCTGGCCTCTGATCCCGAACTAGATCAGAGGCGGAGACCTTTATACATGAGCCCGAGGGGAGGAGCCACAGGCGGAGCCAGCAGGGACAAGCCCAGGCATTGAACAATACAATACAATACAATACAGTGGTTTACCACAGCAAGGAAGTGAGCAATAGAAAAAGTGGTTCAACCAAGTCACCAGCGAGGGAGGGACAAGTGGGATGGTGGGCATTCTGAGTCACAGCTGACCACAATAGTTTTGATGTGTCCTTGCATAGCCAGCTCATCTTTTCAATAAAGAGAACAAATGACCACTAACGAAAAAAAAACAGATTTAATATGTAATCGGACTAAATAATAATAATCTTTATTGTCACTAGTACATTAACACTGCAATGAAGTTATTGGGAAAAGCCCCTAGTCACCACATTCCGCCGCCTGTTCAGGTACACAGAGGGAGAATTTAGAATGTCCGAATTACCTAACAGCACGTCTTTCGGGATTTTTTGGGGGAAACCGGAGCACCCGGAGGAAACCCGCGCACACACGGGGAGAATGTGCAGGCTCCACACAGACAGTGACCCAAGCCGGAATTGAACCTATGACCCTGGAGCTGTGAAGCAACAGTGCTTCCCACTATGCATAAATGCTGCCTTTAAATAGAAGGGGTATGACACATTAGCCTGACCTGTTGCTCCTCTTAAGTGTGCTTAGAGCTTATTGTCCTTTCTGAATGATTCAAATTTTTATTGACACCAAGTGGTAGTAACCACTAGCAGTATTATATGTATTACAGTAAGACACGTATAATAGAGGTACATGGGTAAATCCCTGCATGCCGGCTCCGCCCAGTAGGCGGAGTATAAATGTGTGTGCTCGCCGGTGCTGCAGCCATTCTGGTGGCAGCTACAGGAGGCACAACATCTTTGCCTCGTCTATTCTACTACTCTCGTCTTTGTGGTAATTGATAGTGCATCAATTTATTGAGCAAAGGTTTTTAAAACAATGGATCTTCACATCAAGCCTGATCACCTGCAGCTGAGCCCTCAAGCAGCCAATGCTACGTCTGCTTTTGACCACTGGCTAGCCTGCTTCGAAAGCTACCTCCGAGCATCCGCTGAGGAACCCTCAGACTCGCAGAAGCTCAAAGTCATTTATTCACGGGTGAGCCCTGACATTTTTCCTCTCATCCGAGATGCGCCCACATACTCCAAAGCGCTGGAGGTCCTGAAGGGACATTATGTTCGGCCAGTCAACCGACTATACGCCTGGCACCTCCTGTCCACGAGACAGCAACTCCCTGGACGATTTCTGACGTGCCCTGCACATCCTGGGGAGGAACTGTGACTGCCAGGCAGTTTCAGCAGTCCAGCACACAGAACTTTTAATCCGAGACGCCTTCATACACCTCTGAGAGGTCTGCGTAGGTCCACCAGCGCCTGCTGGAAGGGGGTACGTTTGATCTTGCGGGAACTACGCAGCTTGCAAACTCGTTAGAAGTGGCCACCCATAACGTCCAGTCGTACGCCCCCGACCGCGCGGCACCCTCGTGGGCATCGTGGGCCCCACCAGCTGCCGACTCCAGCTCACCGCAAGCCTACGCCGCGCGGCAGCCAGCCAACCCTGGGGGGCCCAAGTGCAATTTTTGCAGGCAGAACAAATACCCCCGGCAGTGCTGTCCGGCACGGAGCGCGACCTGCAACGGATGTGGAAAGAAGGGACACTTTGTTTCTGTTTACCAGGCCCGGTCGGTCGCCGCTGTTTCCAGGCCCGGCGTTCCTGCACCCCCCACATGCGACCCAGGGGCGCCGCCATTTTCCTCCTCACAAGCCACGTGTGGCCTGTGGGCGCCGCCATCTTCTTCTCCGCACACAACGTGCGGCCCATGGGCGTCGCCATCTTTGATGCCGCCTGCCATGTGCACCCCGTGGGCGCCGCCATCTTTGGTGCCATTTTGGACGGCGCCTCAGGACCACTGCTCGTCTGGCCGATCATCGCCTGCCGCTACCTCCACCACCGCTGACCAGCCCAGGACCTCCCAGCATCTGCCGCAGCTCTCGAACACCTTGGATCAGTCCCGGCCCCGCAACCTTGCGACCGCAACGACAGTGAAAATCGATGGGCATGAGACGACCTGCCTTTTTGACTCCGGGAGCACAGAGAGCTTCATCCACCCCACAACGGTAAGGCGCTGCTCCCTCGCGGTACACCCCGTTACCCAGAAAATCTTCCTGGCCTCCGGATCCCATTCCGTGGAAATCCGGGGGTACTGCATCGCGACCCTCACCGTCCAAGGTGTAGAGTTTAGCAACTTCCGGCTCTACGTCCTCCCCCACCTCTGCGCTGTCCTGTTACTCGGCCTGGACTTCCAGTGCCACCTCCAAAGCTTAACCTTAAAATTCAGCGGACCCCCCCCCCCCCCCCCCCCCCCCCCCCCCCCCCCCCCCCCCCCCCCACCGTATGCGGTCTCACAACCCTTAAGGTTGATCCACCTTCCTTGTTTGCGAACCTCACCCCGGTTTCCATACCCGTCGCCACTAGGAGCAGACGGTACAGTGCCCAGGACAGGACCTTCATCAGGTCGGATGTCCAACGGCTTCTGCGGGAAGGGGTCATTCTGGCCAGCAACAGCCCCTGAAGAGCTCAAGTGGTAGTAGTAAATCTGTGGAGAAGCACAGAATGGTCATTGACTACAGTCAGACTATCAATCGGTACACGCAGCTCGACGCGTACCCCCTCCCATGCATATCTGACATGGTCAATCAGATTGCGCAGTATTGGGTCTTTTCCACAATGGATCTGAAATCCGCCTACCACCAGTTCCCCATCCGCCCGGAGGACCGCCAATACACTGCATTCGAAGCAGATGGCCGCCTCTATCACTTCCTTGGGGTTCCCTTCGGCGTCACTAATGGGATCTCAGTCTTCCAACGGACTGCGGGCCACCTTCCCGTACCTAGATAACGTCACCATCTGCGGCCACGATCAGCAGGATCACGACGCTAACCTCCAAAAATTCCTCCAGACCGCCAAACTCCTTAACCTCACGTACAATAAGGAGAAATGCGTGTTCCGCACCAACCGCTTAGCCATCCTTAGCTATGTTGTGGAAAATGGAGTTCTAGGGCTCGACCCCTCATGGAAATCCCCCTCCCCCACTGCCCCAAGGACCTGAAATGATTCCTGGGGCTTTTCTCCTACTATGCCCAGTGGGTCTCTAATTATGCGGACAAGGCCCTCGCACTCATTCAGTCCACAGTTTTCCCCCTGGCGGCTGAGGCCCGCCAGGCCTTCAATCGCATCAAGGCAGACATCGCCAAGGCCACGATGCACGCGGTCGACGAGTCCATCCCCTTTCAGGTGGAGAGCGATGCATCGGAAGTAGCTCTGGCCGCCACCCTCAACCAGGCGGGCAGGCCCGTGGACTTCTTTTCCCTCACCCTACATGCCTCCGAAATTCGGCACTCCTCTGTCGAAAAGGAGGCCCAAGCTATTGTGGAAGCTATGCGACATTGGAGGCATTACCTGGCTGGCAGGAAATTCACTCTCCTCACTGACCACGGTCGGTTGCCTTCATGTTCAATAACACACAGCGGGGCAAGATCAAAAACGACAAGATCTTGAGGTGGAGGTTCAAGCTCTCCACCTATAATTACGAGATTTTGTATCGCCTGGAGAAGCTCAACGAGTCCCCTGATGCCCTATCCCGCGGTACATGTGCCAGCGCACAAGTGGACCGACTCCGGGCTCTCCACTATGACCTCTGCCACCCGGGGGTCACCCGGTTCTTCCATTTCGTCAAGGCCCGCAACCTGCCCTACTCCATTGAGGAGGTCAGGACTGTCACCAGAGACTGCCAGGTCTGCGCGGAGTGCAAACCACACTTCTACCGGCCAGATCGAGCGCACCTGGTGAAGGCCTCCCGCCCCTTTGAACGCCTCAGCATGGACTTCAAAGGGCCCCTCCCCCCCACCGACCGCAACACGTACTTTCTGAACGTGGTCGATGAGCACTCCCGGTTCCCTTTCGCCATCCCATGCCCCGATATGACTTCTGCCACGGTCATTAAAGCCCTCCACAGCATTTTCACACTGTTCGGTTTCCCCACCTATGTCCACAGCGATCGGGGATCCTCTTTTATGAGTGATGACCTGCATCAGTTCCTGCTCAGCAAGGGCATCGCCTCGAGCAGGACGACCAGCTACATCCCCCAGGGAAGCGGACAGGTGGAGAGGGAGAACGGGACGGTCTGGAAGGCCGTCATGCTGGCCCTGTGGTCTAAAGATCTCCCAGTCTCCCGCTGGCAGGAGGTCCTCCCCGACGCGCTCCACTCCATCCGATCGCTCCTCTGCACCGTGACTAACGAGACCCCTCATAAACGTCTCTTTGCCTTCCCCAGGAAGTCCACCTCTGGGGTTTTGCTCCCAACATGGCTGACAGTTCCTGGACCCATCCTCCTTTGCAAGCATGTGCGGATCCATAAGTCGGACCCTTTGGTCGAAAGGGTCCATCCCCTACACGCAAACCTGCAGTACGCCTACGCGGCACACCCCGACAGGCGGCAGGACACAGTCTCCCTCCAGGACCTGGCACCCGCTGGATCCCCACCCACGGCCCCCCACCTGACACCGCCCCACCCCCCCCGGTTGCCTCATTCACCCCTGCGCCACTGACCCTCCCACCAGCGAACCTCACCGCAGCCCCCGCCCCAGGAGGATTCGTCCTCCCACTGGTTCCACTCAGGGGAGACGAAGACGAGGACAACACGTTCCCGGAGTTACAGGTGACCAAGTCGGTGCCCACATCACCACCAGGACTGAGGCGATCGCAGAGGAGGGTCAAGGCCCCTGACAGACTGAACTTGTAATTCTTTTTTTCCACCACGCCCGCCGGACTCTTTTTTTAACAGGTGGTGAATGTGGTAGTCACCACTAGCAGTATTATATGTATTACAGTAAGACATGTATAGTAGAGGTACAAGGGTAAATCCCTGCCTGCTGGCTCCGCCCAGTAGGCGGAGTATAAATGTGTGTGCTCGCCAGTGCTGCAGCCATTCTGGTTCCAGCTACAGGAGGCACAACATCTTTGCTCAATAAAGCCTCGATTGTTCCACTACTCTCGTCTTTGTGACAATGGTCTGCAAAGATTCTTTTTTGGACGTATCACATGGAATGAGTTAGTTAAAAAGGGGGTGCCAGCAAAATTTTTTAAAATAGCTCACAGAATCAAATACAGTGGGAAAAGCAGGTGGGAAAGGAGAACTAGGAGGGAGGTGGTGGTTTAGTGGTATTGTCACTGGACAACTAATCCTGGTCAATTATCTGGGACCCAGGTTCAATTCCCACATTCGTGGTAGATGGTGAAATTTGAATTCAGTAAAAATTTGGAATTAAAAAGTCCAATGATGGCCATGAGACCATTGTTGATTGCCGAAGAAACCTATCTGGGTTTTTAATATCCCTATTAGCAATAGGGAAGGAAATCTGTTGTCTTTACCTGGTCTGGCCTAGATGTGACTCCAGATCTGGAACAATAAAAAAAACGCCCTCTGAAATGGCCCAGCAAGCCACTCAGCTGAAGGGCAGTTAGGAATGATGAAGAAATAAAAAGAAATTCTGCAGGGAATAATAAACAAAACACCAGCGGTGCACATTGCCTTTGTTCCTTGAACTATGAAATAAAAACAAAATACTGGAAATGCTGTAGCTCTTTCCGAACCTGAAAAAGATAGAGGGCTGAATTCTCCGCCATTGCGTTCTCCATTTTGCCAGCAACCCGGGTTTCTTTTATAAAACTGCACTTTTGTTTCATCTCATTATCCATTCTATGTTTCAACCAAATGAAATCGCGGACTTCTTGTCTTTTCCACTATTTGGCCTTCTCCATTCTGGTCTCTAATCCTGACTGGCTCACCTGGTTGGAGTTCCGGGAACGCTTACACTCTGCGGCAGTGGTTGTCATTCTTTGTCTGATTTGCACGATATTCATTCTCATTCTCCCTTACTCTCTCAGCGTCAGAGCTTGTCAGACACGGCAGAAGCGTATGTGGAAGAACAGGGCGTTGTGTGTATAATCTTCTTCCCGTCAGTAGTTCTGATGGAGCTAATCAGTTCTATTGTGGTGCGGAGCAGTCGCTCAATGCTGCTAAATTGAGTTCACCATTCTTTTTCAACAAAGCTTTGACCATTCTTACTCCTAGCTCAGCCTCACCATTTGCATGTGGGTACCTGGGCGAACTAGTTGTGTGGACAAATCCATAGTCTTCTGTAAATCTCTTGAAGTTGTCATTCAGAAATATTGAACAATAATCCTTCATACTATAGTCATAATGCAGCTACATTTTTCAGACTGTATTACAGAGCAAAAATCCAAGGTGTTAGGGGGTTTGCACCATTGATTGCACCACATCATAATACCCTCGGACCTTTGCACTGCTCTCCTGGGACTTTCCCTGAAATCATCAGACTTTGAGGGCGAGCTGTTCAGATCATAAGACCATGAGACACAGGAGCAGAATTAGGCCACTCGGCCCATCGAGTCTGCTCCGCCATTCAATCATGGCTGACATTTTTGTCATCCCCATTCTCCTGCCTTCTCCCCACAACATCTGCTCCCCTTATTAATCAAGAACCTATCTATCTCTGTCTTAAAGACACACAACCTTCTGTAGCAAAGAGTTCCACAGATTCACCACCCTCTGGCTGAAGAAATTCCTCCTCATCTCTGTTTTAAACGATCGGCCCTTTAGTCTGAGATTGTGTCCCCGGGTTCTAGTTTTTCCTACAAGTGGAAACATCGTCTCCACATCCACTCTATTCAGCTTTCAGAGATTTAGAATTCACAGAGTATCCTTCACCACGATTTGCTTGATGATTTGCACATTATTAACAGCACGTTCCATTAAATTCGGCATTATCCCTGCAGCAAGCTCTTTGCCAATAGCTCCAATGCCTTAAAAGTCAATTGCTGCATTAATGCTTCTTTGATCGTTGCTGCACACTGGACCTTGGACCAGAATGATGTGATGAGCTAACTATGCTTGGTATAATAGTAACAGGGAAAATCAAGGATATTTGTTGTGAACGTTTTCTGGCGCCATGGTGGCACAGTGGTTAGCACTGCTGCCTCACAGCACCAGGGTCCTGGGTTCGATTCCAGCCTCAGGTGACTTTCTGTGTGGAGTTTGCACACTCTCCCCGTGTCTGCATGAGTTTCTTCCGGGTACTCCGGTTTCCTCTCACAGTCCAAAGATGTGCAGGCTAAGTGGATTGACTGTGATAAATTACCCCTTAATGTGCAGGTTAGGTAGTGTTATGGAGTTATGGGGATAGGACGGGGGAGTGGGCCAAGGTAGAATGCTCCTTCGGAGGGTCAGTGCAGACTCAAAGGGTCAAATGGCCTCCTTCTGCACTGTAGGGATTCTAGACAGAATATTGATGATGTAAATAAACTTATATTTGAAGTGAAACAGAACATGCTGAAAATTCTCAGTGGGTCTAGTAGTAGTTAATGTTTCAGATCTGTGGCCTTTCATCGGAACTGTACTTGAATTTGATACTAGCTTTCCAGCCAGCATTGAACCTCGCCAAGTGACGATATAAAAGTGTTGGCACCTTTTAAGTAAAGAACTTCAACGAGAATACAGCTCTGACCAGAAGCTGTGTTTTCTAAAACTTCTGTCAGTGTATTGAAGTTGCAGTGTATGGACCCAATGATGGTGAGTGAACTGTTTACAATTTTAAGAACACTTTCTGTGGTAACTAAAACAGTAAGTTTTAGGACGTTGCCCAAATTAAGATCGTGCATGGAATCATGCACAACAATGATGCTGATAAACATTTTAACCTAGAAAATGTTAAAACACATGTTTATAAGCAAGTGTGGTCAAATTGAGGGTGTATTACCGTATTGTAAATTACAGGCGTATTATCATATTGTTGAAATTTGCATGATCTATAAGAATGAGTCTAAGAGCAGTTTGATGTTATCTTGCATAATTGGCAAAGAAAATGCAAAGTGATTTTTCTCTTGCTCAGAAATAATGAGATTTGTTAAAACAAGTCATTCGGAGGCATTGCTCCCATACTGTATATCCTGGTAGTCTAAGTGTTTGAGAAGATTGTAATAGTGATTGGACGCAACATATAGCTGTCTTAACATAAAGTAAAAATGCTGGACCTTTCAAGGCCTTTGAGCTTATATTTCTGTGCTGTCCACTAGACAAGCTGACAGGAGCTGGAGTCCGAGCTTCCCTTTCGTCCTTTAACAGGTGCCAGACTTTCACTAATTGTTACCATGGAAGTATATTTCCACGGTGGAATAACATTCAATAACACACAGGCATACTGCATCTAATAGTTCTCAGATTAAATGGCTTTGTTGAATTCCCCAAACATTTGTCATTGTTCAACAGTGCAGCTCAGGAACTCAGTTTTACAGAAAAAATTCCAAATGAACACAATAGAGTTAAATTAGTAATTTATTGGGATATAGATGTACCTTGCAGTATTCCACAGGAAGTAAGATTGAAGTGCGCTCCAACAAGTGCCCATTATTGGATGTTGCTAATTCTGTAGCAATTCAGAATTAGCAACATTGACTACTAGACATTGAAACAATTATCATCCGAGCTTTTATATTTCAGTCTTTTATGCTTCAACCGCTCTGAATTTGAATGGAATTTTACACTGCGCAATGCTATTAACGATAGTTGACAGGTTGCCAATTTCAAAAGGAGAAAACTTTTTTATAGTGTGAGAGTGAGGATTCTCTGTCTTTTGAGCCTATGTTCAATTAATCTTGATATGGCATCAGTTTGGCAGGGTGTGATCAACAGTATTTTCCAGGGATCTGTTTTGGTGCTTCAGGCTTTCATCATATTTATTAACGATTTGGATGAAGGAATAGAAATTTGTAAATCCAAGTTTACACATAACACTGCATTAGAAGGAACTCAAAGTGGCGGAAATGGGAGCAGGAGGTTACACAGGGACAGGGCTTAAGAAAAAATGGTGGCACGGAGGCACAGTGGTTAGCACTGCTGCCTTACAGCACCAGGAACCCGGGTTCAATTCTGGCCTTGGGTGACTGTGTGGAGACTCCCCATATCTCCGGTTTCCTCCCACAGTCCAAAGATGTGCAGGTTAGGTGGATTGACCATGCTAAATTGACCCTTAATGTGCAGGTTAGGTAATGTTACGGGGTTATGGGGATAGGACGGGGGAGTGGGCCAAGGTAGAATGCTACTTCGGAGGATCAGTGCAGACTCGATGGGCTGAATGGCCTCCTTCTGCACTGCAGGGACTCGATGAGACATTGATCAAGTCAGTGAGTAATACCAATGTAAATAGCATTTACCATATGAAAATGACAGGCAGGTGAAAGAAAATAGCTGGTCTATCCATCCAGTGTGAGGTTAGGACAGAAGAAAGAGACATCAGAGTATATTCTAAAAGGTGAGGAACTCGGATCTGTACAGATCTGAGAATCCAAGTATACAAATAATTTAAAGCTGGTAGATGGGTACAAAAAGAAATCAAAGATTGCTGGTGAAATGTTGAATATCATCTCCAGGGGCCTGGTTACAATGGGAGGAAATATGCTTCAGTTGTGTCAGAGACTTGGTCAGACACCATCTGGAGTAATGTGTTCAGACTTGGACATTGCAACACAGGAAGGATATAATGACGTTGGAAGGTTTGCAGCCATCGATCCACCAGCATAGTACCATGGCTTTAAAAGTGTTGAATTATGATGGCCACCAAGTGGTTTGTATTCCATTGAGTATGAAAGCTGAAGGGCTGACCTGATTGAAGTCTTTAAATGTTAACTAGATTGGATAAGATACATGTAGGGAAACACTTACCTCCAATGGGGAATCAAGAATGGGACGACGGATTATAAAATGGATACTGGGTTATTCAGGGGCAAGATCCGCAATCACTTTCTCACAGAGTTGGACTTAACAATTTCAAGAACACTTTCTGTGGTAACTAAAACAGTAAGTTTTAGGACGTTGCCCAAATTAAGATCGTGCATGGAATCATGCACAACAATGATGCTGATAAACATTTTAACCTAGAAAATGTTAAAACAATTTCTCCTTTTGAAATTGGCAACCTGTCAACTATCGTTAATAGCACTGAGCAGTGTAAAATTCCATTCAAATGTTTGAAAAATTCAGAGCGGTTGAAGCATAAAAGACTGAAATATAAAAGCTCGGATGATAATTGTTTCAATGTCTAATAGTCAATGTTGCTGATTCTGAATTGCTACAGAATTAGCAACATCCAATAAAACACACTGTGCCTAAGCACAGGGCCTGACCAATGGAGGGTGGGAGAGAGAGGGGGGGGGGGGGGGTGATGGCTCGTGGCTGATGTAGGTAGTTATTGGGTCCCATTCAGAGCCTGATAGCTCTGCATTTGCTGATAGACTCAACAAATACTGGTTTTTGTGCAAGGCCCCACAAAATGTAGGACCGCCACTGCACTCTCATTCAGAGAGTAATAGAAATCTCCATCAGAAAGCTATGGATGATGAGACAATGGGACCTTTCAAGGGCTAGAATGATAGATTTTGTAAGGTAAGTGCATTGATGAAATGGAGGTTAATGGATTAGTCATGATGTAATTGAACGGCTTGAGGGGCTGAATTACCTACGCCTGTACCTATGACTGGCAACAGTGCCTTGGTTCTCTAAATATTGAATTGTTTTAACAAGCCCTTCAAAGCATGTTCCTGAGTGTAACTATTTACTTTGGATACAAATAAATGGTGATCTAATGTACAAAAGGCAGGAGATTCCCAGTTGTTGCACAAGTAACAGTGAAAAATGAGAAGCTGTTTCCTTTTCATATTGCAGAAATAATTGGTTGCACCACTTCTGAATCACTGCTTAATATTCTAATTGGTTCTGCAGTACATTGTGACATCATCTCACCAGACGACCACATAATAGCCTAATTAACGCCATCCGTCACCAGTATCGTCCCTGCAGGAAATTAGCCAACTGTGGGACCTTCAACTCTAATGAAGGGTCGACACCTGCAAAGTTAACTTGTATTTGCTCCACTATTCATGGATCTGCTTTGTATTTCCAACATTAGGGCTTTTCCTCGCTGTTTTCCTTGCAGTAGCATTTCTTGGCTGTGTGGGCAGCTGACTGAAACAATGGTGCGTTTTCTTTGCGCTATCATCCCATGCAAGAGATTATATGGCCGCACTAATAAGCAATGCTGGCTCATGGCTTGTGAGCACTTGGCAAATCCTGAAAATTTGCATGATTTTGCCAGGTACACTGCGTCAGGGTCGAATTGTATTAAATGTTTTCCCCAGGTTTTACCAGTGGGTTGAACATTTCCTATTCCATAGCTTCTCCTAAGAATGTAGCTATAGAGCGTGATCTACCCAAAGATCTGCAGGTTAGGTGGATTGGACATTCTAAATTGCCCTTAGTGTCCAAAACGTTTTGGGTGGGGTTACTGGGCTACGGGGATAGGGTGGAGGCATGGGCTTGGGTAGGGCGCTCTTTCCAAGGGCTGGTGCAGACTCGATGGACCGAATGGCCTCCTTCTGCACTGTAAATTCTATGATTCTATGATACCCGAACGGGGATAGAGTCCCGTAGCGCGTGATTAGCTGTGTGTTTCCCGTCGATGGAAGGGCCGATAAACACGCCATTAACTAGCGCCCATCTGGGTAGATCGGGAGCCTCAAAGGGCAACTCCCCAACGAGGCTGTACTTGGCCCCATTTTCTGCACTGAGGAGATCCGCTCGCCGGAACTCTCTCAGTGCAGCAAGAGATCGAGACGGCATTTTTAAATGGCGTCCCGATCTCACAAGCCCCCAATGTGGCCCGCAAAACCCTCAAACCCCAAGTCACTTTAAGGAGGTCCCCAGCTGCACCCCCCTGCCCACCCCACCTCCGCCCACTATACCCACGCAGGGCACATCCCAGCCCAATCACCGCCGTGCACAAAATGGCACTGCTAGAGTATCAGGCCAGCAGTGCTCGGGTGTACAGGTGGCACTAGCAGTGCCAGGGTGCCAGCATGCACAGAGGGCATGTGCCTGGGGTCCTCCTGTCCTCTGGGAGACTCCCACAACGGCCGTTCTATCTGGGCCCTGTTTGGGGAGACCAGTCTCTAAGGCAAGGGAATTATATCCCACATTTTGGTTAGATCTCGGGAACGCATATTAGAGTGAGTCTAGCTGTTCACTGGAGTGTTCAGACTGGAGTCCAGTTACTAGTGGTGTACCACAAGGATCTGTTTTGGGGCCACTGCTGTTTATAATTTTTATAAATGACCTGGAGGACGTCGTAGAAGGATGGGTGAATAAATTTGCAGATGACACTAAAGTCGGTGGAGTTGTGGACAGTGCGGAAGGATGTTACAAGTTACAGAGGGACATAGATAAGCTGCAGCGCTGGGCTGAGAGGTGGCAAATGGAGTTTAATGCAGAAAAGTGTGAGGTGATTCATTTTGGAAGGAATAACAGGAAGACAGAGTACTGGGCTAATGGTAAGATTCTTGGCAGTGTGGATGAGCAGAGAGATCTCGGTGTCCATGTACATAGATCCCTGAAAGTTGCCACCCAGGTTGATAGGGTTGTTAAGAAGACGGACGGTGTGTCAGCTTTTATTGGTAGAGGGAATGAGTTTCGGAGCAATGAGGTCATGTTGCAGCTGTACAAAACTCTGGTGCGGCCGCATTTGGAGTATTGCGTGCAATTCTGGTCACCACATTATAGGAAGGATGTGGAAGCATTGGAAAGGGTGCAGAGGAGATTTACCAGAATGTTGCCTGGTATGGAGGGAAGATCTTATGAGGAAAGGCTGAGGGACTTGAGGCTGTTTTCGTTAGAGAGAAGAAGGTTAAGAGGTGACTTAATTGAGGCATACAAGATGATCAGAGGATTGGATAGGGTGGACAGTGAGAGCCTTTTTCCTCAGATGGTGATGTCTAGCATGAGGGGACATAGCTTTAAATTGAGGGGAGATAGATATAAGACAGATGTCAGAGGTAGGTTCTTTACACAGAGAGTAGTAAGGGTGTGGAATGCTCTGCCTGCAACAGTAGTGGACTCGCCAACACTAAGGGTATTCAAATGGTCATTGGATAGACATATGGACGATAAGGGAATAGTGTAGATGGGCTTTAGAGTGGTTTCACAGGTCGGCGCAACATCGAGGGCCGAAGGGCCTGTACTGCGCTGTAATGTTCTATGTTCTATGTTCTATAATATGCAGATTTAGCAGAAACCAATCAAGCCCACAACGGACAGGATTCCCATCGTGAAGTCTCGCGAGATTGCGTTAGATCTCGTGAGGCGTGTGCGAGCCGGGTAGATCCTGGAAGTGGGATCTCCCGGCATCTACCAGTTGTGTTGTGCTGCACCGCGCTGCTTTTCGGGCACAATGCGACCAGCAGATCCCACCAGTAGAATGGGAAAAGATCATCCGTTCCATTAGGGTTGCTTCACTGTTTTAGTGAACTTTGCAATGATGTAGGTACTGACCCAGTGTGATTAATCCTGAAGTTCCAAGTTATAAACAAACATAATTACATAAAGATTACAATCACTGGCTTTGACAGAGCCTAGACATTTCATTTGCAAAACTAAGCTGCGAGTACTCAATACATATAAGCATAATTATTTATGGAAGGATTGATGTTGGGAATCCTTTCAATAATACCCATCACATGGATGAATGTAGTATTAGTGAGATTACCTACAGAGGTCAATCCTTGCTCAACTTTGCCATTATGAAATTGAAAGGAACCCAGGAAACTCGACTAAACATGTCCAACAAATGTACAACAGCAGTCAACAAAATATTACCATTGAATTACACAGCCAAATGGATAGAACATCAGTGCAAGGATGTAATGATCAAAATCTATCGCACTCTAGTCAGATGGCTCTTTGCATAACTTATCCAGTTCTTGTTGCCAAGAAATAAGAGAGATGAAGCGATGGAGACAGTGCAAAGAAGATCCTCTTGGCTAATCCACAGTGTCAGGGGTTTGAGTTACGAAGAAGAAAAACTAGAAGAACGTCTGGAAAGGAGTCATGTGAGTGATTAGGATTTAGAACCTTGAATTATTACTGTGAACAGAGAATTAAGAATAAGTGGATTCAGGTTCAAACTAGAGAAGAGTACATGTAGGACCAAAACAAGGAAAGTCTTCTCCACATGCAGATTGATTAATTTAAGGAATTAACTCTCAAATGGAGTGGAAAAAACCCCAACTTGAATGTTATATTGGTGGAAGTGGAAAGGATTGCAATCGCTTTGAATCAATCAATCAAATTAGGATAAATAATCTTCCTCATCCATTGTGATCTTAATGATTATTCCAGCACCTTGATGTTCAATGGATTCTTGGTGTTGTGGAGTAATGGATGCAATAGTGTTGGTGCTAAGGTGATTTTTAAATGCAGGTGCATTATTAAACTCTACAGTCAAGTACATGTAACTGGATTCTACTGAGTTCCAGCATGCAAGTGAGTTTCTCATTTCCATTGACTGCTATTTTGAAGGGCTTAAGCTTGTCCCAACCAACCCATTAAAAAATTTTAATAGTTGCTCGGTCTTCCTTGAGATTTTTTAAATGACCTAAAATTCACGGTAACAGGAGCTGGTCATTCCGTTATTATCACTGTGGGTCTTAGATGAAGTTATCCTTTGTCAGGATTGTTGGAAGCGAGGCTCTTAGTAAGCTCCACCTTTTATTGAACATTTATTAACCATCTATAGTATAAGGCACGAGGTTTCACATAGAACTAACTCTCAGCGTACTCTGTTGGCATGTGATCTTACAGCACTGATGTAGGTTGTTACGATCAGAGAATACAATCCTGCTGCTGTAGCATCACGTAACGTGTAAAGACGCAGCAGAGTGTTTGCTTGAGCTCTGGGCAGATCAGCAACTTTGATTGTTTGAGCAACACCGTTTGGTAAACTTCTCACTGTGTTTTACAAGGATCCACAGTGTAGACACCTCCATGTCTTTCCTCTTTGCGACAACAAAGAAATGTAATTATCTATTTACAGAATTAAGATTAAACATTTGCACTTCATCTCCCGCAAGTCTCTGAGTCTGTTAAATACATAATTTCCATTATCCTACATCTCCCCCTCAAAGTCCTAGACTTTATCTCTGGTTCATGTGCTGACCACTGTGGTGTCGACACCAATGCCCCTGACCTTGTTCTCAGCTGACTTGGAGAATGTATCGGGCGGCATGGTAGCACAGTGGGTAGCACTGCTGTTTCACAGCGCCAGGGATCTGGGTTTGATTCCTGGCTTGGGTCACTGTCAGTGCGGAGTCTGCTCGTTCTCCCTGTGTCTGCGTGGGTTTCCTCAGGGTGGGGGGTGGGTGGGGGGGGGGGGGGTGCGCTCCGGTTTCCTCCCACATGTCTTGAAACACGTGCTTGTTAGGTGAACTGGGCGTTCTGAATTCTCCCTCTGTGTACCCAAATGTGGCGACCAGGTTATTTTCACAGTAACTTCATTGCAGTGTTAATGTAAGCCTGCTTGTGACACTAATAAAGATTATTATAGGATTCAAGTTCTCTGTATTCTCTCTTGAACCCAGTGGAGTAGTCTGTGAATCATCAGAGACTATTGGTTCTCTTTGCAGGTTGACTTCATAATGGTGCTTGGTCCATTCCATTGATGGTCTTTTTCTTGTAGATACAAGTATGCTTCTGTTCCTTCTTACTATTCATTTCAGTCTCTACAAAATAAGATTGCAATTGTCGTGTCTTTTTACAAAACTTTTCCTTCATGATTATGGTCATGAGTCCATACTGATTCCCCTGGTTGGACTTCTGATAAATCATGAACCCCATGACATGGATTGTAGTTTCTGGTTTGATTTGCATGATACTGGTCCTCCATCACTTTTCCTCTCTCTATATCTGCTGCTTTGAGTCATTAACTCTGCCCTACAGTCGTTCAAATGCTTGGGTCTTGTTTTATCATTTAATTACATTTTGACTTACCTGAACATCAACAATACTTCCCTACCGTTGCTCCATATCCCTTGATATCCCTAACTAACAAAACTCTCAGTCCTGGAAGTTTCAAATAATAGTCTTGCAGCCTTTTAGACAGTTACAGATTGTTGCTACCCCTTTCCGATTTCACTCCCATCTCTGCTGTTGCTGGGCCTGTAACTGAATGCAAATTGGTTATCACATGTCCTTACACTGTAACAATTAAAACATTGCAAACAATTGGGTGTGAATCATGCTAGTAGCTCACGAGGGCATGAAAGGCTCAATATAAATTAAAGTCTGTCTCCCTCATATCCACCCTCTCCCTCTTCTCCTCCATGTTTTTTGACAACACAAATTGGATTCTGCCAATTCACTGTACACTTGCTCATCTGAGCAAAGGGTTATAATGTACAAGTACATTGCCTTCTTGTCCCAATTAAATGGAACTCTTCACCTAGCATTACATTTCAATATCATTTGGGTTCCAGTCTTAGCCATCTAGTTTTGATCGGTGCTTAAGTAGTTTAGCACTTTGTTGCCTTGGATCTATCTCACCTCAGCAATCAAGACATACACAGAAATGTATTGGTGTCCGGGGCAGCATGGTGGTGCAGTGGTTAGCACTGCTGTCTACCACGCTGAGGACCCGGGTTTGATCCCGGCCCCCGGGTCACTGTCCGTATGAAGTTTGCACATTCTCCCCGTGCCTGCGTGGATCCCACCCCCACAGTCCAAAGATGTGCAGGCTAGGTGAATTGGCCACACTAAATTGCCCCTTAATTGGAAAAAAAGAATTGCGTACTCTAAATTAAATTAAATACATTTATTGGTGTCAAATACATAGTTCAAGGGTTTTCTGCTGGATTTGTTATATTGTTACAAATGCAACATTTATAGTTTTCTTATCGTTTTGGATTTTCTATTTAATTAAGGTGAAATGGAGTCGTGAAGGGAGTCATGTGGCCTGTTCTGAACCTGGCTTGATTGCTGTGGGTCAGAGCGGCCCAGATCACTTTACTGGGAAAAAGGTGCAAAATGTTCACATCTGCAATGACCAGAGTAGATCATAGATCATAGAATTTACAGTGTAGAAGGAGGCCAGCTGTGCTGACTGTAGATGGACTCCTTGGGCCAGGTTTTCACAAGCGTTTGGAAGCACACCTTTAAGACTGGCGGACTGGACAGCTCCGATTTTCTATCAGCGTTGGAATGTTGTGACTCCCACATGAGAGAACTCAGCAGGGATAATTGAACAAAATGCTAAGTTCAAACAGATCCCATTTCCGTTGTTACAAGGATCTGAACCCGCGGTGTGGGAGTCACAAATTGATTGAGTAGATGCGACTGCTCTTGAAGGGAGGATAAAGCCTGTTTGAGTGCATTGATCTGAAGTTTTTAAAATTCTCTGCTCATTAAACACGAAACAAAAGCTGAAGACATCGGTGAGAGTTAAGAAAGCTCACTGTTGGACTGCTTTGATTGACAGACTGTCTACTGTAGGTTAGAAAAAAAAACCATCTGATTCTACAGTTTCCATAGAGTTGACATTTCTCCAAGGACTATTATTCTGTCATTAGGAATGTTTGGCTGAGTTTCAAAAGCTGTAATTAGCTAAACAGGGCATTCTGAGTTCACAGTTTGATTATAGAGGCTATTTAACAATTAAATGTTTTTGAGGTGGGACTGAACAGATGTTTGCTTGGTTTTACATGTGAATAACTACTTACAATTTAAAAGTTTTGAAGGGTTTCATAAATGGTTTTTTTTTTCATTATCAAGTACGCATGAGCGAGAGCTGTGTTAGGTTGTCAGAAGTTAATTATTTTTAATCTCCACATAGCTCTTGAGGTCCGCTAAAGGCAGATACTGGGCAAGCTGCCATGCAGGGCAATGGGGTGTGGATGGTGGTGAGTGTGTGTGAGGGGAGGATTAAGGGGCCTAAAAGCTTCTAAATCAACTGAAACAAAGTCCCAGAGAATCATGCCAGGCCTATATATCCAGTTCACCTCAGCACTTGCCTGGCCATATGGCCACCTAAGATCTTCTTCTGGGATTGGCCAGCAGGAGTCTATCCTATCCCTGCCTCGCCGGAGCAAACATTGGGTCTAACTGGGGCTTGTAAACCAAGCTAGATTTGCTGAGTCAGGACATTTGCTGCCTCCCTTGGTAGTGCAGGCCTTAGTCTCTAAGCCTCACAGGGATTTGTTAAAAATTACAGGCTTTATGACCTATCCATTTAATTCCAAGATACAATGGAGTTTGGGATTAAGAAGATAGTTTCAACCTGGATACAAGGGCCATGTGATTCACATTGGCATGTAGATGGTGTTTGAGAGGGGAACAGCCATAGAAAACCATTGTAGTATCAGGTTACTAAGCGAGATTCTCCCGAATCCCCCCAATGGCCCGATGCCGGGATAAAAACCGGCGCGAACCACTCTGGCGTCGGGCCAACCGGAAGTTGCGGAATCCTCCACACTTCCGGGGGCTAGGCCGGCGCCAGAGAGATTAGCGCCGCGCCGACCGGTGCGTAAGGGCGGCGAGGAACCGGTGGCGTGGTCCCGCGCATGCGCAGACCGGCCGGCGTGTTCTGGCGCATACGCAAGGGGGTCTCTTCTCCGCGCCGGCCACAGCGGAGCACGACAGAGGCCGGCGTGGAAGGGACGAGTGCTCCCACGGCACAGGCCCACCCCCAGATCGGTGGGCCCCAATCGCGGGCCAGGCCACCGTGGTGGCCCCCCCCCGGGGCCTGATCCCCCTGCACCCCCCACCCCCCCGAGGACCGCACCCGCTGGCCTACCAGCCAGGTCCCGCTGTGTGGGACCATGTCCAATTCACGCCGGCGTGACTGGCCAGTAACCAACGGTCGCTCGGCCCATTGGGGCCCGGAGAATTGCCGGGTGGGCCGCTGCCAACGGCCCCCAACCGGCGTGGCGAGACCCCCGCTGCTGCCTGTAAACCGGCACCGGAGAATACAGCAGCCGGCGTTGGAGCAGCGGGGCAGAATTCACGCCGCCCCCCTGGGATTCTCCGACCAAGCGGGGGGTCGGAGCATCCCGCCCACTGTTTTCTCTTAAGATAGTAAGACGTCTTACAACACCAGCTTAAAGTCCAACAGGTCTGTTTCGATGTCACTAGCTTTCGGAGCACTGCTCCTTCCTCAGGTGAATGAAGAGGTCTGTTCCAGAAACATATATATAGACAGATTCAAAGATGCCAGACAATGCTTGGAATGCGAGCATTAGCAGGTGATTAAATCTTTACAGATCCAGAGATGGGGTAACCCCAAGTTAAAGAGGTGTGAATTGTGTCAAGCCAGGACAGTTGGTAGGATTTTGCAGGCCAGATGGTGGGGGATGAATGTAATGCGACATGAATCCCAGGTCCCGGTTGAGGCCGCACTCATGTGTGCGGAACTTGGCTATAAGCTTCTGCTCGGCGATTCTGCGTTGTCCTAAATGGTGACCTGAAATTTAAGAATGATGGAATTTCACTCTGAGAACTACCATTACCACAAATGATATGCTACAGCTCGTAGGTTTGTTAGTCTCCAGACCTAGGCAAATACTGTCATTTTTATTCCTTTAAGGATTTTTAAAATGTAAAAAGGTGACACTTGTGCTGCAAACCACCCTCTAAATGGTCAATGTGGAAGCTGATGGGATTTGTCAAGGATGATGAACGAGCCTTACCTCAGTTATAATACATGTGGAGTCTCTTTACTTTCCCATCAGTTTTCTTTACAAGAAACAGGACTGGCTACATTTTGGAGGTTTCACACAAGGAAATCAAGGACTGCGACCCCAGTATTGCAATTGCAGCGGGCAACAGTCTTGAGTTCAGTAACAGGAAGCACTGCGATGTCGGTTGAGCCTCACTCTACATTGTGGCTCACATTGCCTGTTGCAGTGAGAAGTTCTAGACTTCTGCTGAAACACAGCAAGATAACAGCATTTATTTTGATACGGACAGCATTGTGTATGCATAAGAAAGATGCAGGGGTCTGGAGAAAAATAGAGAACGCTGGAAGCACACGCTGGTCCATTAGGACTGAAGGCACGGTCAAAATCCCATATAGCACAGTGGTTAGCACTGTTGCTTCACAGCTCCAGGGTCCCAGGTTCAATTCCCGGCTTGGGTCACTGTCTGTTCGGAGTCAGCACGTTCTCCCCGTGTCTGCGTGGGTTTCCTCCGGGTGCTCCGGTTTCCTCCCACAAGTCCTGAAAGACATGCTGTTAGTTAATTTGGACATTCTGAATTCTCCCTCTGTGTACCCGAACAGGCGCTGGAAAATTCTCCACAATTAAAAAAAAAGTTTGTCCAGCTTTATTTGAATTGCTTTCTTGATCTAGCCAATTATTTATTTCACGTCTGAAATTTCAAATTCAAAGTGCTGTTAACTTCCTGAATTGCTGTGTGAGTACTTCATTGTGATTGGTCACTTACCTGTTTCGCTGACATCACTGCTGGAACATGACTTAGCACTGGATCCAAACACCCATCGTAAAAAAGGAAAACCAAGTTACTTTGCCCTCTTCCAGACCCTTCCATCATGCAGGAGATACAGAAGTCTGAAGACACGCACATCCAGACATGGGAACAGCTTCTTCCCCACAGTTATTACTCTCCCCCGGACTGATCTGTTCCCTGTAAGAACACTATTCACGACTCCCAATGCTGCTCTTGCTTTTGTCATATTTGCTTTGTTATTTTGCCCTTGTTCCATACTGTAACTAATTATTTATTTGTCGATGTACTGTGTACTTTTTCACATTCACTGTAACTATCTACAATTTTTTTGTCTACTGTGTACGTTTCCGTGGCCGCAGAGAAAGACTTTTCACTGCACTTCGGTACATGTGACAATAAAATTAATCAAATCAAATAAATACTGAGAACCACTAGATCTTTACCAAGAGCTTTCTTAAAGGTCAGCGCCGATCACAAAATCCAGGCCAAAACTTCACTGAGTGTCTTTCTGATCAGTGAGTTATAATATTTTAGACCAAGTTGCATTGTTATCCTCAGTGGGAACTGAGCTTGAAATGTAAAGTTAACTTTGAAGATGCACGCAGTGTCTAGACTCAAACGTGAAGAATGATTAGTCATGTTAGTTGCAGGAGGGTGTGGCTGGCACCCGTGGAATTGAACCCCAGCACCTGCCTAACCTTCAGGAGAACAAGGAAACAGAAGGGAAGGAAAGAGAATAGATGTGCGTTTCCTGTGTGAAGTACAATGAATAATGCTGGCTGCTAATTACATCCCAGAGCTGTGTAATTCCAGACCACTAATGGAACAGAAGCTGTCATTATTCATATCGTTCTATTATCAATTATGGGGAGCCACACATTGATTTTTACACATACTTGCTTTGTGCTTTGTGCTGTGATAATGATTCAAATTCCTCCTCTAATGAATCCAATTATCGTTGGGGGCAAAGTACATTTGTGCAATGTGTGGAAATATATAAGACGAGGCTTTTCCCCCCCACTTCTCCAATTTACATGTGAATTTGATGACTGGACATGATCCTGATTTAGTGAATGTTGCAGATTGATACATGAGATGGAAGAGTTTGCCCCGATTGAGGGAACCATCACAAGGCACTAAGGCAGTAAATTGGTTTGGCAGCGGTAATAAAGATTCCTCCCTTGCTGCTTGAGCCCAGTCATGAATTTTTGAGAGGGAAAAGAAGACACAAACTAAGGTAGCAATATGAGCAGAACAAAGTTTGATTGGCTTTGTCCTCATTATATTGTTCTGGAGAATTTATACCAGATAATTGATTCTTCAGTTCTGTACAATCCCCCGTAATTAACACTTCCACTTTTCAAAGTTTATCCCATTAAACATTATCTGTGTATAATTTGCAGCATTGCAAAGCATGTCTGTATCAAAATTTTAAACTTTGCTACGAGTGGTAAGACATTTCCCAAAACAAGGGACACCTTTTAAAATGGAATTATCAGGTTGCATTTTTTAAGGAACAATGTTGGGCGGGATTCTCCGACCCCGCACGCGTTGGGCCGAGTGGCCGCCGAGATAGGCCGAGCCCCCCGGCGCCGTTCATGTGTTGTCCTACCCGGCGGGACCTCGCCGTTCATCCTGCGGGGTCAGCCTGGTGGGGGTGGGGGATCCATCGTGGCCTGGCCTGCGATCAGGGCCTACCGATCGGCGGGCCGGCTTCTCCTGGTGGGGGCCTATGTTCCTCCGCGCCGGGCTCCTGTAGCTCTCCGCCATGTTGCGTCGGGGCCGGTGCAGAGAAGGCAACTAGCGCACATGCGTGAGTTCGCGCCAATCGTAGCACGCATGCGGGAAATCGCGCCGGCTGCAGTGCGCGTGTGCAGACACCTGGTGCCGGTTCTGATGCCGGTATCGCCAGCTGAAACTGCGTGAGTTGCTCCAGTGCCGTGCTGGCCCCCTGTGAGGCGCAGGGTCGATGCTCCTAGGGGCCTGTTGATGCTGTCGTAAAACATGACGGTGTTTAGGACGGCGTCAACACTTAGCCCCAGGATCAGAGAATCCCACCCAATATCTTTTTGTATCTCCAGGCACTTCAAATCATTTTTAATTCTCTCTCTGAACAAAGTTGCTATGATTTCTTTTTCAAACATTAGAAATGGTCATGACCGGTAACATGGAAAAAACACAGTTTGACTCTCCTCATGATGAACTTAGAATATCCAGTTCAACATCTGTACTGTTGCTGTGGATCAGTATCCTAGCATTGTGTACTGGTAAAGTGTATATTACCCTGACACTCTGTACTGGTAAAGTGTATATTACACTGACACTCCGTACTGGGAAAGTGTATATTACACTGACACTCTGTACAGGTAAAGTGTATATTACACTGGCACTCCGTACTGGGAAAGTGTATATTACACTGACACTCTGTACAGGTAAAGTGTATATTACACTGACACTCTGTACAGGTAAAGTGTATGTTACACTGACACTCTGTACTGGTAAAGTGTATGTTACACTGACACTCTGTACTGGTAAAGTGTATATTACACTGACACTCTGTACTGGTAAAGTGTATATTACACTGACACTCTGTATTGGTAAAGTGTATATTACACTGACACTCTGTATTGGTAAAGTGTATGTTACACTGACACTCTGTATTGGTAAAGTGTATATGACACTGACACTCTGTACTGGTAAAGTGTATATTACACTGACACTCTGTACAGGTAAAGTGTATGTTACACTGACACTCTGTACTGGTAAAGTGTATGTTACACTGACACTCTGTTTTGGTAAAGTGTATGTTACACTGACACTCTGTATTGGTAAAGTGTATATGACACTGACACTCTGTACTGGTAAAGTGTATATTACACTGACACTCTGTATTGGTAAAGTGTATATGACACTGACACTCTGTACTGGTAAAGTGTATGTTACACTGACACTCTGTACTGGTAAAGTGTATATTACACTGACACTCTGTACTGGTAAAGTGTATGTTACACTGACACTCTGTATTGGTAAAGTGTATATTACACTGACACTCTGTATTGGTAAAGTGTATATTACACTGACATTCTGTACTGGTAAAGTGTATATTACACTGACACTCTGTACTGGTAAAGTGTATATTACACTGACACTCTGTACTGGAAAGTGTATATTACACTGACACTCTGTACTGGCAAAGTGTATATTACACTGACACTCTGTACTGGAAAGTGTATATTACACTGACACTCTGTACTGGTAAAGTGTATATTACACTGACACTCTGTACTGGTAAAGTGTATGTTACACTGAGACTCTGTATTGTTAAAGTGTATATTACACTGACACTCTGTACTGGTAAAGTGTATATTACAGTGATACTCTGTACTGGTAAAGTGTATATTACAGTGACACTCTGTATTGTTAAAGTCTATATTACACTGACACTCTGTACTAGAAAGTGTATATTACACTGACACTCTGTACTGGTAAAGTGTATATTACACTGACACTCTGTACTGGTAAAGTGTATGTTACACTGACACTCTGTATTGTTAAAGTGTATATTACACTGACACACTGTACTGGTAAAGTGTATATTACACTGACACTCTGTACTGGTAAAGTGTATATTACACTGACACTCTGTATTGGTAAAGTGTGTATTACACTGACACTCTGTATTGTTAAAGTGTATATTACAATGACTCTCTATACTGGTAAAGTGTATATTACACTGACACTGTACTGGTAAAGTGTGTATTACACTGACACTCTGTATTGGTAAAGTGTATGTTACACTGACACTCTGTACTGGTAAAGTGTATATGACACTGACACTCTGTACTGGTAAAGTGTATATTACACTGACACTCTGTATTGGTAAAGTGTATATTACACTGACACTCTGTACTGATAAAGTTTATATTACACTGACACTATGTACTGGTAAAGTGTATATTACACTGACACTCTGTACTGGTAAAGTGTATATTACACTGACACTCTGTCCTGGAAAGTGTATATTACACTGACACTCCTGACACTCTGTACTGGTAAAGTGTGTACTACACTGACACTCTGTACTGGTAAAGTGTGTATTACACTGACACTCTGTACTGGTAAAGTGTATATTACACTGACTCTCTGTACTGGTAAAGTGTGTACTACACTGACACTCTGTACTGGTAAAGTCTGTGTTAGACTGACAGTCTGTACTGGTAAAGTGTATATTACACTGACACTCTGTATTGGTAAAGTGTATATTACACTGACACTCTGTATTGGTAAAGTATGTATTACACTGACACTCTGTACTGGTAAAGTGTATATTACACTGACACTCTGTACTGGTAAAGTGTGTATTACACTGACACTCTGTACTGGTAAAGTGTATATTACACTGACACTCTGTATTGGTAAAGTGTACATTACACTGACACTCTGTACTGGAAAGTGTATATTACACTGACACTCTGTACTGGTAAAGTGTATATCACACTGACACTCTGTATTGGTAAAGTGTATATTACACTGACACTCTGCATTGGTAAAGTGTATATTACACTGACACTCTGTACTGGTAAAGTGTATATTACACTGACACTCTGTACTGGGAAAGTGTATATTACACTGACACTCTGTACAGGTAAAGTATATATTACACTGACACTCTGTACTGGTAAAGTGTGTATTACACTGATACTCTGTACTGGTAAAGTCTGTATTACACTGACACTCTGTACTGGTAAAGTGTATATTACACTGACACTCTGAACTGGTAAAGTGTATATTACACTGACACTCTGCATTGGTAAAGTGTATATTACACTGACACTCTGTATTGGTAAAGTGTATATTACACTGACACTCTGCATTGGTAAAGTGTATATTACACTGACACTCTGCACTGGTAAAGTGTGTATTACACTGACACTCTGTACTGGTAAAGTCTGTATTACACTGACACTCTGTACTGGTAAAGTGTATATTACACTGACACTCTGTATTGGTAAAGTGTATATTACACTGACACTCTGCATTGGTAAAGTGTATATTACACTGACACTCTGTACTGGTAAAGTGTGTATTACACTGACACTCTGTACTGGTAAAGTGTATATTACACTGACACTCTGCATTGGTAAAGTGTATATTACACTGACACTCTGTACTGGGAAAGTGTATATTACACTGACACTCTGTACTGGTAAAGTGTATATTACACTGACACTCTGTACAGGTAAAGTATATATTACACTGACACTCTGTACTGGTAAAGTGTGTATTACACTGATACTCTGTACTGGTAAAGTCTGTATTACACTGACACTCTGTACTGGGAAAGTGTATATTACACTGACACTCTGTACTGGTAAAGTGTATATTACACTGACACTCTGTATTGGTAAAGTGTATATTACACTGACACTCTGTACTGGTAAAGTGTATATTACACTGATACTCTGTACTGGTAAAGTCTGTATTACACTGACACTCTGTACTGGTAAAGTGTATATTGCACTGACACTCTGTACTGGTAAAGTGTATATTACAGTGACACTCTGTACTGCTAAAATACAGAGCCCTGGCGGAATACAAACTGAACATCAGTGATCATATTATTTCGGAATAAGTGCCACTGTCAACAACACCCTCCATCACTTTGCCGATGACCGAGCAGACTGATGGGGTGGTAATTGGCCGGGTTGGATTTGTCCTGCTTTTTGTGGACAGGGCATACCTGAGCAAATTTCCACATATCTGCGTGGATGCGAGTGTTGTAGCTGTACTGAAACAGTTTGGCTATGGGCATAGCTAGTTATGAAACACAAGTCTTTAGTAGTATTGTTGAAATGTTGTCAGGGCCCACAGCCTTTGCAGTATCCATTGCCTTCAATTGTCCCTTGATATCACGTGGAGTGAATCGAATTGGCTGAAGATGCTTTGATGCTGGAGATCTCCGGAGGAGGCCAAGATGGATCATCCAGTCGGCACTTTTGGATAAAGACTGTTGCGAATGCCTCAGCCTTATCTTTTGCACTGATATGCTGGGCTCCTCATCTTTTGGGGATGAGGATTTTTGTGGAACCCCCTACTCCACGACCATTAACAGCTAGACGGACAAGGACAGCAGATTATTGGGAACACCATCACCTGGAAGTTCCCCTCCAAGTCACTCACAATCCTGTCTTGGAAACATATTGTTCCTTCACTGTCACTGGGTCAAAATCCTGGAACTCGCTCCCTAACAGCGCAGTGGTTGTACCTTTACCACATGGACTGCAGCGGTTCAAGAATACAGCTCTCCACCACCTTCTCAAGGGCAATTAGGGATGGGCAACAAATGGCTGGCTTAGGCAGAGAAGCCCACATCCCTTAAAAAGGAATTTAAAAAGTTACCTGTGTATTTGTGCATTCACCATTCATGACTTTGATGTGTCAAGTCTACAGAGTTTAGATTTGATCTGCTGGTTGTGGGACTCTGTTGCTTAGCTCTGTTTATTGCGAGCTGCTTCTTTTGGCCTGCAAGTAGTCCTATATTGTAGCTACTCCAGGTTAACACATCCTTTTTAGGCATGCCTGGTGCTGCTCCTGGCATGTCCTCTTGCACTCTCCATTGAACCAGCTTTGATTTCCCCATTTGGTGATAATGGTAGAGTGAGGGGCATGCCGGGCCATGAGTTTACAGATTGGGGTTGACTATGGCTTTGCTGCTGTTGGTGGCTCACAGTGGCTTAGGGTGCCTTGCTTTAAGTTCCTAGAACTGTTTGGAATCCATCATATTTAGCACGTGCTAGTGCCACTCTACGTAATAGAAGGTATCCTCAATGTAAAGACGGGACTTCACCTCCACATGGACCAAGGTGGTCACTGCTATCAATATTGAGATGGACCAGATATATCTGCAACAGGTAGATTGGTGAGGATGAGATGAAGTCGGTTTTCTCCCTCTTGTTGGTTCACTCACCACCTACCACGGCCCCAGTCTAGCAGCTATGTCCGTCAGGACTCTGCCAGCTCGATTAGTAGTAGTGCTACCCAGCCACTCTTGGTGATGGACATTGACGTTCCCCCTCTCAGAGTACATTCTGTCCACTTGCCACTTCCCATTGGTATTCAAAATGGAGGAGTACTGGTTCATCAGTTGAGTAAGGGTGGTAGGTGGTATTTAGCAGGAGTTTTCCTTGCCCATGTTTGATTTGAATCAATATTGACTCCCTTCTGACTGTATACCACTGTGCTGCAACCGCAGGTGGGTCTGCCCAGCCGTTGGACAGGGCATACCAGGGATGGTACTTGTGGTGTCTGGGACATTGTTTCATGCCCTGAGTATAACTATGACAATCAATTTTGGCAAAAGGGTTTTTCAGATTTAACACGGCTGAATTTACCATTGTCATTTCTGGTGCTTGTCAAGTTATTCACCCTGGTGTAACACGGACTGCAACTGGATGCAGTTGTACTGTAAAGTAGACACCAAACTTAGACGTTAGTTCAATGCGTTTTATTGAACTTCTGGAGCAGTGCACACAGCTTGCTGTGGGTTGACACTCTACTAATCTAAGTGTGCTAACTATAACTAACTAGACCAGACATGCTCTGAGCCACGTGTAGAAGGTGCTAACTGATATATACACCCTGACTGTCACTACAGTTGTCACCAGTGGAAAGAGGCAGAGTGCTGATGCCTCATGTGTTTTATTGTGGGAACCCCCCCCCCCCCTCTCGTATCCTGCCTGGTGATTGGTTGCGTTCTGTCCTGTGTGTTGATTGGCTGTACTGGGTGTCTGTCACTGCCTGTCTGTATCTTATTATGTGCATGAGTGCATATCATGACAGTGCTGAGGTCAATGCCGGGTAGTCTGCCCAGTTTCATTCCTTTTTGACGTTTCTGTAGTGGTTTGATACAATTGAGTGGCTTGCCAGGCAGGTAAGAGTCAACTTGTTGGTCTGGAATCATGTGTAGGCTAGACCAGGTAAGGACATTAGTGAACCAGATAGGTTTATGACAATGGTTTGTGGTCACTATTACTGAGGCTAGCTTTCTAATTCCACGTTCCCAGAAAATTAGCCTGGCCCTCTGTGTTGCTGATGCACTAACATCATTATCACAACACCCAATGCCTTCCCCACGTCACCATTTCCCCCCGCAGCAAGAAATACTCTACAGAGAATGATGGAAACACAAGGCAAAGGTTTTTGTGATTGTTCACTTTCTTGTCAATGGGCCAGCACGTATTCCTGAGGGTCCTCCTAACTCAATATTGGCAGAGTACAGCATCAATTCTGCAGGATTTTCCACATCATTGTCCTGACAAAAGACCTCCAGCTCGACCCTTGTGGCTTTAGGTTAACAATTGTAATTGAAATTTCCCTTTCCTGATTTTGCATCATGGAATCCCTGCAGTGCAGAAGGAGGCCATTCGGCCCTTCGAGTCTGCACCGACCCTTCAAAAGAGGACCTAGGCCCAGTCCCGCGGCCTAACCCCAAAACACCGTAACCCCAACTGACCTTTTGGACACTTGGGGCAAATTAGCATGACCAATCCATCTAACGCAAACATCTGCACGGGGCAGCACGGTAGCATTGTGGATAGCACAATTGCTTCACAGCTCCAGTGTCCCAAGTTCGATTCCGGCTTGGGTCACTGTCTGTGCGGAGTCTGCACATCCTCCCCGTGTGTGCGTGGGTTTCCTCCGGGTGCTCCGGTTTCCTCCCACAGTCCAAAGATGTGCATGTTAGGTGGATTGGCCATGATAAATTGCCCTTAGTGTCCAAAATTGCCCTTAGTGTTGCGTGGGGTTACTGGGTTATGGGGATAGGGTGGAGGTGTTGACCTTGGGTAGGGTGCTCTGTCCAAGAGCCGGTGCAGACTCGGTGGGCCGAATGGCCTCCTTCTGCACTGTAAATTCTATGATAATAATCTTTGGACTCGAGTCTGAATGGGAATGCTTTTAGCAGCTAGCAAACATCATGCAATGGTAATTTTATGTTCTGCAGCTGCTGCTAGTCCATTGTTTCTCGTCCCTTGCGCTTTACTGTGTATGCTACCCTGTAGTGCACTGTATTGGAAATGAATTCCTCAGACCAGAATGAAAGACTGCCGCACACTGAGAGGCCTGGAACTCTGTCTTCTTTCCTCCATTGGGGCGGGGGGGGGTGCTTAAAGGCTGTAAACCCAGTTTATTTTGTCCTGTTGTGTTTTGGTAGGGACAGCCTAACCTGTGTTTGCTTTGTCATGGGAGGAAAGTCAGAGGGAATGGTGTGTGGCAGTCAGCATGATTCCTTTTTTTTCTAACAACAGTCCCAACATAAAATTCAGTCTTACTATTAAAATGTAATTTAAAATGAATGGAATTTGTTCATTTTATTTGTTGCTAATTTGCTCACAAACCTGCTTCCTTTGGCCTTTCGGTTTCACTGCAACGTTTTTTTGATTTGATTTCATTCAGTCGACGCAGAGATTCCTTCCACGTCACTGAATCGGAGAAAAAGACTTGAGTCAGTAATTAATCTCACCTCGTCTAGGGTGTCTGTATGTGTAGTGGCATTGATCATATCACCATTTCATTTTTCCGGCTCGATAGTTTCATTATAGTCTTTAGTAGCGCCTCTCGCTTACTAAACAGGGCAGTACTGAGTTGTTGCCAGTTCAAAGCAAGAGAAAGAACGTGTTTTGACCTTACTTTTACAAGCGATTTAGAGGTTCTCAGTAAAACTTGCTAATTATTTTTCTTTTTCCACGGCCATTTTTCAGTAACAGATGGGGACTTAATAGTTTTAATCTTGTATCTCCCTGATACCATTACTGGGATGGAACACAGGCTTTCTCTTTGAATGTGCATCAACGTTAATATGTCCTAAAATTCCAGGTTGAAGTCCTGCTCCAGGGCGGAAAGACAAAAATCAAAGCTGGCACTTCACAGAGGGAGTGCTGCACTGTCGGAGGTGCCATCCTTCGGGTGAGACATTAAACCGAGATGCCATCTGCCTGCTTGGGCGATGTAGGCGATCCCTTGGCACTATTTTGAAAAAATGGGGAGTTATCCCTGGCGCATTAAAAACAGAATGCGTATGGGCAGCACGGTGGCACAGTGGTTAGCACTGTTGCTTCACAGCGCCAGGGTCCCAGGTTCGATTCCCAGCTTGGGTCACTGTCTGTGCGGAGTCTGCACGTTCTCCCCGTGTCTGCGTGGGTTTCCTCCGGGGGCTCCGGTTTCCTCCCACAAGTCCCAAAAGTAGTGCTTGTTAGGTGAATTGGACATTCTGAATTCGCTCTCCCGTGTACCCGAACAGGCGCCGGAATGTGGCGACTAGGGGCTTTTAACAGTAACTTCATTGCAGTGTTAATGTAAGCCTACTTGTGACAATAATAAAAAAAAGATTGTTACAAGCCCAGCAGGTCTGGCAGCATCTGTGGAGAGAGAAAAAGCGGTAACATTTTGAGTCCATTATGACTCTAATTCAAAGAAGTATTTTGCTTTAGCATTGCCCTGAGTGTCCTGACCAATATTTATCCCTCATCGAAAATGGATTAGCTAGTCATAATCATGTTGCTGTTTGTGGGAGCTTGCTGTGTACAAATTGCTGGTCTGTTTCTTATATTACAACAGTGAATACTTCAAAAGGACTTCATTGGTTGTAAAGCATTTTGAAATGTCCAGTGATTGTAAAAGGTTCTATATAAATGCAAGTCTATTTATTTCAGCCGGAATTCTCTGGCCGTTGGGATCCTCTTATCCCGCTGGCAGCCCCCCCCCCCCCCACCCCCGGGCCCACGCGTTTCCCGGTGGCGTGGGGTTGTCTCAATGACAAATCCCATTGAAAAGTGTCGGGACGAGAGAATCCGCCCGCCAGTGAATTGCGTGCCACCGAGAAACACACGGCTGGTGGAGAGAAGGATCCCACCCTTAATAGCTAACTATCAAAGATCAAAATGCAAATAACTAACTGCTCATTGGAATAAAAAGACAAACTGCTTGGGTGAAATGTGGCAAACCCAACAGAAGCAGTGATTTGAAATTATATATTTGTTCTGAATTAGAATACCAGACTAGATGGTGTCTTGCATGTTTCGAGCACCAGCTGACTGGGATAAAGCTGGACTCCTTCAGTAGGGACTGCAGCCTGGCCCCTCATTCTTAAACCAGCAAATAATTTTTCGGTCCATACCATTCAGATTTCATTTGCCCTTCCAATCGAAACTTTTCCCGCGTTTTGGAGTTGATTTCTTACCAGCCACACACGTTCAAACAAGACCAACTGCAAGAAAGATTTCAGAAGACTTGGTCCTAACTCATTTGTTCGCTATATTGTGCGCAAGAAGGTGCGTGGATCTAATAATCTCACTGCGATTACATTGGGAACTGATATTATTTTCTGATTTCATGTCTAATGATGAGAGGAGGAACAAGACATTTGTGACAGTATCAGTGACTCTGCATCCCTGTTGTAATTTCCACATGGATCACTGATTATATTTTTTATCTGATAATAATAATCTTTATTATTGTCACAAGTAGGCTTACATTAATACTGCAATGAAGTTACTGTGAAAATTAGAGAATGGTTATTCCTTTTGAAGGGATGGAAATGAATCACACTGTTCACAATTATGAATAGGCAAAGAATGATAGCTCTGTAATCAGAGAATCTTGGAATGGCTAGAGCACAGAAGAGGACCATTCGGCCCGATGTATCTTTGCTGGCTCTCCCTCGAGACACACGCCTCACCTTCTCCCTGTAGATCTGCTATGCCTTCCTTAACACAACTCCTTCTCCACTGCCTCGATTGAACCTGCCTCAACCACACTTTCGAGCAGCACATTCCAGATACTAACCATTTTCTGTGTGACAAAGGTTTTCCTTGTGTCGCCATGCTTCCTTTGCCAATTACCGTAAATCTGTGCCCTCTGGTTCCTGATCCTTCCAGCAGTGGGAACAGTTTCTCCCTTATCTACTCTGACCAGATGATTTTGAAAACCTCTATCAAATCTCCTCTCAACCTTCTCTTCAAGTGGAACAGCTCCAATTTCTCCACCCGATCGACTGAACTGAAGTTTTTAAAAATTCATTTTTACAGGATGTTGTTGCATCTCCGTTCGTTAGTCCTAATGAACTGGTCTTCCTTAGCCAAGTCATGTAGTCCCGTGGAAGCCTCCAATGAATTTTCGTCTTTACCATTTCATGGGGTGCATTCTACGCAGCAATGGGGAAAACAATCATGAAGGCAGGTTTAGGAGGTTAAAGAAGAACAAAAATAGCATACCAAAGCCAGAAATATATTTGCCAGTTCTGAAAAGATCAATAGCAATTCAAACAGGCTTACTTGATGTGCCAACCTTTTGCAGACAAGTCATGGGACTCTTGATGTACCAGTTTAAGGTGGGCAAGCTGTGTGATGTGGGTAGCGTTCCAACGAAGGGAGTTCAGCTTTGGGGACAAGTATAATAAAATATTCACTGTTAATGAGTCACATGCACGTCACGAGCAAGGCTCTCATTGGATCTGCTAAGGGTTTCTGATGCAAAGCAAATTGGGCACAGAGGTTAGATTTTCCAAACACAAGCCTTCAGAGATGGATGCTTTTGTGGTACAGATTAAGACAATCTGGGCGGGATTCTCTCAGCCCATGGCCGGGCTGGAGAATCCCCGTGACCGGCGCGAATTGCACCACGCTGCCCCGGCGCCGGCACGCGGTTCTCCGCAGAGCAGGGAATCGACGCCATTGGCGCCGGCGTGGTTGGCACGGCGCCGGTCGGGGGCCGCGCTAAGCGGCCGGCACACCGATTCTCGGCCTGTGAAAACGCCGAGGCCCGCCGCCGCCGTCCACACCTGCTCTCAGCCGGCGGGAACTCGCCGTGGAAGGGTCGGGGACGGCCAGTGGGGGAGGAGGGGTGTCCGACGACGGGGGGGGCCTCCGATGTAGCCTGGCCCGCGATCGGGGCCCACCGATCGGCGGGCCGACCTCTCTGGCTGGGGGCCTTGATTCATCCGCGCCGGCCGCTGTAGTCTTACGCCATGTTGCGTCGGGGCCGACGCTTTGAAGAAAGCCACTGCTCATGCGCGCGTTGGCGCTGGTGCCACTGCACATTGCGGCGCCCAGTTCGCATGGGATCAGCAGCTGGAGCAGCGTGAACCACTCCAGTGCCATGCTGACCCCCTGTAGGGGCCAGAATTAGTCGTCGGGTCGGCCCGTTCACGCCATCGTAAAACGCGACTCCGTTTACAACGGTGTGGACCCTCTGCTGCAGGATTAGAGGACCCCGCCCCCTGGTTTTCATGGCCTCGTCCCACGGAGTTACCTGAGGTGGGCAAATGCTTGGGGATTGGAGTGAGCCAAAGCTAACCAGAATTCCAGGTTGAGGCCTGTGTCAATGTTTCATATCCTCTGTGGAATGTCCACTCTATCGGGGGCTTTAAGATCAATAAGCACTGGAATAACCCTCAAAGGACCCATGGGGATGAGGTGCTTGATCCCCCCATGGGGCCTGTGGAATACTAGCTCCCCCGCTGAGGGGCAGAGACCTAGCAGCTGGGGCTCATGAATCCAGCGCTTAAAAGCCGTCCCAGATTGGGACCGGCATGATCGGTAGTCCTGGTGGTCCTATGTAATGTATGCCGTGTTGCAACCTTTATTTCTGATTTCAAAATAAACATTTGTTTTTTTAATAAAACATGTTATTAAGGCATTTATAATTTTCTAACAATAAACGGTATAAATATGAACATAGTGCAAAAAAATCTCTCCATCTCTCACGAATCCCGCCTACCCTAAACACAAAGTAGCCTAATTCCGCACCTACCCCCGTTTATTGCCTCTGCTGACAGTTTGGTCGGGATTCTCCGATCCCCCGCCGGGTTGGAGAATCGCCGGGGAGGGGGGGGGGGGTGAATCCCACCCTGCCGCTCCGACCACGGCTGCCGAATTCTCCGGCGCCGTTTTTTTGGCGGGGGCGGGGATCACGTTGCGCCGGTCGGGGTCCGTTGGCAGCGGCCCGACCAGGCGATTCTCCAGGCCCCGATGGGCCGAGCGGCCGCCCGTTTTCGGCCAGTCCCGCTGGCGTGGATTAGACATGGTCCATACCGGTGGGACCTGGCTCTGAGGGCGGCTTGCGGAGTCCTCGGGGGGGGGACCCGACCCCGGGGGGGGGGGGGGGGGGGGGGGGAGAGGTCCCCACGGTGGTCTGGCCCGCGATCGGGGCCCACCGATCTGCGGGCGGGCCTGTGCAGTGGGGGCACTCTTTCCCTCCGCGCCGGCCTCTGCAAAGCTCCGCCATGGCCGGCGCGGAGAAGAAGCCCCCTGTGCATGCGCAGGGATCACGTCAGCGGTTCTGCGCATGCGCCAGAACATGCTGCCGCTCCCACGCATGCGTCGGCCAGCGGAGGCCCTTCGGTACCGGTTGGCGCGGCGCCAATCACTCCAGCGCTGGCCTAGCCCTCGGAAGTGTGGAGGATTCTTCAACTTCCTGGCGGCCCGACGCCGGAGTGGTTCACGCCGCTCTTTGACGCCGGTACGGCCGCCCGCCGGTTGGAGGAAAATCCCGGCCTTTAGCTTTCCCCGAAGAAGTCGACAAGCAGCTGCCACCTCCGGAGGAACCCTAACGTTGACCCTCTCAGGGCGAACTTAATTTTCTCAAGTCTGAGAAATCCAGCCATGTCGCTAACCCAAGCCTCTGATTTTGGGGGCTTCGATAACAATATCCGTCTCCGGGCTACCAAGGAGGCAAAGGCCAAAACGTCAGCCTCTCTCGACCCCTGGACTCCCGGATCTGCCGACACTCCAAAAATCGCCACCTCTGGACTCGGCTCCACCTTTGTTTTCAACACCATGGACATGACATCTGCAAATCCCTGCCAGTATCCCCTAAGCTTCGGACATGCCCAAAACATATGAACATGGTTTGCTGACCGTCCCGCACACCTCACACACTTGTCCTAAAAAACTTGCTCATCTGGCCCACCGTCATGTGTGCCCGGTGAACCACCTTCAATTGTATCAGGCTGAGCCTGGCACATGTTGAGGACGTGTTGACTCTACTCAGAGCATCCTCCCACAGACCCGCCTGTACCTTCCCTCCCCCCAGCTCATCTTCCCATTTACCTTCAGCTCATCTGTCTGAGATTCCTCCCACTCCATAAGCTCTTTGTAGATATCCAAAATCTTCCCCTCCCACACCCCCGTTCTCGAAACTATCCTGTCCTGTATTCCGTGTGACGGTAGGAGTGATACACCTTCATTTGTGTAACCTTCTCGGGACTTCAGAAGATTTTATAACACTAAAGGCCTCATTGAGAAACTCTGAGATGAATCTTGGATACAGCGGTGGCAGATGCCTGGGTCACTCTGGATGTAGGAACCAAAAATCGAGAGAGACCAGCATTATAGGGCCACATTCTACCAATCTATCTATTTGTATTGGGGATTTATGCTTCATTAGGAAGTCAAAGTACATGATTACAAGCGATTGTGGAATTTTCTGCGATTTTTAGTGATTGACTTTCCTGTAAATCACAATTCTTAGTCATGATTTCCCTCTGTTGACTTATGTCGTGTCACATATTAAATTATTTGATATTTTGATGCGGAAATGTTAATTGGACTTCAGTTTTCAGTGAGAAGGGTATACGTGTCTTGGTTTCTAAGACAGCAAACGCAGTGTCTGAAAGTCCTTTTGGGATGGTTTGGGATTTGCTGTTTAGAATTCAAACTGTTCCCTCACAGCAGCTGTGCACCAGTCCAATGAATTGTATGTGACTAAATGAATGTTCCTCCTGCTTAATGATGCGTCAGAAAATTTGTGAGTATCTGAACATAATGATGGTCTTGGGGGTAAATGCAAGGGGGAGTATAGAATAATTAAAGAATGTATTATCTACATGGTAATCAAGGTAACATATCTATTTCTGTGTAGAAGTTTCAACCTAGCCTATCGCTCTATAAATTTCCCCTCACCCACGCCCCCCCCCCCCCCCCCCCCCCCCCACACCCCCCCACCCCCAACTAAGTTGTTTCATATTTGCAGCTGTCTTTAACAGCGAGGCCAGTGAATTGGTCACGTTTACAGTTCCTGTTCCACGTTTCTGCACTAAATTAGCATGAAGGTGGCTCTCTGTGAAGTGGATGGCAGGGGGGTGGGGAATTGAGGGGGGAGGGATAGGGTCGCATTCCCTTTCCTCATCCCTGGATTTGGTGAGCTGAGATGATTTTATTATGTTGCTCATCCGAATCGTGTTTTCTAAACATCCAAATGACTCGTGAGGGAAAGCCAATGTTCCTCGATATTTTCAAATACGTATGACAAAACAGACCATGGGCGCGATTTACCGGCCGCGCCTGTCCTCATTCCAGCGGTATGCGGCTGGTAAATCGCGCCCATGGTCTGTTTTGTCATGATCCAGGGAGACGCCTTTCCCGGGATTCCTATGGTTGTTACGCCTCGCGAGATCTAACCAGATCTCGCAAGACGTCACCACCTGGATCCCGCCCACAATGGGCGGGGTCCAAGCTCACATAGTTAAGTAAGCTTAAAAACCGGCATGTCTATCCCTGTTCGAATGGCCACCCGGCATCTAACGTCCTCACCAAGGAGACCCCAGCCCACAAACTAGGCCCAGGCTAAACGGCATTTGGGGAGGGCTCTCAGGCGACCGGAGGCAGGGGTACTGTCAGAATGCTGGGCTGGCAGTGTCAAAGTGCCAGGCTGGCATTTTCTCCGCACCGGGGATCGGGCCCAGCGGTGCTCTGCCCATGTGAGGTGGGGGGGGGGGGGCCTGTGGACCCCCTTATGTGTGAGTTGCCCATTGGGGGATCTGGTGGCCGCGTGGGATGTCCATAGTTCAGAGCGCCACTTAAAAATCCCGCTCAGAATGGATTCTGATTTTTAAATATTAAATCGCGCCCCATGTCTTTATTTGGAATTTATTAACATTTCTTGTTGTGATGCAATACTATATTGAGAAGCACACTGATAAGGCTTGCCTATCAACAGTTGAGCCTCCTCTTGCACAGACACACCAGTTCCAAAAGAGACCTAATCCCCACAAGAAGTACAGACTACGCATAGATCTAAAATCCTTAGGGTGAAATAGTGGGTTCGCTTTTCAGATTTCTAAATCCATTAGACTGTCTAAGTAATTTAGCATGTCTGGAACACACTGAGAATTTGTGATGACTGTTTGCAGCAGATTGATGCTATCCATGCTGTTGATGTGATCGATATGGAGGCTCGCTTTTCAACTTGTGATTAAGACAAGATTGCAAACTTCATCTGTATTGCCTTCATTTTGTAGGATGTAAGAGAATTACTGAGACCAAATTCTGATTGATTTAGAGGAACTATTCAACAAAACTAGGGAAGAGAGAGGCAAATAGTGTCTACTGTAGCGTTTGCCGTAGAATCTGTTCAGCAAATAACGTTACAGAGTCATACAGCACAGAAAGAGGGCCTTTGGCCTATCGTGTCTGTGGCAGCCATCAAACATCTATTTATACTAATCCCATTTTCCTACACGTGGTCCGCAGCCGATGCTATGGCATTTCAAGTGCTCATCGAAATGTTTTGTAAACGTTGTGAGGGTTCCTGCCTCCACCACCCTTTCAGACAGTGAGTTCCAGATTCCCACCACTCTCTGGGTGAAAAGGTTTTTCCTCAAATCCCCTCGAAACTTCCAGCTCCATACTGTCATGTGAGAGTACCTTTGAGAAATGGGTGTTTATAAATGGGTGTGTTTATAAATATCTGTAATGAGAGTACCTTTAAGAAATGGGTGTTTATTACTGCAGTGATGTCAGAGAGTGGGTGGAGCTGGGCGGTCTGTCAGCTTTTTACTTTTGTTGTAGGCTGTTTGCTGCAGGGTGCGTTTTAGTTTCGTTTTCAGTGTTGGAGCTGAAGCCCGACCAAGCAGGTGTACTGCTGTTCTCTCTGCCATCAAAATACTATTTCTTGATCATTTGGTGAATTCAAAATTATAAATGTTTTCAGTAGTGACTTTAACCTGATGTGCTTCTGGTAAAAGATGTTTTAAGTCGTATGGATGTTAAAAGGAAAGCTTAAAGGATTACTTAGTGTTGCAGTCTTTGGGGGTTGTATTTTAATTAATGGTTGCTAAGATGTTCACTGTATGTTTTAAAAAGGTTAACTTGAGTTCATAGAATAAACACTGTTTTGCT
Organism: Scyliorhinus torazame; assembly: GCF_047496885.1. Lineage (NCBI taxonomy): Eukaryota > Metazoa > Chordata > Chondrichthyes > Carcharhiniformes > Scyliorhinidae > Scyliorhinus > Scyliorhinus torazame. The sequence continues at coordinate 197,213,268 of NC_092718.1, forward strand.
TTAAAAAATACTTTTCCATTTCTGCTGTACCACACCTGTAGAGTGGGCCGTGTGCTCCCCATACCACAATCTATTAAAAGTTGTGGGTCAGGTGAACTCCATGATACACTTTGGGGTTCTCTAAACCCTGGCCCATAACAATACCTTAAATCTATGTCCCCTAGTTATTGACCCTCTACTAAGGGGAAAAATTTATTTCTTCTACCCTATCTGAAGCCCTCATGATCTTGTACATCTTGATGAGGTCCCCCATCAGCCTGCTCATTCTCCAAAGAATAGTCGGGTTAGTTTTCTAAATAAAGTTTTTGTGCAACAGGCGATCATTGGCCCCTAGAATATTCAGAAAATCATGTGAGATGCATGTTAATGTCTGGAGGGTAGGTCACAACCTCATTTGCCTGTGGTCCCACCTAATGCAGAAACAATTCCACCTTGTGTCCCAGTCTCACTCAGGCACTGCCGGGACAGAATATTAGTACTTTGATGGGAACAACACAGCGGCTCAGATCTTCCATGGCGGATTCCGAGACACTGCTCCACATTTTATGCCGAGACTTCCAAGCCTGGCTTTTCCAGAAATGCAGAGCGCAGCGTCCATCAGAGTACTCCATTGCTACACTGTAGCATTTGGAGGGGATGGGGGGGAAGAAAAGATGCACTCACCTGAGGTGGGAGGTGAGTAAGGTGGCAGGAGGTTGTCAGGTAGGCACGATGGTAAGCGAGTCAGATCAGGAGAGGGAGTCAAGTTGGGTCGGGGTAGTCAGGTGGTGAGGGGTGGTTAAGTCTGGTTGGGGGTTGTCAGGTTGAGTTTGGGGGTGTAGGGGGTGGGTGGGGGGTGGGGGATGGGTGGGGGGGTGGATCCTTGTGTGTGATGAGGCTGGTAGGTTCTAGTGTTATCCAGGTGTTAGACTAGGAGTAATTGGTCCAACATTCCCTGAGTAACTAGTCAGGAACGTCCCATGGAACTATCCAAAGTATTTGGGCACCATCTACCGGCCGCGTCCCACTGGAATTGGAGCGGGACGCAGCCGGTAAATGCCGGGAAAGGACTTCTAACCAGATCTCGCGAGACATCGGGATCCTGCCCACAATTAGCAGGGCCCAGTCTCGCATGGTTAAGTGGGTTTAAGAACACACTTAACTGTGCTGACGCTGGATCTAACCAGCTCCTGGCATCTATCAGCCGTCCCAAAGAGACCCGGGCTGGACACCGTTTAGTACTGGCCCACACAAACAGCCAAGGTGTAATGGCACCTAGGGATCTCCCAGGCCATTGGAAGTGCCTTGGTGGCAGTGCCAGGGTGGCAGTGCCAGGGTGGCAGTGCCAAGGAGCGGTGAGAGAATTAAGGAGGGTGGTGTGGGGGGTGAAGGGCGAGTATGAAGGGGCCTCCAGAAGGTTGGGGGGGTGAATGCTGGCCGTCCTGAAAGGGGGGGGGGCTGTAAGAGATTGTGGGAAGGCCTGAAAAGGGTGCTCTCAGCGATCCCATAGCAGGGTGTCTTCACTTGGGCGGGGGGGGGGGGCGTGTAATGCCCATGTGTGTGGGGGGTGACATTGCCCATGGGTGGGGGGGGGGTGAGGGACCCTCAAGCTCACCTAGAGATGGGGGCACCCTTTCAGAATGGAGGCCCGATCTCTGAGGAGCCGGTCTGGCCAGCAGGTTCAGCTCCCCAGTGATGTAAAAAATGAAATGAAATGGAAATGAAATGAAAATCGCTTATTGTCACAAGTAGGCTTCAAATGAAGTTACTGTGAAAAGCCCCTAGTCGCCACATTCCGGCGCCTGTTCGGGGAGGCTGGTACGGGAGTCTGAGTGTGGGCTAGACTGAGGAGAAACCCCCAGGGTCCCCCAAAATGACTAAGTGTGGTTAGATAGCAGTGGGGAACTCGCCGACAGAGCTGGGGTGAAACACCCAGCAAAACCCGCCACAAATGACACTGAGAAACGTTTCCGTTATATAGCGCCCTCCAACTGAAATTTAGAGTTGGAGACATTCGCAGAGCATCCAGGGAGCAGCGGACTTGCCCATTGGAAGTCCAAACTTCCCGGGCAGTTCCCATGGAGGGCAGCACACAACTTCTGCGGGGTCCCGACATACATCTTGGGTCGTATGTCCGACCACTGACAATCAGGGGACTGGGAGTACTGGGCCAACCTTCTACAGTGCCAGAATCAACACAGCTGTCTGAAGCTTCTCTCATGCTTTACACTGGCAGCCTGATGAGGTATTGGAAGTGGCATGTTTGAGAACAATGGAGTGCAGCTTTTTCCAAAACTGACATTGCAGAAAAATGTTTTCTTTTAGGAACACCGTAAATGATATTTTGCGCACAAGGGTTATTTAATGATGCTGCCATGTCTTGGTATGCTGTTGTTTTGTATCATTGTGTTATTGGGCATTGGAGCCTCAAAGCTATAAAATGTCATTCTTCAATGTCTCCGTCGCAGAACACATTTAGCAGTGGCACCTTTGCCTTGACCACTTCCATGCACCACCTGAGAATCAGTATTGAGATGTACCAGGCCTTTGGTATGGCTGCTTGTTGCCTTCCTTGGCTCTGAAGAAGTCAAATTGGAGCAAGTACAAAATAACTTGGCATAAGCCAAAAATGGTCTGTGAAACATTGTTCCATATTAAGTATAATTAGTTGTGAGGTTAGCAATTTCCCTGGAGAGCCAAAGGGTAAAACCCAACCGTCTGGAGACTTTGCTCACACTACGGAATTCTGAAAAATGTCCCAAAAGTAAAGAGGCGGCATTCTCTGGTTCCCCCGGCCACGTGTTTCTTGGCGGCGTGCCGTTCACTGGCGGCGTGCCGTTCACTGGCGGCGTGCTGCTCACTGGCAACGTGCCGTTCACTGGCAACGTGCCGTTCACTGGCAACGTGCCGTTCACTGGCGGCGTGCCGTTCACTGGCGGCGTGCCGTTCACTGGCGGCGTGCCGTTCACTGGCAACGTGCCGTTCACTGGCAACGTGCCGTTCACTGGCAGCGTGCCGTTCACTGGCAACGTGCCGTTCACTGGCGGCGTGCCGTTCACTGGCAACGTGCCGTTCACTGGCAGCGTGCCGTTCACTGGCGGCGTGCCGTTCACTGGCGGCGTGCCGTTCACTGGCAACGTGCCGTTCACTGGCAACGTGCCGTTCACTGGCGGCGTGCCGTTCACTGGCAACGTGCCGTTCACTGGCGGCGTACCGTTCACTGGCAACGTGCCGTTCACTGGCGGCGTGCCGTTCACTGGCAGCGTGCCGTTCACTGGCGGCGTACCGTTCACTGGCAACGTGCTGTTCACTGGCAACGTGCCATTCACTGGCGGCGTGCCGCTCACTGGCAACGTGCCGTTCACTGGCAACGTGCCGTTCACTGGCGGCGTGCCGTTCACTGGCGGCGTGCCGTTCACTGGCAACGTGCCGTTCACTGGCGGCGTGCCGTTCACTGGCGGCGTGCCGTTCACTGGCAACGTGCCGTTCACTGGCGGCGTGCCGTTCACTGGCGGCGTGCCGTTCACTGGCAACGTGCCGTTCACTGGCAACGTGCCATTCACTGGCGGCGTGCCGCTCACTGGCAACGTGCCGTTCACTGGCAACGTGCCGTTCACTGGCGGCGTGCCGTTCACTGGCGGCGTGCCGTTCACTGGCAACGTGCCGTTCACTGGCGGCGTGCCGTTCACTGGTGGCGTGCCGTTCACTGGCGGCGTGCCGTTCACTGGCAACGTGCCGTTCACTGGCAGCGTGCCGTTCACTGGCGGCGTGCCGTTCACTGGCAACGTGCCGTTCACTGGCGGCGCGCCGTTCACTGGCGGCGTGCCGTTCACTGGCAACGTGCCGTTCACTGGCGGCGTGCCGTTCACTGGCGGCGTGCCGTTCACTGGCAACGTGCCGTTCACTGGCGGCGCGCCGTTCACTGGCGGCGCGCCGTTCACTGGCGGCGTGCCGGTCACTGGCGGCGTGCCGTTCACCGGCGGCGTGCCGTTCACCGGTGGTGCGCCGTTCACCGGTGGTGCGCCGCTCACTGGCGTCGTGCCGTTCACTGGCGGCGAGATTCTCTGTTCCCACCGCTTGTCAATAGGATTTCCTGTTGCAGCCACACCAGGCCGCCGGGAAACCCGCAGATGGGGGTCTGCTGCCAGTGAGAAAAGAGAATTCCAACGGCGGAGAATTCTGGCCAAAGTAAAAGTGAAATCAAAAATCCCGTAGCTTTTCAGTCAAAGTCAGATTTGCCTTGACTTGCCATAACGAAACATCCTGATATACGTTGCTGCCAATATTATAGTGGAAGAAGACTGCAGAGTTTTCAATAGACCTCAGATCAATGTTTCAATCTTTGATACTTGCTAACAATGCAATGGGTGGAATTCTCTCACCCTGAGACTAAGTCCCAAGGCGGGGGCAATGGGTGGAGTGTTTCCCGCTGTAGAGGCTGGCGGGAAAACACGCCAAATCTTCTGGCGCCAATGTAATTTATTACGCACCCAAGTTTTCTGCGCCGTATTCTGTCGCGGGGAAACCCTGGATGGCGCCATATTGAAAAGTTGCCCAACATCACTTACCCACTATTGAAGAAACAAGATGGCCCGCCTGAAAATTAAGTTCGGGAACATTCGTAGGCTGGAAGGTGGACCTCCTGAGAAAGAAGGTGAATTTCCAGGAACATTCCGAGGCTGGAAGACGCACCCTGTCCTGGATGCTAAATCTGCAAGGTCCAACTGTAGATGCTCTCCTCATCCACTGCTGTGGTGTTCCAGAGTCGCTGACGGCCTCCATCTTGAACTCCGATGCAGCCCCAGGTATTGTTCAGGTGAGTCCCGACATTTACATGCCAAGTCGTTCCGGACGTGTTTCCCACAAGCGTGTTTTCCCACTCGTGTCACAGCGAATGAGGCATGAGTGGTCAGGCCTTCAACTGCATCCCATAAGCGGGATGATTTTCATGCTGACCTCCAGTGGGGTTCCCAATCCATCATGGCAGGCACCAGCGGAAAATGCCGCTGTAAATTGACACCGGCGTAGAACCGATTTTTCTGGCCCTCCGCCAAATTCACCCCTCCCCCACCCACCATTGAACCCGCTGGCAGGGGCTTGGGAGAATTCTACGCAATGTCGAGAGGCTCTATTGTGTTGTAATTAGAACCAAAGAACTTCCATTTTTGCAGCAGCGTTCACAATCGCAGCATGCCCCAAATGCTTCACAGCCAGTGTCATACTTTTGAAGTGCCTTCACTGTTGCACTGTGGGAAACATTGCAGCCAATTTGTGTGCATAAAGGTCCCACAGTCAGCAAGGCGATGAGACAAAATAATCTGTTGGGGAACAAATAGGGATGAACACAGCAGGGCGAATTCCCCTGGTCTTCGTGAAAATAGTGGTGTGGGAGAAGGAGGAACCTCTGTTGAATGTCTCATCTGAAAGGTAGTACCTCGGACAGTGCAGCACTCCCTTAGCACTGCATTGTGGTGTCAGCCTCGGTTACACACGCAAACTTCTCGAATGGGATTTCAACCCATAGCCTGCTGACTCAGAGGCGAGAGTGCTGCTACTGAGCGACAGCTGGCACTCAGATGTAACTGGGATTTGTAGCATGGTGATGCTGTCACTGATGAAAGTAATGTTAGCTCAGACTGACGTCTGTGGCAAATCATTCAATTCTCTACCATTCCGTTGTGTAACACAGCTTCCTACCCGAAGACCGCTGTTGCGAGAAAAATAATCTGAAATGTGCCAAATTCTGAGGAGGTTCAACAGTTCACATGACTGTCCAGTGGCGTTTGATTTTAAAAATCAACAGAATCAGGGCGGCATGGTTGAGCAGTGGTTAGCACTGCTGCCTCATGGCGTCGAGTACCCGGGTTCGATGCCGGCCCCCGGATCACTGTCGCGGTGGAGTTTGCACATTCTCCCCGTGTCTGCGTGGGTTTCACCCGCACAACCCAAAGATGTACAGGTTAGGTGGATGGACCTAACTAAATTGCCCCTTAATTGGAAAAAAATTTATTGGGCACTGTAAATTTATAAAAAGAAAGCACAGAATCGTGTCAGCCACTTCGAGTTTGAATCCAACTAAGACTGGTGGGATGGACAACTAGCTAAAATTCAGGGTAATTTGGACAAGCCTGAATCTGAGCAACCATGCCGGGGGGGGGACGGCGACCCATTATTGCAATTGCTGGCACTAATCTAGCATTGAGTAAAAGTGCTACGTTAGGAAGAGTAAAAGGAGTTTTATTTAGCTTCCAGTGACCCATTGGTATGATGAATGTAGCATTGACATGCTTCATCATTTTGCAGTGCAAGGTTCACAGCAGGCAATTGTCAGGAACAATATTTACCCAACAATCATAAATAATTAAATAACGCAGGAACGTTTGCTCGTGCTTTATGGCATTTGAAACCACGGTTGGATAGATGTCACATTCAGTGGGCTATCTTCTGTTATGCCACGAAATTAGTTAGGTTTGAAAAAGTCTATGAGAAGGTGAAGTAAAGTTCAGGCAGACTTACAGTGGATGCAGGCACTGAAGTGGTGTACTCATGTCACAACTGTCACTGAGGACCACTGGAGAATTAACGGTCTTCCGTTTGCAGGGATAAACTTCCCATTATACTCCTCACCCTACACATCAGACAAAGGTAACGTGTTGCAAAGCAATGGAACACGGACATTTCTTTTTTAAAATAAATTTCAGAGTACCCAATTCATTTTTTCCAATTAAGGGGCAATTTAGCGTGGCCAATCCACCTAACCTGCACATCTTTGGGCAAACACGGGGAGAATGTGCAAACTCCACACGAACAGTGACCCAGAGCCGGGATCGAACCGGGGACCTCGGCGCCGTGAGGCAGCAGCACTAACCACTGTGCCACCGTGCTGCCCTAACAGGGATATTTCTTTCATGGCCAGCGACGCCTTGGAGCTGCCAAACTGTGGTTAACCACCTTGATGGGAATCTTTGCTGCAATGGCTAGATTTAATGTGTCCTATGATGTCCTTATAAGGGTCAAGTTAACTCTGAACATTTTTGCTGAAGGTTGTTAACCAAATGGATTGAACAATGTGGCTGATGATAAATAAGTCATATAATCAAGAGTTTTTACCTGTGGTAGATTTTGTGACAGTGAGTAGTGCTCAGTCAACATGCTGACCTTTTAAGTGGAGACGTCAGAGGAAACTATTCAAGGAACTATGTCGCAAAAAAAAAATCCCCCAAGCAATGATAGTGAGACATTTCAAAAATGTAGATGCCAGTCTGCGTCTCACATCTCTATAAGGCTGGATGTTGGCGTTTGAGTCGCCTATAGCGACCCGGTCTAAACACAGCTTTGTTTGCTATCCTTATAGTTTTCACAGTTGTCCAGTCATTTGGACAAGCGGTTATGTCACTGAACTCGCTGCTACTTCTGCAGTCTGTGATTTTCCAGATGAAAAACAAATCCCTCAAGAAAATGTATCGTGTTGGTTGAACAAAACCAGTGTTTGCAATGTCGGGCTGTGTTTGATACGCAGTGTTATGTTGGTACAGAAATCATTTCGGGTGAACAATGGTAATATTTCTGTGCAATGGAAGTCAGCGCCATTATGCTTCTATTAGGAAAAAGCTTTCCTATTAATTTTTTTTCCTTAAGTCAAGCATTGTGAACTTAAAATGTAATTCTTGCTGCACTCTGAGAGGAAGTCTTTTGTGTTTAGGCCCAAGGGTAGGGAACTTGCACACATTGTGCAGTGTTTAGCTATTGGTATCAGGATGTTGGGGGGGGGGGGGGGGGTGAGGGGCGAGGGATTGGCCACTCAATGTCCTGGAGAGATGTTATTGCATATTCATTTCAAGAACAATTCTTTCTGTAGTACGTGAAAGATTATACACATGAATAACTTGCCGATCCTCAATGCTCACTTGGGGAGATGTTAGAGGGTCAAACTATCTGATATGCCAGTTAAATGTTGTATCTAAAAATTCCTTTGTTACAACCGTGCATTTCCTGAGAGCCTGCATCGAGATAATCAGACACTGGGTTACGAAAGCTTCTGCAGAGGATCCTAAGATTTAGAACACTTTAGAACCATAGAATGCCTACAGTGCAGATGATGCCATTCGGCTCATCGAGTCTGCACCGACTCTCTGAAAGGGCACACTACCTAGGCCCACTCCCCCCTCCTATCCCCATGACCCAACCTAACCTACATGCCCCTGCACACTAAGTAGCAATTTTACCATGGCCAATCCACATCACCTGCACATCTTTGTGACTGTGGGAGGAAACCAGAGCACCCGGAGGAAACCCGTGCAGACACGGGGAGAAGGTGCAAATTCCACACAGACAGTCACTCAAGGCCGGAATTGAAGCCTGGCGCTGTGAGGCAGCAGTGCTAACCACTTTGTAATTTAAAGTATGAAAAACGAGCATTGTGGAGCTGTTGGTCTGCCTTATTATGCTTGAGGAAAATCTATAATTTTCAAATAATTTCTGACAGCATGGCCTTATTCCACCTTTTTGAATGGTGGGGAATGGATGATGGGTAACTGTTTCAAATTAATTAACAATCTCCGGAGGGCTTGAGCCGCAGAGGGTAGCGGCCTTGCCTCTGAAGCAGAAGCTCCGGGTTCCAGTCCCATCCCAGGGCCTGATGGCCAAGGAAGGCGGGTTCATAACGCGGTCAGACAGGCTGATTGTGTCAATCTGTAGATCCTTCCGAACAGGCCAATGGCTGGCAGCAAGAGTGGGAGAATGTCTTGGTCAGCCATACTTGATGCAGAGTGGAGCCCCTCAAGCTATAAGCCTCTGGTGACAGACTCGCGATGAGCTCCAGGAATAACTAGTTATGGAAGCAGACGAAGGTCTGCCTTAGTGCGGGAATGGAATTGGAAATAAAAAGGAGCTATTGCACCACAGTAAACTTCTAAAGGCTGTTGGTCCACTTTTGGAAAATGCAATTTGCTCTGAACTCAAAGAGTTTGAAATGTGCTGAATCCAGCAATCCCTGGCTTCAGTTCTACACCTGCTGACGCATTCAGGTTATGAGTCTGGAATCTGGGTGGGTGGAGACGAAAATGGTTTGATATCTTGGTCAAACAACTGCTCAACCTGAAAGGGGCAAATGGCTGCTTATTTTGCACTATTAAGTTCTCCGTGTTTTCGTTTGAAGCTATACTCTGAACTGCGTCTGGCATTTTTTTTACTGAACTCCATGTCTGGTGTTCTGAATGATGAGCGATGGATAGAGATGCAATGAGGAATGCAAGAAAAGCTCATTAAGACACATCACTTGGTATGACCAACCTTCTGTTGCATTTTTGTCCGATATCATGGGCGAAATTCTTCCCCAACGGCGCGATGTCCGCCGACTGGCGCCAAAAATGATGCCAATCAGACGGGCATCGCGCCGGCCCAAAGGTGTGGAATGCTCCGCATCTTTGGGGGCCGAGCCCCAACATTGAGGGGCTAGGCCGGCGCCGGAGGGATTTCCGCCCCGCCAGCTGGCGGAAATGGCGTTTGTTGCCCCGCCAGCTGGCGTGGAAATGCGGCGCATGCGCGGGAGCGCCAGCGGCCGCCGACAGTTTCCCGCGCATGCGCAGTGGGGAGAGTCTCTTCCGCCTCCACCATGGTGGAGACCGTGGCGGAGGTGGAAGGGAAAGAGTGCCCCCACGGCACAGGCCCGCCCGCGGATCGGTGGGCCCCGATCGCGGGCCAGGCCACCGTGGGGGCACCCCCCGGGGTCAGATCGCCCCGCGCCCCCCCAGGACCCCGGAGCCCGCCCACGCCGCCTGGTCCCGCCGGTAAATACCAGCTTTGATTTACGCCGGCGGGACAGGCAATTTCTGGGTGGCTCTTCGGCCCATCCGGGCCGGAGAATTGAGTGGGGGGTCCCGCCAACCGGCGCGGCCCGATTCCCGCCCCCGCCCAATCTCCGGTACCGGAGACTTCGGCGGGGGCGGGGGCGGGATTCACGGCGGCCAACGGCCATTCTCCGACCCGGCGGGGGGTCAGAGAATGACGCCCCACGAGTCAGCACCTGAAAATGGGCCAGCACTCTGCTGGCTCGAATTTAGAATAATTCCCGGCCCAGTAGGCGTTCTCCTGCTGGTGTCGCCGATGGCGCACACTCACTTCAGTCACCAAGGTGGCTCACAGATGCCCTGCTCCCGAGATCGGAAGTCCCAGGTGGACCCACAGCTCCATGCCAATGAGGAGTGGGGAGGGGGTGGGGGATACCCTCTTCCCCAGGGTTGACTGCACTTCCACGCCTGCCCTCCTGAGGAAGAGGCAGTCACCGCTGCCAGCCTCATCAGGTGGAGACAGCTGGTGATCAGATGGGGTGGGACCACGAGTGAGGCAGAGAAGCAGGGAGGGTCCCAAAGGCCACAGTGCAGATGTCCTTGATCCCCTGCTTCCTTTCCTGTGGGACAGCGCATCTGAGGAGTGCCAACACCTGGTGGGCCCCGGATTGAGTCCATCCCTTTGATGAAACAGCTGGGGTGTGAGAGTGTCCAGAGGGGCAGCTTGGGTGACCTCCCAGATGACCAGAGGCCTTCTGAGCATTTAAAGGACACACACAGCACTCTGCAGTGTGGGCAGCCAGGAGCCTGTAAGTAGGATCAAAGGGATGCATTTAAAAGACAGACTACGGCAATGGTGGTCTGAGCCAGGCCAGCCCGGTTCCGAGGTGACCATCGCAAGTCCACGGATTTTCTATATGTTTCTATGTATATTCTCCTTTAAGTTCTCGAAATTGTATTTGCAGCACCCGCATTGTAAAAGAATTCACAAGCTAACTCTCCCTATGGTAAGGTCAACATGTAAGTGTATCATACAAACTGTAAGTGTGGCTAGTGTGATTCCTGGTCTCTTAACTGCCTCAGTATCTCTGGGCAACATCAGCAGTGTGGTGCTCACTAGATTGTGCCCTGGAAGTCTGTCCACTAACGTTTCCCACCGAGGTGCGTGTATCTGCGCTGGTGGAGGGTGGGGATGACAGCTGTGCCGCGACTATGGTTGCATCCTCAGAGGTCCTCCGAGGTGTTCTCCTCGGAGTCAGGAGAGGAGGCCACCCGGGATGGGCCGTCGCCGTCGGCTGGAGGAGCTGCGGGAGAATGGACATGTGGTCAGTAGGAGGGATAGTTCAATCAGTAAGTCAATCACTACTCACGTTTGACAGGTCCTCCGGGTGGAGCCCTGTGGTCCCTCTCGTCTGTGGCATCTGCCAGTCTCCGCGTTGGTGACCGATCTGCCCTCGGCCGCCCCAGTAACCTCCAGGGCCCACTCCTCGAAGGAGGTGAGGATTCTTAAGTCCAGCTCCCTCCGTCAGTCTGGGTCCTCTCCCGATGATTATGGAAGAGCTTTTCCTGAGGAGACACAGAGAGGGCATCGTTAGCCACATGCGTGGTTCACAGTGGTGGGAGGGGTGGTGGGAGTGAGGGAGTGGGGGGGGTTGAGGAGGGAGTGGGGTGGAGGAAGGGCTGGAGGTTGCACAGGGAGTTGGGTGCCGGATGCTCCCATGTGGGGGGGGGGGGGGTGGTTGGTGTCTACCCACTCCCGCTGCCCGGTGTAGGTCATTGACCTTTTTCCGATACTGAAGGCCAGTCCTCCTGGTCACACTCCCCGAGCTGACAGATACCACCACGTCATCCCAGGCAGCAGTGGCTGCCTTGTGGCTGACTCCTGGACCCTCGGAGGAACAGGACAATCCTCCTGGCCTCCACGGCGTTCAGCAGCCTCGCCAGGTCAGCATCCCCGAATCATGGGGCCGGTGTCCTTGCCTCCATTGTTGCGAACTGGTTGAGGAAGTGCTGCTCGACCTTGTTAGCGGGGGGGCTGGCGAGCGCGGTCCCGGCGAATCAGCTGGCGAGCTGGCATTTGCAACTAGAAGGCTGTGAGGCCTCGTCAAATGGACCAATTAATGTTGAATTGTGTTGCCGGCCTCGCTGGGTCGAGCGACTGGAAGCTCGTGGCAATTCCCGCTGGCTACCACACTTAGAAGTTTTTCTGGAGAATTGCACCATGGTCTGGAAGCTCAAATGAACACCAGTGAGAGGTAGGATATCTCTCTCTCTCTCTCTCATATATATGTGTATTTATACTTAAAATTTCTTCAGCCAAACGCTTTCTTTGTATCATTACGATGGAATTTTTAACAATAACGCTTGTGGGCTAATGATAGCAAAATATCCGATGCTTTGAATAAGGAGCATTCAGGAGGGTTTCTTGAAATAATATGCAAATAGACCAACTCGGGAAGGGCCCATATTAGACATGGAGCTGGGAACTGAGCCCTGTCAGGGGATCGACGTTTCAGTAGGAGATCATTTCGGGAACAGTGTTCATAATTTTGTACATTTTAAGTAGCTTATAGAAAAGGGCAAGAGTGGTGTTCAGGTGAAGGTGTTAGATTGGGGTAAGGCTAATTACAACAGCATTAGGCAAGATCTGGAGAGTGTTGACGGGGCGAGGCTGTTTGAGGGAAAATCAACATCCGGCATGTGGGAGGCTTTCAAATGTCAGTTGATTAGAATTCAGGACCGGCATGTTCCTGTGAGGACGAAAGATAAGGGTGGCGAGTATAGGGAACCCTGGATAACGAGGGATATTATGAATCTTGTCAAAGAGGAAAAGGAAGCATTCGTAAGGCCTAAAAGGCTTAGGACAGATGAAGCCTTGAAGAATATAAAGCAAGTAGGAAAGAACTTAAGGTAGGAGTTAGGAAGGCTAAAAGGGGTCATGAAATATCATTGGCAAACAGGATTAAGGAAAATCCTAAGGCATTTGATGTATATGCAAAGAGCAAGAGTGTAGCCAGAGAAAGGGTTGGTCGATTCAAGGATATTGGAGGGAATCTAAGTATGGAACTAGAGAAAATGGGAGAGACACTAAATGAATAATTTGCCTCAGTATTCAATAAAGAAGAGTTGGTTGATGAGGAGTATAGGGTAGAGTGTGTAGATATTCTGAGTCATGTTGATATTAATAAAGAGGAGGGGTTGGGCATCTTAAAAAGCATTAAAGTAGATAAGTCCCCAGGGCCAGGTGGGATCTACCCCAGAATACTGAGGGAGGCAAGGGAGGAAATTGCTGGGACGTTGACAGTAATCTTTGTATCCCCATTGGCTACAGGTGAAGTTCCAGAGGACTGGAGAGTAGCCAATGTTGTTTCATTGTTTAAGAAAGGCAGCAAGGATAATCCAGGAAATTATAGGCTGGTAAACTTTATGTCAGTGGTAGGGAAATTATTGGAAAAGATTCTTAGAGGTAGAATTCACTCACATTTGGAAACAAGTAGACTTATTAGTGATGGACAGCATGTTTTTGTGAAGCGGAGGTTGTGCCTCACTAATTTGATCGAGTTTTTGGAGGAAGTGACAAAGATGATAGATGAGGGAAAGGCAGTGATCAGTGATGTTGCATATATCGACTTCAGTAAAGCCTTTGACAAGGTACCTCATGGTAGACTGGTACAAAAGGTGAAGTCACATGGGATCAGAGGAGAGCTAGTTGGGTAGAGAACTGGCTTGGGCACAGAAGACAGAGGGTAGCAGTAAAGTGTGCTTTTCTGAATGGAATGCTGTGACTAGTGGCGTTCCACAGGGATCAGTTCTGGGGCCTTTGTTGTTCGTGGTGTGTATGAATGATTTGGAAGAAAATGTAGCTGGTCTGACTAGCAAGTTCGCAGATGACACAAAAATTGGTGGGGTTGCAGATAGTGAAGTGGATTGTCCGAGGATACAGCAGGATATAAACTGGTTGGAGTCCTGGGCGGAGAAATGGCAGATGGAGTTTAATCCGGACAAGTGTGAGGTGATGCACTTTGGAAGGCCCGATGCATGTAGGAATTACACAATAAATGGTAGAACTCTTGCGAGTACTGACAGACACAGAGATCTGGGCGTGCATGTCCACTGATCATGGAAAGTGGCAACACATGTGGATAAGGTGGTCAAGAAGGCATACGGCATGCTTGCCTTAATTGGTTGGGGCATTGAATATAAAAATTGGCAAGTCATTTTGCAGCTGTACAGGACCTTAGTTAGGCCTCATTTGGAATATTATGTACAATTCTGGTCGCCACACTACCATAAGGATGTGGATGTGATGCGACCATCAATTCACACGAGACGATGAGTAGAAGTGAACAGTGGTTTTAATAAGCTAGATCTGTGCCTGCCTGCGACTGCTCTGCACTGAGTGCCGCCTACAGGCTGCAGCTTTATATACCAGCCCCGAGGGGGCGTAGCCACAGGCGGAGCCCACAGGGGCATCAACATACAATACAGTGGTGAATTGCAGTAGCAATACATTCACCACAGGATGCTTTGGAGAGGATACAGAAGCAGTTTACTTGGATGGTGCTGGTATAGAGGGCATTAGCTGTGAGGAGAGGTTAGATAAACTCGGTCTGTTCTCACTGGAACAACGGACATTGAGAGGCGACCTCATAGAGATCTACAAGGTTATGAGTGGCATAGACAGATTGGATAGTCTTTCCTAGGGTAGGAGAGTCATGTACGAGGGGAGAGAGGTTTAAAGTGCGCGGGGAAAAGTTTAGAACAGATGTGCGAGGCAAGTTTCTTACACAGAGACGGTAAATACATGGAACGGCTGCCTGGGGAGGTGGTGGGAGGAGGTACGATAGCGGTATTTAAGGGACACCTAGACAAATGTATGAATAGGGTGGGAATGGAAGGACACAGACTCCGTAAGTGCAGACGGTTTTAGTTTAGGCAGGAACCATGGTCGGCGCAGGCTTGGAGGGCTGAAGGGCCTGTTCCTGTGCTGTATTGTTCCTTATTCTTTGTACCTGTACTTTTTTCCTCTCAGTAAATATGACCTTGTTACTGCCCTCCAATTATTTTCTATTTATAGAATGTGAGGGTATAGCCCTGGAATAAATAAGACAGCAATTGTAGTATTAACACTGTACGTGAAAGCTCTGCTCATTTCAAATATTTCCACCAAATACTTCTGGAATTATGTTGTATGCAAAAATGCCGGTGACACCATACTCCTTCCTGCCCTGTGCAGGTCTTCGGGATATGAAATGATGGCAGAAGTGGGGAAGCTCACAAATAATATGTTTTTCCCACTTCGTATCCGGTGACAGTACTACAATTTGGAGCTGACAAACACATGAGTCACTTGCAAAAACATTCTCTGCATGCATCAGCATTTCTATACAATGAATGTGAGGGGGAATGGTACATTGGAATGTTATGCTTGGATCTACGCTTCCCTTGGATCAGATATGTGTTGATCTAGGCTCAGTTTAACTTCCTACATTGCCTGTACTTGCCAAATCAACATCCTGGGCTAGATTTCCAATTCAGATGTGGAGCCATGGAGCAAAAATAATGATCATCATAATTTCCCTTGATACGATCTGCCAGACACACCCTTGCCTCAGTAGTGAACAGTCCCTTGAGTGGAGATTGTATAGTATATTTCAAAATGAATATTCTATAATTTTGTAGGAAAGTATGTTAAAAAGGACTGGAGTGGTGCTACAAAAGTGCCTGATTACCTTTCAAGATCCGTAGAATCAATCACAGAATCCCTACAATGCAGAAGGAGGCCATTCGGCCCATCGGGTCTGCGCCGACCCTTCGAATGAGCACTCTACCCATGCCCGCTCCCCTGTCCACCCCGCCATAACCCCGTAACCCCACCTAACATGGACATCTGGGGCGAAATTCTCCCCCAACGGCGGGATGCCCGCCGACTGGCGCCAAAGCCGGCGCAAATCAGACGGGCATCGCGCCGGCAAAAAGGTGCGGAAGTCTCCGCATCTTTGGCGGCCTAGCCCCAACATTGAGGGGCTAGGCCGACGCCGGAGGGATTTCCGCCCCGCCAGCTGGCGGAAATGGCGTTTGTTGCCCCGCCAGCTGGCGCGGAAATGCGGCGCATGCGCGGGAGCGTCAGCGGCCGCTGTCAGTTTCCCCGCGCATGCGCGGGAGCGTCAGCGGCCGCCGAAAGTTTCCCGCGCATGCGCAGTGGGGAGAGTCTCTTCCGCCTCCGCCATGGTGGAGGCCGTAGCGGAGGCGGAAGGGAAAGAGTGCCCCCACGGCACAGGCCCGCCCGCGGATCGGTGGGCCCCGATCGCGGGCCAGGCCACCGTGGGGGCACCCCCCGGGGTCAGATCGCCCCGCGCCCCCCCCCCAGGACCCCGGAGCCCGCCCACGCTGCCTGGTCCCGCCGGTAAATACCAGGTTTGATTGACGTCGGCGGGACAGGCAATTCCTGGGCGGGACTTCGGCCCATCCGGGCCGGAGAATCCAGCGGGGGGTCCCGCCAACCGGCGCGGCTGGATTCCCGCCCCCGCCCAATCTCCGGGAGCGGAGACTTCGGCGGGGGCGGGGGCGGGATTCACGGCGGCCAACGGCCATTCTCCGACCCGGCGGGGGGTCGGAGAATGACGCCCCTGAATACCAAAGGGCAATTTAGCATGGCCAATCCACCTAAACTGCACATGCACCCCCCCACCCCCCCCAGCGATTTTCCGTGTGGGAAGGGCCGAGTGGCTGCCACGATAGCCCGAGTCCCGCTGGTGCCATTCACATGTGGCCTTACCTGGCGGGACCCCGGCGTCCATCTTGCGGGGGGCGGCCTGGTGGGGGGAAGGGGGGAATCCGACCCCGGGTGGGGGCCTCCACTGTGGCCTGGCCCGCGATCGGGGCCTACTGATCGGCGGGCCGGCTTCTCCTGGTGGGGGCCTCTTTTACTCCACGCTGGCCCCTGTAGCTCTCCACCATGTTGCGTCGGGCCGGCGCGGAGCAGGAAGCTAGCGCACATGCGCAGACCCGTGGCGCCCGTTTGACGCCGGTATTGGCAGCTGGAGCTGCGTGAGTCGCTCCAGTGCTGTGCTGGCCCCCTGTAGGGCGTAGGATCGCTGCTCCTGGGGGCCTGTTGACGCCGTCGTAAAACGCGACGGCGTTTGCGACGGCGTCAACACTTAGCCTCAGGATCCGAGAATCCCGCCCTCTGTTCCTGAATACATCTATCTCTGGCTATGAACCCTGCATTATTTACTCATAAGCCCTAGCCTGACCACTTCACAGACCTTTCGCTTATCTCTAAAACCGAGCCACCCATCCGCAGTAGTCTCCTTACTTTTTACTACCCTTGTAAGGTCCTGTACCTTCCTCTCTCAATCTAAATTGATTATTTTCCATCCATCAATTTGCACATTGTTTCTGCTCTGCTTTACTCTCGATCAGAATTACCCGCTGTGATCAGAACTTGTAGTTTTCATCTTAATGTATACTTCTGCAGTTTGCTCCTTTTCTGTTGTTTTTCCCCTCCCTTGGGTGTCTCTTAGATAATCTTCTCTTAGGTAATCCCTTTCCTTAAATTTGTTTGAACCTGTTTCGCAATATTCAAAATGAGAAATCTGTCAAAATCTGTGTTGACTGAAAAATCTGTTGGCCGCGCTTATGGGGCGTAATGTACATTTCAGGGCTCTTTGCGTGGTTGGGGGAGTTGTACTGTAGGTAGTGGAGGGATGTAGGTTGCACCTTCATGGGCCAAATGATATCCTGTGCGACGTTTCTTTATTGTAAATCTTAAGCCATGCTATTTATGGTGGTTCTGACAGTTCCCTGCTCGGACACCTGGGTATCTACTGAGTCTTCTCGTGCACGGTGCAAATTGCATGATTGCTCTTTTAGACAAAGCTCTTAGGCAACCAAAGTGCTTTGTGATGAATTACAGACACGAATATCCAAAGGCGCAAAGAGGAGGAATTTATACCGTAGTCATTCCTAGCATCTCATGTTGGATTGTCATGCGGAGTGTTGTTGGTTATTGATCACGCCAACTCATACCCCCTGATTTGCACTCAGCAGCTGAGATGTTAATGTCAGGTGGGCAAAATGCAGGGCATCATTTAAAAGAAAAAAAATAAACACATAAAAACTACAGACGGAATTTTCCCAAATATTCCTAAAGGCGCGATCTTCAGGCCATGCCGTGCCGGAAAAGCAGCTCGCTGCGCTTGGCACAACGTGACTGGTAAAAGCCGGGAGACCCTGCTCCCAGGATTCAACACAATCTCGCGAGACGGTGCAAGGCAGTTTTTGGCAAATCCGCATATTAGAGAGAGGCAGTAAGCCTTATTCTAATGTGCAAATTCCAAGGTACCTGAGGCTTTGGGATTCAATCCCATCGCCTCGGGGACTTTGGGCGAGCGCTGTTTGATACTGGTCCCCACAAGCGGGGACCAGACGGAACGGCACTCATGGGAGTCTACAAGGGGATTGGAGGCTGCATGCCTTTTGGACAAGGTGGTGCCCTGGTACTACTGGTGACACCAGGGTACCCTGGCACTGCCAATTTGCCCAGGTGGCACTGCCAGCTGGAAGGGGCACTGCCAGGTTGGCACTGCCAAGGTATCAAGCTGGCACTTTTTGCACATGCGTGATTGGGCTCGGGATGCCCGCCGTGGGTGTTGGGGGTGTGTGTGTAGGGGGCCGAGGATTTTTGTGTTTGGGCTGGGGGGGAGGTCGGGAATGTTTTGGGAGCCTCGGAGATCGTTGTCCCGATCTCTCGCTACAACGGGGAGTTCCGACGAGCGGAGCTCCCCATTGTAAAAAACAGGGCCATGTACAGCCTCGGCCGCGCGCTCCCCATTTAGGCCTCTTATTCAAAGCAAATCAAGTTGAATAGCCATGTGCCGAGAAACACGCAGCTAAATGCGCTCGCTCGAGAACTTTGTTCCCTTTTGGGAAGATCAGGAAATGCAATGAGATTCCCATTGACTGGGTTAGCGTGAATTTTTTTTGAGCTTGGGAAGATTCCTGCTGGGAAAGGGATGTGCAGGACCTAAAGATGTCGGCTAGGCCAGCCCCTTGGAGATCGGGCCAGTGTTTTTAAAGGGCGCCCCGATCTCCAGACAACTCTAGAACCGCCCCTAAGCTCAGGAAGGTCAACATTGTTATTGTAATATGAACATTCTTAAGGCACCCACCCCCACCCTCGTCGCTGGTACCAATGCCCCCCACCCCTCCTCACTAACTGACCAATAACATCATGGTATGGGGTGGCCGAAGACGCCCCCTTTCAGGGCCCCCCATGGCTTCCCTTTATTCCCCACTTCATGCATCCCCCTCAATCCCTCCTTTAATGGTCATGCCTCTTTTCAGGCCCGCTTCTTGACAGTGCCCCTTGGCACCCTGATAGTGTCAACATGGCACCCTGTTGGCACTACCCTGCCCTATCCCCGACAACCCAGGGGGTACAGTGGCCTCCGAGCCCCCCGGTGTGGTCATTGCCTCCGTTGATGGCGATCAGTAATGATTCCCGCTGACCCCGTGCTGTGCCAGTGGGGGCGGAGAAACCCGGAAATATGTATTTAAATGTTCATTTAAACATGCAAATCTGGTTCATGCCCAGCAAGGGTGTGGACCAGATTGCGTCCAGTGCCATAGGCCAGGAGCTTCGCGCCCTGTTCAGCGACCAGTGCGGACCCATTCAGGGGCTTTCCCTCTATTCTCCAGGTGGAGAAATATCCCATATACCTCTTGTGGTACACCACTGTTGTATTTATATTAGAGGATGTACGGTAGAACTTGCACTACAGGTGCACCTGTGGCCCCTGCCTGCTGGCTCTGCCCAGAAGCCGGGGTATAACTATGCGTGTCCTCCAGCTCGCAGCCATTTCGCCAGCTGCCGTGAGAGGCCACATCTGATAGCAATAAAGCCTCAGTTTGGATTCAACTTTCGTCTTCAAGTCAAATTGATCGTGCCTCAATTTATTGGTATCAGTTTCGAAGTATGGACCTCCGTATTAAACCAGATCGCCTGCAGCTGGATCCGCACTCAAGCGATGCCAGAAAGGACTTCCAGCACTGGCTAGCTTGCGTTGAAGCGTATATCAACGCGGCGCCGACCCCTGTTCCAGAGGCTCAGACGATCCAGATCTTATATTCCAGGCTCAGCTCCAAAGTCTTCCCGCTGATTCAGGATGCGCCAAACTACGCCGAAGCCATGATTCGACTCAAGGACAATTACGAGCAGAAGACAAACACGCTCTTCGCCAGGCACGCGCTCGCAACCCGTTCTCAACTACCGGGTGAGTCCATAGAAGACTTCTGGAGGGCCTTAATCCCACTAGTCCGGGACTGTGACTGCCAGGACGTTACAGGGAACACTCAGACCTCCTTATGAGGGACGCCTTTGTGACTGGAATTGGGTCAGATATCATACGTCAGCGGCTCCTAGAAGGGGCCACGCGCGACCTCGCAGCGATTAAAACGCTAGCGTTCTCCATGACGGTCGTCCAGCACAATGTCCAGTCCTACGCCCCCAACCGCGCGGCCCACCCCTCCTACGTGTCATGGACCTCACAGGCAACCGCCCCAGCGGGGGCGCTGCCCACCCAATACGCCTGCGCTACACGCCAGCCAGCAAACCCCGGGGGGCCCCGATGCTACTTTTGCGGACAGCAAAAGCACCCCCACCAATGCTGCCCGGCTCTCGCTGCCCTTTGTAAAGCCTGCGGAAAGAAGGGCCACTTTGCCGCGGTGTGACAGGCCCACTCAGTGGCCACGATCGCCGTCTTCTCCTCCCCCCCCCAGTCCAAGTGTGATCAGTGGGCGCCACCATCTTCCCCTCCGTGCAACACGTGCGTTTCATGGGTGCTGTCATCTTGCTCCACCCCCGCAATGTGCGTTCCATGGGCGCCGCCATTTTGTTACCCCCAAGATCTCCTGGCGCCGCCATCGTGTCTACCCCTCAGCACATGGACACCACCAGCGTTCCAAGATCTGAACTCAACGGCCGCCCCATTACCCGACGACCAACCAAGGCTCGCCTCCATGTCACTTGACCAGTCTCGCCCGCAGAACCTGACCAACGCATTCACCAGCGTGAAAGTCGACGGCCATGTGACCTCTTGCCTACTGGTCTCCGGGAGCACTGAGAGCTTTATACACCCAGATACGGTAAGGCGCTGCTCCCTCACGATACACCCCGCCAATCAAAAGATCTCCCAGGCCTCCAGATCCCATTGCGTAGCGATCTGGGGGTACTGTACGGTCACGCTCACGGTCCAGGGCGTAGAATTCCATGGCTTTCGCCTCTACGTTCTCCCTAACCTCTGCGCTGCACTTGTCCTCGGCCTGGATTTCCAGTACAACCTCCAGAGCCTAACCCTTAAATTCGGTGGACCCTTACCACCCCTTACTGTGTGCGGTCTCGCGACCCTAAAGGTCGACCCACCTTTCCTCCTTGCTAATCTAACTCCAGATTGCAAACCCGTCGCCACCAGGAGCAGACGGTATAGCACCCAGGATAAGACCTTCATCAGGTCCGAAGTCCAGCGGTTGCTTTGGGAAGGCATTATCGAGGCCAGCAACAACCCCTGGAGAGCTCAAATGGTAGTGGATAAATCTGGGGAGAAACACCGAATGGTCGTGGACTACAACCAGACCATCAACAGGTACACGCAGCTCGACGCGAAACCCTCCCACGCATATCTGACAAGGTTAACCAGATTGCACAGTACCGGGTCTTCTCAACGGTGGACCTGAAATCCGCCTACCACCAGCTCCCCATCCATAAATCGGACCGTCCATACACCGCCTTCCTTAGGGTCCCCTTCGGCGTCACTAACGGGGTCTTGGTCTTCCAAAGGGAGATGGACCGAATGGTCGACTGGTACGGCTTGCGGGCCACGTTTCCGTACCTAGACAATGTCACCATCTGCGGCCATGATCAGCCATGTGGTTCAGAATGGAGTTCTGGGGCCTATCCCGACCGCATGCGCCCCCTCATAGAGCTCCCCCTCCCCCTCTGCCCCAAGGCCCTCAAATGCTGCCTGGGGTTCATTTCATATTACGCGCAGTGGGTCCCAAACTATGCGGACAAGGCCCGCCCACTCATACAGTCCACCCAGTTTCCCCTGACGGCCGAGGCTCAACAGGCCTTTGCCCAGATCAGAGCTGATATTGCCAAGGCCACAATGCACTCTGTAGATGAGACACGGCCCTTCCAAGTAGAAAGCGACGCATCAGATGTCGTCCTTGCCGCCATCCTCAATCAGGCAGGCAGGCCCGTGGCATTCTTTCCCCGCATCCTTCATGCCTCTGAAATTCGGCACTCATCCGTCGAAAAAGAGGCCCAAGCTATCGTTGAAGCTGTGCGGCATTGGAGGCATTACCTGGCCAGCAGGAGATTCACTCTCCTCACTGACCAACGGTCGGTAGCCTTTATGTTCAACAACACACAGCGGGGCAAGATCATAAATTATAAAATCTTGCGGTGGAGAATCGAGCTCTCTGCCTATAATTATGAGATTAGGTATCGCCCCGGCAAACTCAACGAACCTCCAGACACCCTATCCCGAGGTATATGTGCCAGCGCACAGGTAGACCGACTCTGGACCATGCACGACAGCCTTTGTCACCCAGGGGTCACTCGGTTGTACCACTTCATTAAGGCACAAAATTTGCCCTACTCCGTCGAGGAAGTAAGGACAATCACCAGGGACTGTCAGGTCTGTGCGGAGTGCAAGCCGCACTTCTACCAGCTGGACCGCGCGCACATGGTGAAGGCCTCCCGCCCCTTTGAAAGCCTCAGCATGGAGTTCAAAGGCCCCCTCCCCTCCACCGATCGTCACAGATATTTCCTTAGTGTGATCGATGAATACTCCCAGTTCCCCTTCGCCATCCCATGCCCCGATATGACGCCGGCCACCGTCATTAAAGCCCTCAATTCAATCTTCACTCTGTTCGGTTTCCCCGCCTACATCCACAGTGACAGGGGATCCTCGTTCATGAGCGATGAGCTGCGTCAGTTCCTGCTCAGCAGGGGTATCGTCTCCAGCAGAACGACAAGCTACAACCCCCGGGGAAATGGACAGGTAGAAAGGGAGAATATGACGGTATAGAGGGCCGTCCAGCTGGCGTTACGGTCCAAAAATCTCCCGGCCGCCCGCTGGCAAGAGGTCCTCCCTGATGCACTACCATTCCATTCGCTCATTACTCTGCACTGCCACTAACAATACACCGCATGAACATCTTTTTGCCTTCCCCAGGAAGTCCACATCCGGGGTGTCGCTCCCGACATGGCTCACAGCTCTGGGAACCGTGCTTCTCCATAAACATGTGCGACTCCACAAGGCGGACCCGTTGGTGGAGAGGGTACACTTGGTCCATGCAAAACCCCAGTACGCCTACGTGGCGCACCCCGATGGCCGCCAGGACACTGTCTCCCTCAGGGACCTGGCACCAGCAAGTTCCACCCCCACACCACCCCCGTTGCCCCCGGCGCCACCCTCCCCTCCCCCATCGCTCGCAACTCAACCCCCCCCAGGACCGTCCGTCCTCCCCCTGCCCACGCCCGTCGATGAAGAGGATTTTGGCACGCTCCCGGAGTCACCTTCGACCAGGTCAGCACCAACATCGCCTTCACCATTTTGTCACTCTCAAAGGACCATCAAGGCCCCGGACTGGCTGAACCTCTGACCGGTCCACCAGACGCCAAGAGACATTTGTTTTGCTCTGTAAATATTAAAATCATGATTGTATATAGTTATCCACCACCCCCGCCGGACTCAATTTTAACAGGGGGTGAATGTGGTAAACCACTGTTGTACTTATATTAGAGGATGTACGGTAGAACCTGCACTACACGTTCGCCTGTGGCCCCTGCCTGCTGGCTCTGCCCAGGAGGCGGGGTATAAATTAGCGTGTCCTCCAGCTCGAAGCCATTTCGCCAGCTGCTGTGGGAGGCCACACATCTGATACCAATAAATCTGTTCAAACAAATACTCAGTTTGGATTCAACTTTCGTCTTTAAGTCAAATTGATCGTGCCTCAACTCTTAAAAACAAAACAAAGCTATTTCAAAACTAACTTTTCTGTTCTTTTTCAATTGTAGCCATGAGCCGCAGAGTTGTCCGTCAGAGCAAGTTTCGCCATGTCTTTGGGCAGGCGATGAAAGCCGACCAATGTTATGAAGACATTCGAGTTTCCAAAGTAACGTGGGATAGCTCCTTCTGTGCGGTTAATCCCAAGTTTGTGGCTATCATTGTGGAATCCGGTGGTGGAGGTGCCTTCTTGGTCCTGCAACTGGCCAGAGTAAGTCTCTCTAAATAGCTTGAGCTTGCTCACTCTGTTTAAATCTTTGATATCTGTCTCCTGTGCTGTTACCAGACAATGAATCTATGCAGATATTTTTGTTAGGAGTTGAGACAATTGGGGCAGCACAGTGGCACAGTGGTTAGCACTGCTGCTGCATCACTGCGCCGAGGACCAGGGTTCGATCCCGGCCCTGGGTAACCACCTGTGTGTAATTTGCACATTCGCCACGTGTCTGCGTTGGTCTCACCCAGGGTAGGTTGATTGGCCATGCTAATTTGCCCTTAATTGAAAAAAAAGAATTGGGTCCTCTAAATCTATTTAAAGAACGGAGTTGAGGCAATTCAGAATGTGGGATGGTGATTATTTGTATAGTGTTTAAATACTGTGGAAAATGTTGATGCTGATTTCGGTTGAAGTTAAATCCCTAGCTGAAATCATCTTGTTAAGTTCTGTCTGACATTGGGTTACGATTATAGTGAGGTCCCTTGTTAAAAATCCTACATCTTCAATTTGAGGTGTTACGTTCAAAATAAATAAGTCATCTCTGTCTATGAACAGTTCCGCTGATTAAAAAGAGAACTGGAGAAGAATGGTAGAGAATCATTTAAAAAAAAATCTTTTTGTTGGCATTTTCAAAATTATGTACATTGCCGTTCGTTTTCATTTATTACACTGTCATGCGAATGTCGCTTTAAGAAATGTTTGGCTGCTCATATTACTGCAGTGATGTCAGAGTGTGGGTGGAGCTGGGCTGTCTGTCAGCTTTTTACTTTCGTTTTAGGCCGTTTGCTAATCTCTTGATCATTTGGTGAATTTAGAATTATAAATGTTCTCAGTAGTGAATGTAAACCTAATCTGCTTCTGTTAAACGTTATGTTTTTTGTAAGTCTTCCGGATGTTCAAAGGACAGCGTAAGCATTACTTACTGTTGTACTCTTTGGGGGTTGTATTTGAATTAACGGTTGCTAAGATACTCACTGTTTGTTTTATAAAGGTTAACTTGAGTTCATAGAACAAACATTGTTTTGCTTTAAAAATTACTTTTCCATGTCTGCTGTACCACACCTGTTGAGTGGGCCGTGTGCTCCCCATACCACAATCTATTAAAAGTTGTGGGTCAGGTGAACTCCATAATACACTTTGGGGTTCTCTAGACCCTGGCCCATAACAACACAGCGTACAAGGGCTTTGCCTTACGTTTCTTTATTTACAAATTCTAGTTTGGCGTGTCCTCCCCCCCCAGTCCCCTCTTTCCCCGACCCCTTTCCCCCTCCCCCGTCCACCACCCTGATGTCCTCCCTGGTCAATCCGAGGGGGTGCTCCCCGTTCTCCTTTCCCCCCCCCCCCTTCTTTTTTCCCTCCATCGGTTTCAGCCGTGTTCTTTTTGTGGGGGTTATTTACTGAAATTGCAGACCTGGTGAGGAGCATTGCCCACCCGAGCCCATATACGCGATATTCAGATATGCACCTTTCACAACTTCCTGTCTGTTAGCATTGCCTAGAGCCACTTCTCATAAAATTGCTCCTCCGAGATCATTCATGGGACTTTGTGTTGACGCAGGATGGTCAACATTATTGTTGCAACATGAAGGATCTTAAATCCTTCAGCATGTTTCATTTTAATAAACATTTTGAAGGGCTGGCAATGAAGCGGGTCATTTCTGGAGAAATAAGAGGTTCCTAATTTGACTGAACAAGACTAGCATTAGCATCCTGTATCTACATCTATCTGTATGTACAACTGTACTGGAAATAACTGTACCTTTGAGCAGATTTTTAAGAGTACGGAGCATTCAAAGAACTGGGATGTTTGTCGAGATATTCTTTGCAGGAGCCACTGCAGGAGTTTCTTCCTTTTGACAAGAAATACAGTTGTGTGAATTAGAAAATGATGCTAAATGACGATCTTAATTTAATTTGTTTTACAAAATGAATTTGTGTTTGAACTGAAGTAACCGGAAGAGATTGCGACCGTCCTTCGACTGTAAGCGAACCGCACTATGAGTTAATCTTTGATGAATTAGTGAATGAATTAAAGGGCACACTGATGGCAATTGGTAAACTTGTGCTGCTAATGTGTCCTCTGGCTGTTATTGCCAATGGGAGTTTATATTGCTGTGGAAGCAAATTGAATCTGAATGTGTGTAAAGCTCTGACTCATTAGCCTCATCAGCTACTCTGTGTATACCAGCAATTTATCTTTTGCCCGTCAGTCCAGTGGGGGTTGCTTCGGTTCAGCAGCTGGTTCAATTTAGGTTTCTAATTCTACTTATGAAGTTACGGAAATTTTAAAAAGTATGTTATTTGTGGAAGTGTGGTCCTGCTACCTTTTTAAAGTAACGTTATTTTTTTTTTAAGGGTGAGTTAGATAAGAAATGTTATTGAATGGCCTACGTTACTGATGTTATTTATTCCCATGAACTGTCCCAGGTCTGCTTATATGGGCCTGAATACTCCGCTTTGCGACTGGGCGGAGAATCAAGAAAAATCGAACATGCTCTGGCCCCTTGTTGGCGGAGATATTGGAGTTTGCGCCCCGCGCTGGCAGATCCATGCAAAGCTGTCACTTGCGTGGATTTCAATAACATTAGCGGCTTGGACTCAGTATGCTCCACCCTTCACGATGCTCCACCACTCTTAGGCAGATGTCTCGCAGGCACGGATTAGTGCAAGTATTGACAAGCGGGGCCTGGGCGCCATGGTTGAGGAGGGGGGAGCGGAAGGCTAAAAAAACATTGAAAAACCCTTGAACATTGTCGGGCTTGCTAGGGGTGGCTGCCTGGGCCCTGGGATGTAGCAGGAAATGACATGATGCCACGGCCAATGGACCACCATTGCTGTCGTATAAATGCACCCCTTTGGTGTGCTCTAGACTCCAGGCTGCTCACACTACTGAGCCTGTGTCCGTTGAATGTTCAGAAGCCCTCTGGTGATCTGGAAGCCCACCCGGGCCGCCCCTCTGGACACCCTCATATCCCAGCTGTATCATCAAGGGGATGGGTATGGCCAATCAGTGACCCACCAGGTGTTGGCACCGCTCAGAAGGGCCTAACCTAGAGAGGATGTGTATTCCTCCTCTCCTCATTGAAATGGAGCTGTTTGTTCACCTCGGACTCCGAACCTCGGGGGGGGGGGGGGGGGGGGGGGGTCTTCCCTGAGCCATCTTCATGGTAGTAGTGAGTGTGTGGTAAAAACAGCTCCAGCTGCCAGCCTATTTAGTGCAAACTCAGGCCCCAGCGGTTACAACGCTGGCTGGGCCGGGAATTGCTCTCAATTCATGCTGGCAGAGTGCTGGCCCGTTTGCATGTCCTGACTTCCCGAATAGCGCCCCCAACAGGAATGCGAATTGCATGCAATTCCGTCGTGATGGCAACACTTAGGGCTCGATTCAGCGCCTCTGAAACATCCTGCTATTCAACGGCGTTTTGCTGATTTTCTGGCCTTGAGCAGATTCTCTCCACCGAGGTGCACTTAGGGGGATTTAAGACTTCTCACAGATTAGGCCGCCATTTTGTCTGGCTGTCCCGATCTTCCCCTCCCCCTTAAGGCCCCCACCCCCGTCTTTGACCCCCCCGTCACCCCCCCCAACTTTGGGAAGGTCCCCACCGGGAATCTCCGCTCATCCCTGGTTTAGCACACTGGGCTAAATCGCTGGCTTTTAAAGCAGACCATGGCAGGCCAGCAGCACGGTTCAATTCCCGTACCAGCCCCCCCCAAATAGGCGCCGGAATGTGGTGACTAGGGGCTTTTCACAGTAACTGCATTTGAAGCCTACTTGTGACAATAAGCAATTTTCATTTCATTTTCATTACCTGGCAAGACCTCCCTGGGCCTGATCCCTAACAGTGGCCTTCAATTCCAGGGGCGGGATTCTCTGATCCTGAGGCTAAGTGTTGATGCCGTCGTAAACGTTGTTGCGTTTCTCAACGGCGTCAATATGGCCTCAGGAGCAGCAATTCTGACCCCTACAGGGGGCCAGCATGGCACTGGAGCGACCCACTCCGCCCCAGCTGCCGATCCCCAGCGTCAGATGGGCGCTGCGGGGCTGTGCATGCGCAGTGGGACCGGCACCAGTGCGCGCATGCGCAGTGGTTCTATTCTCCGCGTCAGCCCCGACGCAACATGGCGTAGGGCTACAGGGGCCGGCGCGGAGCAATAGAGGCCCCCAGCCCGAGAGGCCGGCCCGCCGACCGGTAGGCCCCGATCGCGAGCCATGCCACAGCGGAGGCCCCACCCGGAGATGCCCCCCCCACCACCACCACCAGGCCTCCCCCGGATCCATCGACGCAGAGGACACGCCGGGTAAGAGCAGGTGTGAACGTCGCAGGCGGGACGCAGCTTTTTTTGTATGGCCGCTCGGCCCATCCTGGCGGAGAATCGCCGGGGGGGGCCCCGTAGAGCGGCCCCCAACCGGCGCTGCGCCGACCACGCTGCCACCAATGGCGCTGATTCTCCGCTCTCCGGAGAATCGGCGGACCGGCGGCGGGGCGCTATTCGCGCCCTTCCGGCGATTCTCCCAGAGAAAATCCTGCCCCAGGTTTTAAAAAATGAATGGAAATCAAATTGCACCAGTTGCTAGGCCTTTGGATTACTAGTCCAGAGGTATAACCCTTACATCACCATTTAGGGAAGGCCCACCTTCTCAAGCTCGTCCCTTGCCTGAGGTGTGGTGATCCTCAGGTTAAATCACCACCAGTCAGCTCTCTCCCCCTCAAAGGGGAAAGCAGCCGTTGGTCATCTGGTGACTTTTACACCCATCTACCTAGTTCTAGAAATGTATTTGACTTTAAACTTCCCTCAGAAATGAGCTAGCAAGGCAGTCTGTTGTATCAAACTGCTTTAAAGTCATAAAGGAATAAAACTGGGGGGACCATGTGGCATTGAATTAGACATTGGAAACCACAATGGTAAATCTAGCCTGTAGACCTTGCCAAATTCTTCGTACTAACATCTGGGGACTTGTGCCAAAATTGGGAGAGCTGTCTCACAGATTAGCCCAGCAACAGCCTAACATAGTCGGACTCACTGAATCCTACCTTAAAGATAATGCCCCAGATAGCACCATCCCTGGGTATATCTGGTCTCACCAGCTGGACACACCTAACAAAGGCAGATGGTCAGTGATATACACTCGAGAGGGATTTGATCTATGAATCTTTACCATTGACTCTGGACCCCATGCAATCACATGACATTAGCTCAAACGTGGGTAAGGAATAACCTCCTACTGATTCCAACCTTCAGTACTCCTCCATGTTGAACACCACTTGGAGAAAGTACCGAGGGTGGCAAGGGATCAGAATGTACCCTGGGTGGGAGGCTTAAATGTGCATCACCAACAGTAGCTCGGTATCTACACTACTGACCGAGCACTTATTGCCCACCCCTGATTACCCTTGAACTGAATGGCATTTCCGAGGGCATTTGAGAGTCTACCACATTGCTGTGGATCTGGAGTCTTGTGTAGGCCAGACCAGGTAAGGACGGCAGATATCCTTCCCGAAGGGACATTGGTGAACCAGATGGGTTCTCAAGAATGGATCACCTGGTCACCCTGTAAAATATTAGTGTGCACCATCTACAAGAGGCACTGCAGCAATTCACCAACGCTCCTTTGACAGCACCTTCCAAATTTACGACCTCCAACATCGAGAAGGACAAGGGCAGCAGGTGAATAGAAACACTGTCACCTGGAGGTTCCGCTCCAAGTCGCTCACCATTCTGACTTGGAACTATCGCGCTGTTCCTTCACTGTTGCTGGGTCATAATCCTGGAACTCACTCCCTAACCGCAGCTGTGGGCATACCTACACCACATGGATTTCAGTGGTTCAAGAAGCCACCTTCTCAAGGCCAATTAGGGATGGGCAACAAATGTGGACTCAGCCGCAGATGCCCACAGCACATGAAAACATTATAACAATTATGTAATTTTCTGAAATAAGCCACCCTGAGATTCCTCCCCCCCCCCTCAATGCCAGATTTCCCCACTCCCATGTCTATGCCAGGGGTCAGTGCCCAGTCATGTCCCTTACCCCCAGGGGCTATACTTCCCTTGACGCCCCAGCTGGATCCTCTCGACTCCTTCCCATTCTTAAATAGCTGTTGTCACCTCGACGAGGTATGTATATTTAGTGAGGGGTGAGCATGTAGCCCAGAATCGGGCGGGAACCTCGTTACGTCATCGGCAAGGGGTGGGGAAGATCGGGAAATTAGATCTCGCCGGCGTGAATGAGGTTTCCCAACTCTCGCGGTATTTCGTGCCCACATCACCGTTCTCGCTGGGGGTGAGCAGCGGCGCAAAATCGCCCTCATGAACTCTCTCGCTCTCCGCAGAAACTACCAGATCTGTCGGGTATTTCCAGCATTCTGTTTTAAATTCAGATTCCCAGCATCTGCAGTATTTTGCTTCTGTCGTACCCGTATTCACTTGTTCACCCGAATAGAGATGGAACATATTTGGGATTCTCCCATTCGGCGGCAGAGTGTCCAAGCCATCGGAAACCCCTACAGGGGGCCAGCACGGCGCTGGAGCGGTTCACACTGCTCCAGCCTCCCATCCCGGCGCGAACTGTGCGACGCGCCAACCCGCGCATGCGCAGTGGCCTCTCTCAACGTGCCGTCGTCGGGGCAACGTGGCGCGGTTGCGGGGATTCTCCGGCCCGGCGTTTGTTCATGTTTGCTATTGTACCATTTGACTGCGCAGGAAACTATTTCTTGACTGAGGAGGTTAACTGTCGACGTAATCCCAGTTTTTATACTTCAAGTTAAGCGAAATAGCTGCACTTCCCAGGTTGGTATGAACCAGAAATGGCACGGTCCCTTTCAAAACAGAAAAAACCTTTCAAACATTTGCAGCTGACATTGCTTTTTGTACATGGCTGATTTCACTGTGTACGAACTGATTTTTAAATATGTACCAATGTTCCTTTTTCGCATTAAACAATAGAATTGAATGTGAAAAAAGCAAATGCCAAATCAAGTGTAAAAGATTATATTGCCTTTGGCTGATGATACAAGCCTTCTTTCATATACTTCTCTGTAGCTCTCCCTTGCAACAACACTACAGATTTATATTTGGCTTCTTGGCAGCCAATGTCCGGGAGTTTCACGACGAATAGCTTTTGCCAGAATCTGACCACATATAACTGCAGCGTTGATGCCTTCGAGCAGGATAATATTCTGTTGCTATGGATATTGGCAAAGATCTGCTTCTATGTTTGGTGCAGGGAATGGTACATTCAGAAATGACCTAGGTTGGACTCTAAATGATGCTGGCAGTTGTGATTTTTTATTTTCAGTGAATTGTGCCTAATTTTGCTGAGATGCGTATGGAATCTCAAAGGTTTCAGTTTAATTTGCATGTTCTTTGATGTCAAAGCCCAGATGCTGGAATGGAAATGATCAGTCATGTGTTCATTTTCCCCCGCAATTGTGATTATCATTATGCAATTCAGCCTAACATAATTATTCTAGTTTATCATGATTAACAAATCAGGAGCTTGATTTTTGTTAGGCCGATTCCTATCGTGCAGGCACTATGGACTCACAGTGGGTAGCAACAAATGCCCCATTGTTTTATAATTAATTATTGCCACTGGTCACTGGGATGTAAAGTAAAGTCACCATGGTCCCAGCTGACCATAGGCTGCTTTCCTCTTTGAGGGGGAGAGAGCTGACTGGTGGTGATTTAACCTGAGGATCACCACACCTCAGGCGAGGGTCAAAGTTGAGAAGGCGGGGCCTTGGTGAGTAACCTCAGGCGCGACGGGAACAGAACCCGCGCTGTTGGCCTCACTCTGCATCACCAATCAGCCATCCAGCCATCTGAGCTAAACCGGCCTGTTAGAGAGCAAAGTCCCTACTAGGCCTTCCATTTGGTTAACTAGATAGAAATTATCCTTTTCCATTGCCCGTAGGACCTATCAGATCCTGCACTGTGCAGCTTTCAACCAGCTACTTACTATCTCCTAAAAAGGCAGTTGCTGTTCTATTTATGCCACGACATTAAAAAAGGGTCCTATTGTCTGAATCAGGCAGACACTTCTCATGCCCAGTGGGCTGGTCTCTTCTAAAATGCAACCAGTCGCATTGCAGTTGCTAATGCAACAGTGAAGCTACTGATCTCATTCTGAGCCCATTAACAGCAGGCAATGATACAAAATCAACCCTCGCTGAGTGTTGGTATTTGATCAGGAGGGATGCTCCTACTTTTGAACTCCCCTTTACCTTTCATTAAAGTTATCGAATGCAGTGAGAAACGTACCCCACATTTCCTCCCTTAATATCATTCAAGGTCATTTGATGTATTTTGCGATAGCTAGCATCCGATATTTAAGAACACTTGAAAAGGTCATTCTTCCCATTGAAGCTCATCCCTCTAATCCCTGCCTTGCTAATTTTAGCAACTAACTGTATTTGGAGCATCACTAATGTATGGCAAATGACTTCATCTATCATCATCGATTAAATATTTTATGTACCTCAGTTAAAATGTTAGCCCTGAGTGCGGAACGGTGGTGCAGTAGTTAGCACTGCTGCCTCATGGCGCCGAGGGCCCAGGTTCGATCCCAGCTCTGGGCCACTGTCTGTGTGGAGTTTGCACATTCTCCCCGTGTTTGCGTGGGTTTCGTTCCCACAACCCAAAAGATGTGCAGGCTAGGTGGATTGGCCGCGCTAAATTGCCCCTTAATTGGAAAAGAAAAATGAATTGGGTACTCTAAATTTATTTTTTTTAAATGTTAGCCCTGTTAAAAACCTTGCTGTATGAAGATTATGCCAGGCTTTGCTTTCTGCCACTGACCTCAATGGATATGTGGGACCAAAGGGAGGGAGGTTCGATTCCTGGCTTGGGTCACTGTCTGTGTGGAGTCTGCACGTTCTCCCCGTGTCTGCGTGGGTTTCCTCCAGGCACACCGGTTTCCTCCCACAGTCCAAAGATGTGCGGGTTAGATGGATTGACTATGCTAAATTGCCCTTAGTGTCCGTGAAGGTTAGCTGGGGTTATGGGGATAGGATGGAGATGCTGGGCTTAAATGGGGTGCTCTTTCTGAGAGCCGGTGCAGACTCGATGGGCCGAATGGCCTCCTTCTGCACTGTAAATTCTATGATTCCATAACTTGGTAGTGACGGCGAGGAAGCGGGCATTCAGGGGGAACCTGACATGGGGAGGGGGGGGGGGGGTCGACATTGTATTGAAGGGGGGTAGAACTGCGCCGATGCTGTCACGGTGTTTGGGGGAGGGTGGAGAGCTCCGATAATTATGCGGCAGAGCAAGCCCCTGATACCTTCGCGGTGGGGGGAAGAGGCCGGGGTGGGTGGGGAGTGGGGGGGGGGGGGGGTTAAATGTCAGTTCTCACGTGGCGTCCTTTAAAGATGCCGTCCTGATCTCTGTGGAGCCCTATCAGGGTCCATCCCACTAGACTGATGGTGTGAGCCACGACCCCCGATTTTCGTTCTGTATAAGCAGTGCAAGGTTTGATCTGAAAACTCGCCAGTGCATTTGACGGGGCCTGATGGAACTGGCAAGGCTTTTTAAAGGGTGCCCCGATCAGAGCTGACGTTAAACACCTCTCCACTTCCCCCATCACAAAGGTATTGTGGCCCCTTCCACCACCCCCCCCTCTAAATTATTGGGGGCTCTCCACCACCCCCAAAAGGCACAATTATCATCGGCTCTCCCACACCCTTGGCACAATTATCGAGGGCTTTCATCTCCCTCAGCAGAATTATCAGGGCTCGCCCTCACCACCCCTCATGGCGCAATTATTGGGGGCTAACCACTCCCAAGACACCATTATCAGGGCTGTCCCCCTTCCCCCACAGCCAGTACAGCAGTATCATCGCCACTCCGCACCCTCAGTGCAAGACCCCCCCCCTCAATGCCCGCTCCCCCCCCTCAATGCAATGTCCCCCCTCAACGCCATGTCTGCCGTTGATACCTCTGCCAGGTTCCCCTCTTCAAAGGCATTGACAATCTTCCCCCCTCCCCCAAATCTCACATAACGGGAACCGCCCCACAATTGGAATCCCCAGAGGGCCCACCCCACCCAACCCCGTCCGTGACCCTGGCTCAGGATGTCACTTGCAGTTTGGTACTGGTTGGCACTGCCAACCTGTGCCAGAGGGTATGACAGGGGGCAGTGCCCAGGAATGTCCCTCTGCCCCAGGGGGTCTATACTTACCTTGAGGCCACGGCGGGAGCCCCTCAACTGCGTCATGTTTGTAAATAGCATGTTGCAGGCATGACATCACATTGGAGCGGTATGAATATTTCGTGATCGAGAACATGTCATAGGTTATCATAGAATTTACAGTGCAGAAGGAGGCCATTCGGCCCATCGAGTCTGCACCAGCTCTTGGAAAGAGCACCCTACCAAAGGTCAACACCTCCACCCTATCCCCATAACCCAGTAACCCCACGCAACACTAAGGGCAATTTTGGACACTAAGGGCAATTTATCATGGCCAATCCACCTAACCTGCACATCTTTGGACTGTGGGAGGAAACCGGAGCACCCGGAGGAAACCCACGCACACACGGGGAGGATGTGCAGACTCCGCACAGACAGTGACCCAAGCCGGAATCGAACCTGGGACCCTGGAGCTGTGAAGCAATTGTGCTATCCACAATGCTACCGTGCTGTCTTTGAATCATATTTAAATTGAGTTAAATCTATTAAAATGATCTCGCTAGCGAGAATCTCGTATCCCGACTCTCGTGGTATTTGGCACTCATGTCGCCATTCTCGATGGTCCTAGATTTCTCAACCAGGAGGCTTCAGTCCATCTACTGTATCTGTTTCTCTTAACACCTTGAAAACTTAAATGAAACCCCACCCCGGCTAAAGTGGAACCTATCCCCTTAGTTTGTTGGGGAATTGATATCTGGGAAGTCTGGTAAGGTAAGATGTCATCATAGAGTTGGGGAGGGTGGGAGAGTCCAAAGACAATTTGGTCAGTGTTTTATCTTCTTTAATATACATCGCGCACTGAAGATATTCCTCCTCAGAATTTTAAGATTTGTGAGAATTTCCACAATGAAACTGCTTCCCAACACAGAGTGGAAAGACATATTCATTGGAAAACCATGACATTGCTATTTGTATAGAGAGCCATCTTCCTTCATAGAACATCGAACATGCAGTGCAGAAGGAAGCCATTCAGCCCTTTGAGTCTGCACCGACCCACTTAAGCCCTCACTTCCACCCTAACCCCGTAACCCAATAACCCCTCCTAATCTTTTTGGACACTAAGGGCAATTTAGCATGGCCAATCCACCTAACCTGCATGTCTTTGGACTGTGGGAGGAACCCGGAGCACCCAGAGGAAACCCACGCAGACACAGGGAGAACGTGCAGACTCCTCACAGACAGTGACTCAACGGGGAATCGAACCTGGGACCCTGGCGCTGTGAAGTCACAGTGCTAGCCACTTGTGCTACCATGCTGCCCTCTACCTTCGCCTCCTCTATCTTCCAAAGAGAGAGATTTGCTGGAAAATGCTCCTTTTAGGACTTTGCTATTAATTGTCCTATCATTATTTAAATAATCCTCAACGTAAACTCTCAGTCTAGAGCATAAGTAATTCTGCAAAGTACTGGACTGCCTTATGGTTCTTGGGCTTGAAGTCTTGAGTCAGATCTCTCTAGTTTTAAGTTAATATTGCTCCCAAACTTTTGGTAGATATTGTCGTTAATCAAGCTGGATCTCAACCACTTCTATCTCTTGAACATTAACCTCTCATCATTTCTGCCCTTTGAAAATGTCTGCCACCTTTGCTGGACTCGCCCAGAATCACTGCATTTTAAAGTGGTTCATGGTGCGGAGTGCTTTGAGATGTGAGAAAGCAATACTGTACGTCAAAACAAGCCTCCTGTTTTCAGGTATATGATACACCATCCAATGGATAATTGCAGGAAAAGATGGACAAAATCTGTTGACAATTGCAGATACGATTTAGTCAGGATTCTGAAAGCACTGTAAGAGACAATTCTCCCATTCTGCACAGCGAGTTGCCCTCGATTAGAACATGGTTGGAGAATCAGAGCTACAATGCTATGTAGCCTTGTCACCCGTTAAGTGTGGGTGCAGGAAATTTACCCTCTGGCATTGGCTCAAGGATTTGCTGTGATATTTTTAATTGAAAATGAAACCAGATCACAACCTCATAGAGGTCACTGCAGACGCAGATTAAACGGAAGCATTAAAGTACCGCATTGTCCAGAATGTTTGGTAGGAACAGCGTGCGCTTCCCCCTGCTCCACCAAATGAGCCATGCTGCAATGCTTTAACAACTATATTTGTTACCTATAGGAAATCCTATCAGCATGACAGCCCCTTTGCCCCTCTTCGCAATGTTTCCGCGAGGGCTGTAATCCATCAGATGTAATTTAATCAAAGCAGGTGATGACAATGTTACTAAAATAGTCCACCATCTGTACCTAACAGAGATTCACTGAGAGTACAGAGAGGATCATTCCTTTTAATGCACACTTCAGGCAAAGTGAAGCGATTGATTAAAATAAACATTCATAACATTTTATGGGGAATCTAAGCAGTTGATTGAATCATAGAATGATACAGTGCAGAAGGAGGCCATTCATCATACCTGTACCAACTGTACCCAATTAGTCCCATTCTCTGTCCTTTCTCTGGCCAATACTTTCCCAATCATTCAGGAAGGATTATTTTTAGCCTGGTACCCGCAGCTTTCCTGTGGAATCTTGTCACATGAGTTTGGAAAATGTGTTCTTAAATTTTGACTGCCTCATTCCCTTTTCTGCCATTTTTGATATCTTCTGGCCAGTGGTGGACAATGGAAGGAATTACAGTCCAGTAGAGTATAAATTGGGTTGCCAACTCTCCAGGATTATTGACTCGGGAGTCCAGGTGGGGAGGGAGAGAGGCCGATGTATTGGCCTTTGCCTCCCTGATTGCCCAGAGACGGATCTTGTTCTGGCGGGCTCGGAGCCGCCAAAGGCAGGGGTATGGGTGAGTGACCTGGAAGAATTCCTTTGTTTGGAGAAGGTCAAGTTCGCCTTGCGGCAGTCGGAGATGGGTTTCACACGGAGGTGGACGCCGCTCATTGATTTCTTCAAGGTGAATTGAGGGGGTCAGTGGGCCGGGGGAGGGGAGGGTGTGAGGGGCTGGGGAGGAGGGGGAGATAAGAGGGAAAAGTAGGAAGGCGGGGTATGTTGGGGTGTAAAATGCTGTTAATAAAAATATTTTCAAAAACTATCCAGGATTATTCTGGAATCCGCAAGACTTAAAGATGGAGGGCTGGATTCTCCGTTTCAGAGACTAAGTTGAAGCTGGGACAGGGTTGGTGGACTTCTACAACAGCAAAACTGGCACCAGTCTCAGAGCAATTCCGGAACCATCAACGGGCTAGCACTGGCACCAAGTGGAACTTGAGCGATTCCAATTAAAAACGGGGTCTGATTCGTCGGGGTTGGGATTGGCACTCGAGAAGCTGACAAACTGGAGCTGCATATTAGCACTCCATTCCCCACACACAGTCATTACAGCCAACAAGATGGCCCTGATTGCGCAGAAGCGCTTTGATGCCATTAATGGGCCGGCCAGAGGATACCGAGGGGAGTGGCCTGGGGGGCACCCAGATGACCCGTGGCACTAGGATCACAGTGGGCCGGCAGCGGTGCGCGCAGCCACATGGCTGCCTTGCCGGCTGCAGCAATGATGTTCTGTACCCGTCCACTCCTGGCTGCCCACCTCTACTCCCTCCAGCCCTGGCAGAAGCCGCCTGGCCAGTGGCACAACTGTCAGCAAACTACAGCAATATTGGATACTTTCTGTACCCCCTCTCTCTTCCTCAGCAGCCATGGCGCCTGTTCCCTGATTATCAAACCCACAAGTGAGACTCGCCATTGGTAATTCCTCCTGGCGGAGGCGGAGCATCGCAGGAGTCCCGGAGAATACCGTGTCAAGCCCGTTAATGACATGCCATCGGCGTTTACTGTGCGTGCGTAATAGAACACACTGACGCCGCTGATGAGGCCCCGGAGCATGGCATTCCATCAGGCGCCTGACGCCAGCCACCAATTTCACCTTGCGCGCGATTCTCTGCCCAATTGCGTTTCCTGATTCCGGCATTGGCCGACAGAGAATCCTGGAATCTTTCAGACATTACTAAGAGCAATCCAGGAGAAAAATCAGAGGGGTTTTTCTTCTTTTAAAAAGGGGATTTTCTTTCTTGCTCACTTTGAACACTTGTGTGTCACTTCGAACAATATTAGCATACGTGGCTGTTTAAAGAAAGAAAAACTTGCATTTATCATCACACCCTTCATGATCTCAGCTCATCCCAAAGCACTTTACAGACAA
Source organism: Scyliorhinus torazame (assembly GCF_047496885.1). Classification (NCBI taxonomy): domain Eukaryota; kingdom Metazoa; phylum Chordata; class Chondrichthyes; order Carcharhiniformes; family Scyliorhinidae; genus Scyliorhinus; species Scyliorhinus torazame. The sequence continues at coordinate 197,251,668 of NC_092718.1, forward strand.
TGAAGGAAGTATAGTCGCCATTGCAGTGCAGGAGATCTGCCAATTTTCTCACAGCAAACTCTCACAAACAGCAATGACCAGATAATCTTTTTATAGTTGGAATTTAATTGGAATGGTGGTTGGGGGGGGGGGGGGGGGGGGGGGGGAATCATGTGTTGAAATGGAGTCTTTTCAGTACTTACACTTGCTGCTTCCTCCGCCTCTCCCCACACCCCAAGACCTTAACTCCTGTCTGTTGGCTCATTCTCTGTCACTTGCTCTCATATCCCGCCATGAAGTGCTCATTCGGTGCATCATTGGCAAAAAGACCCTGCTTCAGTGAGTTGCGATCAGGTGACACCCTGCAGACCGCAGCCTGGATATCATAGAATCATAGAATCCCTAACGTGCAGAAGAAGGCCATTCAGCCCATCGAGTCTGCACTGACCCTCCGATAGAGCACCCTACCTAGGCCCAATCCCCCACCATATCCCCGCAATCCCACCCAACCCCCAGACACGAAGGGGAAGTTTAGCATGGCCACTCCACCTAATCTGCACGCAGACACGGGGAGAATGTGCAAACTCCACGCAGACAGTCACCCGAGGTCGGAATCGATCCCGGGTCCCCGGCGCTGTGAGGCAGCAGTGCTAGCCACTATCCTAGGCCTCTAGTCAAGACTACTGAGTCAGCAGTTGGGTCCTAGTCTAACTCCCCATTGCAGATGAAGAGATTGATGTATTGCTGGTGCCAGCTACCTGCCTGTTCACCCCGAAGTGATCAAAGAGAAAAATAATTCAAAAGCAGTTTTAGAGGTATAGATGAAATATTCTAGGTGAATCAGCCATGAGGGGGGCATCTGTTACCTTGAACCGTATTGAGCGGGAGTAAGATTTTGACAGATGTGTGATGCTGCAGGCATTTTGCTCACATAGCTATTAATCATCGTGAGCCGTTTTGGTGAATTGGATTGAGGCCTAATCATTGGACTCGTGCTCAGGTCTAATGCTTCCCTATAATATTTAGAGATTCATTCCCTACAGGCTAGCAGTCAACTGATTTTTGACATCTTTTAGGTCTGAAGCTGCATCTCAGTGAGCTCATTCCTATCCCCCGCCTACAGGCATTTGAACTGTTAAAGGGCACGAAATTAACATCTAATTGTGAAACATGAACTGACTGTGCAATGCAAAAATCAATCTAACGTAACTATTCTCTGGTCCCTCGGAATGAATTGATCAGTCCACAGTGGAAACCAAATGATCTGCTAACAGGGCATTTAACATTGCTGAACTGCCTACAGTGTCTTCTGGTCATTTCTTGTTACTAAGTTAATGATGTTATAATGGTGCTGTCCCTTTTGTGCGAAAAGAGGATTACATCTGAATTAAAAACGAAATGACTGCAAATGTTTGACATGCTGAACAAACACCCAAAGCCTCAGATAGTACCCGGGGAGAAACACATTGATATATTGAGAGCTGATGCTTCAAATGAAAGCACAAAAACAGTCAAAGAGGATGGAGCAGAGGACGTACATGATTTTTTTAAATAAAGCAAACAGAGCGGAGAAGAATTATGATTGGAACAATGTTGCCTCAATCAAGTAATGGACAGGAACATGAACAAATTAGGAACCCAGAGCCTGTAGATAGAAAACCGAATGGAAGGGCATGGGGCATTGCTTGGCAATGGGAGAGATGGAAACCTTGGCGGAGCAGTTAGTGGAATTAAAAAAGAGTTTTGATGTGAGGATATAGTGTAAGTCTACAGTGAGTGGGATGGATTGTCTGCCACCACCGGCGGTAGCAGGGTTCCCGATCCGGTGGAGAATCGAACGTCGGGCTAAAAACGGGATTGGTGCCAGACACGAGCAAACCGCCCCCCACCGGTGGGAGGGTGCAGATGGGTCATTTGCACCCATTTGCATCCAATTACCAGCTGGAAGCTCGATTCTCCACACCCCGGTGATACCCAGCCCTCCCAGCCGGGATTCACCTGGCGTGGAGTGGTGCAAGTATTTTCAAGCGTGGCCCTGCCGCGCTGGACACCGCAGTGGGTCAAGGTGGTAAGCATGTAATCTAGGTGCTTCCAAAGGTTCATTGGAGGGTCCGCATCCCCACACCACAACGCAAATCCTGCCCACTCCACCCCCCAGCCCTCCGTCATCAGACACTTCCATTGGACCCCTAACAGAGACCCCGAACTGAGACCCCGAACAGAAACCAATCCCATCAGACCCCAAACTCTTGCTATGATTGACAGCCCCTCACCACATCAAAAGCAGCTAACTATTTTACTTCCTCTTTTTCACAGCAGGAAGCACTCACCTGCCTTCGATGTGGTGAGGGCCTGCCAATCACAGCCAGAGGTTTTATAAACATTGTGGTTAGCCTCAAGGCAGGGTAATGGAGATGCATTCAAGCGTGAAGGGAAAGGTCAATGAACAATCCATGAAGCAGTTGGCTCTGGAATAATACAACTGTCAATCTCATGCTAATGCAATGTATTGCTGTGTGAAATTGATTGGAAGATCTGCATTTCAAAGGCCGTCAAGGGATTACAAATCCTTTGAAGTGTACTGGGCTTTCCAGGAAGCCTCTGATGCTTGTAACAGCTGCTGCTTTGAACACTTCTGTCTGAGGCAGCAGAAATTAGCAAAGGATAAGTGAAAATGCAGTGATTTTTCAATCTACTGCCTGGACTGCTCTTCAGCTTTCAGACAGGGGTCTCTGATGGGGGTCTCTAATGGAGAGCGGGGTCTCTGTTGGCAGTTTCTGATGGGGGTTCTCTGTTGGGGGTCTGGTGGGGAGGTCTCTTTGGGGGGTCTAATGGGGGTCTCTGTTAGGGGTCTGATGGGGTTTCAATGGAACACCCTTATTCAAATAGGCAGGGAGACAAAAAAACAAACAGGTAAATATAGGCCAGTTACCTTAGCTTCGGTCTTTGGGAAAGTGTTAGAGTCCATTATACAGGATGTAATAGCAAAACATTTGGAAATGCACAATATAATCAAGCAGAGTCAGAATGGCTTCAGATTTAGATTTGATTTAGATTTATTGTCAAGTGTACAATTAAAAGTATTGTTCTGCTTTCAGTCCAGGCAGATCATTCCTTCCATGAAAAGACATAAGACATATGACAAATGCACAATGTGAATACATAGATATAGACATTGGGTGAAGCATACGGAGTATAGTGCTGCAACAGAAGAGAAGATGCAAAGAGGGATCAGTTCAGTCCATAAGAGGGTCATTCAGGAGTCTGGTAACAGCGGGGAAGAAGCTGTTTTAGAATCTGTTAGTGCATGTTCTCAGACTTTTGTATCTCCTGCCTGATGGAAGAGGTTGGAGGCGCGAATAACCCGGGTGGGAGGAGTCTTTATCCTGCCCGCTTTCTCAAGGCAGCGGTAGGTGTAGACAGTGTCAATGGATGGGAGGTAGGTTCGCATGATGGACTGGACTGAGTTCCGAAATCATGCCTGACAAATTTATTTGAATTCTTTGAGGTGGTATCGAGCAGGATAGATGAAGGGGAACCGCAGATGTAATATACTTGGATTTCCAAAAGCGTTCCATAAGGTACCACACAAAACGCTCCTTAATAAGATAAGAGCCCATGGTGTTGGGGTAGTATATTAGCACCCCGTTTCTCTCTCTCGCCCCGTCTCTCTCTCTCTCGCCCCGTCTCTCTCTCTCTCTCGCCCCGTTTCTCTCTCTCTCGGCCCGTCTCTCAATGAGGATTGGCTAACTGGTAGAAGACAGCGTTGGGATAAGAGAGGCATTTTCAGGATGGCAGCCTGGAACTAGTGGAGTGCCACAGGGATCCGTGCGGGGACCACAATTATTTACAATCTATATTAATGATTTGGATGAGGCAAGTGAACGCACTATTGCCAAGTTTGCGGATGACACAAAAATAGGTGGGAAGACAAGTAATGTGGATGACACAACGGCCGGGATTCTCCCGGAATTGGTGGGGCGGACCGTACCGGCGCCAAGAGCGGCGTTAACCGCTCTGGCATCGGGCCGCCCGGAAGTTGCGGAATCCTCCGCACATCCGGGGGCTGGGCCGGCGCGGGTTGGCGCATGCGCAGGACCGCCAGCATGTTCTGGCGCAGGCATAGAACTGCCGGCGTGTTTCCTGCGCATGCGCAGGGGGTTTCTTCTCCGCGCCGACCATGGCGGAGCCTTACAGAGGCCAGCGCGGAGGGAAAGAGTGCCGCCATGGCACAGGCCCGCCTGCAGATCGGTGGGCCCCGATCGCGGGCAAGGCCACCCTGGGGGCCCCTCCCAGGAACCGGATCGCCCCGTGCCCCCCCCCTCCCCCCCGACGACCCCGCTAGACGGCCGACAAGCCAGGTCCCGCCGGGATGGACCATGTCCATTTCACGCCGGCGGGACTGGCCGAAAATGGGTGGCCGCTCGGCCCATCGGGGCCCGGAGATTTGCCAGGGGGGCCGCAGCCAACGGCCCCGCCCCCAACCAAAAACCGGCGCTGTAGGATTCGGCAGCTGGCGTCGGAGGGGCGGGATTCACGCCGCCCCCCCCCCCCGCGATTCTCCTGCCCAAAGAGTCTACAGAGGATTTTAGACAGGTTAGATGAGTTGGCAAAAACTTGGCAGATGGAATATAATGTAGGAAGATGTGAAGTTATGCATTTTGGTAGGAAGAATAACGGAGCTGAATATATTTAAATGGAGAAAGTCTGCACAGAGGGATTGGGGTCCCTTGTGCATAAGTAACAAAAAGCTAGCATGCAAGTTCAGCAGGTAATAGGGGAGGCAAGTAGAACTTGCACCTTTATTTCAACGGAAGTGGACTATAAAATAGGAAGTCTTTCTAAAACGATACCTGGAATACTATGAACAGTTTTAGTCCCCTTATCTAAGGGATGATATACTGGCATTGGAGGCAGTCCAGGGAAGGTTCACCAGGTTAATCTTGGATATGGAGGGATTTTCTTATAGGGAGCGATTGTGCAGCTTGAGCCTGAACTCATTGGAGTTTAGAAGAATGAGGCAACCTTATTGAGGCATATAGGATTCTCAGGGGGCTTGACAGGGTAGATGCCGAGTGTTTCCTCTTGTGGGAGAGCGTAAGGCCAGAGGGCATAATCTCAGAGTAAGGGGTCACTCATTTAAGACAGAGATCAGCAGGAATTTCTTCTCTCGGAGGGTAGTGAGTCTGTAGAATTCTTAACTGCAGAGAGATTTGAGGCTGGGCCGTTAAGTATGTTCAAGACTGAGATAGTCAGATTTTTTATCAGTAAGGGAATTGAGGGGGCAAGGCGAGAAAGTGGAGTTGAGGATTATATCAGATCAGATCAGTCACGATCTCATTGAATTTACAGAGCAGACTCGATGGGCCGAATGACCCACTTCTGCTCCTAGGTCTTATGGTTCAAGGAAGAAAAGTCCACACGTCGCCCTGTTGAGAGATGGAGGTGTGAATGACTACATACACAATGAAAGACAGCAACTGGGGCCAGAGAATCTGAAATTGTTCCAGTAACTGAGTTTTGTCTGGCTGCCTGCACTGGCATAATGCGATACAACAACAGCTTGCATTCATATTGCACCTGTAACAGTAAAGAATTAAATATTACTTGATGCAAGTTAAATATGGTGACTACAGATAATGCTTGGTAGCATTTTCTTGTTGCCGTGTTTTTACGATTCTCAGATGCTTGAAAGAGAGGATTTGTTGATGAGGCAATAAGTTCACGTTCAGGTATGTCCCACGGTTTGTTAGAATATGGAAATTTCTCTCTGAGAATCTCTTGATGTTTTCTTAGGAAAGACAAGCACTTCCTCATGGGAAGGCTTGTGTTGCGGTGGAATCGGCGGGGGGGGGGGGGGGGGGGGGGGGTGTAGCAATGGATCCTGACTGCTTCTCTTAACTAGATAGCTAAACGAAGAGAACTACAGGCAAAGATCTTGGGACAAGTAACATGGGAGCAGGGGTGGACCATTCAGTTCTGACCTTAATCATGGCTGATCTGTATCTTAACTGAATTTACCGGTCTTGATCACCTTCTTGTGTTCTGCTGATGTGGACTCTGAGCTTCAGCGACACCCAGAAAGGAAGAAATAACTTGGCTATTTGACTGACATACCAAAAAATCTGTGACTGACTCACTGTTTGAACCCACATCAAAATGGCCAATCAGCGTGGCTGTCACTGTCTCTGATGTAGCTCTTGGCTCTGTTATCCGTCAGGTTGAAGAACCGTTGCTCCTGCTCTCAATGTGTGCTTTGAGCCAGTTGGATCAAAATTGGCACTTGCACCAGAAGCAGTGCAGAAGCCTGTAAACACTGCCCGCTTTCTTTCTCGAGGACAAACACGGGCCGGCACCCTCCTTTCGCCATTTTCTTAAGTGAGTCGATTTTGAGTGTTCACTGGCATCGACTTTTGCATCAGGGCAGCACGGTAGCACAGTGGTTAGCACAGTTGCGTCACAGCTCCTGGGTCCCAGATTTGAGTCCCGGCTTGGGTCACTGTCTGTGTGGAGTCTGCACGTTCTCCCTGTGTCTGCGTGGGTTACCTCCGGGTGCTCCGGTTTCCTCCCACAGCCCAAAGATGTGCAGGTTAGATGGATTGGCTGTGCTAAATTGCCCTTAGTGTCCAAAAAGGTTGGGATAGATGGGGTTACGGGGATAGGGTGGAGGTGTGGGGATGTGGGGATAGGGTGGAGGTGTGGGGATAGGTAGGGTGCTCGTTCCAAGGGCCGGTGCAGACTCGATGGGCCGAATGGCCACCTTCTGCACTGTAAATGCTCTGAATCTATGCTGAGCAAGCCCCTACAAGTTTCCTTGTAACTTTGAATCCTTCCATATGAGACATCTGAGGCGGGATTCTCCCGAATCCGTGCGATGGCCCGACGTGGTGTAAATACCGGCGTGAACCACTCTGGCGTCCGGCCGACCGGAACTTGTGGAACTCTCCGCACGTCCGGGGACTAGGCCAGCGCTGGAGGAGTTGGCGCCCCGCCAGCTGGCGCCGAAGGGACTGCGCGAGTTAACGCATGCGCAGAACTGCCGGTGTGGTTCAGCATATGCGCAGATCGGCCGGCGTATTCTGGCACATGCGCAGGAGGGTGTCTTCTCCGTGCCGGCCATGGCGGAGCCCTACAGTGTTAGGGTTAGGCGCGGAAGGAAGAAGTGCCCCCATGGCACAGGCCCGCCTGCAGATCGGTGGGCCCCGATCGCAGGCCAGGCCACCGTGGCCCCCCCCCCCACAGGGTCGGATCCCCCCGCGCCCCCCGAGGACCGCACCAGCCAATTTACCTGCCAGGTCACGCCGGCGGGACTGGCCAAAAAACGGGCGGCCGCTCAGCCCATCGGGGCCTGGAGAATTGCCGAGGGGACCTCTGCCAACGGCCGCCGAGCGGCGCGCCGTGATCCGCGCCCACGCCCGAAAACCGGCGTCGGAGCGACTGGGCGGGATTCAAGGCGGGGGGTCGGAGAATCCCGCCCCTGGTCTGTCAGGGAATTTCGTAATGAATGGGACAAATGACCTGCAGAAGTTTATATAATTAAGCAAACTATTGTGTTCATTGTAGTCGAAGGTTTAGACACCGTAGTCAATGTAACAGACAGTGAAATGTAAACTGGATTATTCGCTGAATGTTATTATCTCCACTGACCGGACGACCCATTGCTTCAGGACCTGACGTGTATCTGATGGGAAGACAGCTGCGTCACCCTTGTCAGCACACTGGCTGATATCATTGAACAAGACCCGCTAAATATAGCCCGGGAACCTATTTAGAGTTACAGGTCCCCGTGCCTGTTGGTTCAGCAAGGCGTTGACTTGTTAATTCAAAATATAGCTCTGGTATATTCCGTTGTTACCTTTTAGGTGTACTATGGTCAGATTTGGCTTCTAAAACATAATCTGTGTCAAGCAGTTTTTTTTTAAGGCAACAGGTTATCTGTATCTTTATCCGGCAGCGACATCAAATTATTACTACTAGAATGCAAATAGGACCTTCTGAGTAATATGAGCAGGTGATCAGGCAGTCATTCCAAGTGGACAACTTCTGCCTTGATCCCATTGCCTGATGTAATCTTTTGTACCCCTCCCTTACTAAATCTGTCGCTGGAGACTCGGATCGACCATTTGCCAGGGACATGTAATCTTAGGAGTGGAAGATTCAGCAAAATCGTCATGTTTAGAAATGTAGGAAGCCAAGTCATTTAGATTGGATTGGATTGGATTTGTTTATTGTCACGTGTACCGAGGTACAGTGAAAAGTATTGTTCTGCGAGCAGCTCAACAGATCATTAAGTACATGAGAAGAAAAGGGAACAAAAGAAAATACATAATAGGGCAACACAACATATACAATGTAACTACATAAGCACTGGCATCGGATGAAGCATACAGGGTGTAGTGTTAATGAAGTCAGTCCATAAGAGGGTCATTTAGGAGTCTGGTAACAGTGGGGATTGCTAGCAGTTCTCTCGTACTGCTCCCCCCGGTATTTGATTTAGGTACATTTTATGATGGGGATGTAGGATGTTCAGGGGTCATTGAGAATTTCCTCTGTGACTGGATTTATAAGATCCTTTTCCATTGTTGCATCATTTATGTAATGCTTGCAAACGCAAAGGCAGTCAGACAAGTGATATAATTTGTACTGACCATGTGCCCCCAAAAGATGAGCCTTTAAATTGTATCACTTATTATTGAGAAGTGTTAATGCACAATCATTTGGGTATTATAATCTTGGCACGACACCATCACATTGGGAGTTTAACCCTTTGAGAACCATGGCACATGGCAATGCCTGAACGGGAGACTGGCAAACTGCAATTACACCCAGCTGGACCAGGCTGTAGATTTGTGGCGCACAATGATCCCAATTTAATGGACAGATGGCGAAGAGATCGTAATTGTACCGTTATCACATTGTGCGTTACAGGGAACATTTGTAGAATGTTTTGAATCCGAAACCTTGCTGCTGACTTCCCCTTCCCCAGTCAGAATGTTCTGCAAAATTGATCAATTTCTCTTCTGCAATCTCTTGTTTCCTTTGCTTGCGCTGTGTGTTTGGAGAGCCATTTCCAGTTGGCTTTCTGAAAGAAAGCATTTCATGTGCCCCTGTGCCACTTTACATCACCCGCCCCAAGCCCTTCCACGTCAGCAGGAAGCAAAAAAGTGTGACTTTGAAAAGGGTGAAGAAGATTTTTATTTAAAGCTAGATGAATAGCCGAAGATTACGCTCGGTAATTTAGATTCTGTGTTCAGCCAGTATGTCTCTGTATGTTTGACCTCATCTCAACCCTTGCTTGGATTACAGTCTTGTAATCCAGTCCCACCCATCCTGTAGCCTTTATAAATAGCATTTTTACATGTTTTTTAAAAATCCGTAAAATGCTGTATATGAATCTGTAACCAGCTGAATGTTAAAAACCTCAGTACCTTTAAAATACGCTTTATTGATTTTAACATAATCGTGAAAAATCATTTTTTCTAACTCTCTATGAGCGAATAATGAAAATAAAGTGAAGTGGGAGGCACAGAATTGATGTGTATATGGCTGGACCCTACACAAGATATCAATGCCACTCTTTGGTTCCTTATTTACTATTGAGAAGCCTAGTGAAGGGCTAAGGCTCCAAGGGTAGTACCGTCAATGATGGTAAAGTGTCATTACTTTGTGACAGGTTTTCTGAACAGTTTTCATTGCAAGCGTGGACATAGAAATTTATGATGGAAGCATAAACATAAGAACAATTTAGCATGGACACTGTTATGCCTGGGCACTCTGTTCCAAGAGCCCGCCCTCTAACCTGATTTCACTGAGTACGTATAAATGTGTGAGGGAATTCAGTGACCTTTGAGATACCTGATGACACCAAATCAAGGTGGGTTAGACAGGAGTAAGCCATTCAGCTCCTAGATTGGTTCTGCCACCCAATTAGACCATCGCTGACCTGTATCTCAACTCCACTTGTCCCATCTTGGTGTGTATCCTTGCTCAATTGACAAAGCCTCAAGAGCCTTTTTGGGGAGAAGACGTTCTCCAGATCCCGAAAGCACAATTTTTAAACGAGGATGCGCTCGTTGGTGTGTGGAATCGAGGATGGGATCTCATGAATGCCATTTGTGAGTGCTTTACTTGTGAAGAGTTAATTTTCTTTTTTAAAAAGTCTGCTTTCTATAAGGTTGTGTTCACTTCCTGGCATCAAATTCCTCAAGCTGCCAGCTGTTTTCCTTAGGACAGAGGAGGCTAAGGGGTGACCTAATTGAGATGTGCAAAATTATGAGGGGCCTAGACCGGAAGGACGGGAATGGCCCGTTTCCCCGAGCGGAGGGGTAAATTCCCAGGGGCATGGATTTACCGTGATTAGTAGAAGGATCAGAGGGGGCATGAGGAAAACGTTTTCACCCAGAGGGTGGTGGACATCTGGAATTCACTGCTGAAGTTGGTGGTTGAGGCTGAAGCACTCAACTCATTTGAAAGGCACCTGGATCTGCACCTGAATGGCTGCCGGGACCAATGCTGGAAAGTGGGATTAAAATGAGCAGCTAGTTTCTTTTCTCTCTTCTTTTTGGCTTGCACAGACACGATGGGCCGAATGGCCTCTTTCTGCCCTCATAACATTTCTGTGCTTTTAACAGAAGCCTCCGTGAATCTTGGGATGGGGCCCAGGCTGATTCAGGAGTATTGTCAGTGTAATCAGAACTCAGTGGCAGCCGGTAGGCACTTCCTTTCAATACTGCCCATTACTGCACTGCATTTAGCTTGTCTGAAGCAGTGACAATGATTTCTGGGGTTCTATTTGAGTAACTCTTGTCGTGAGTGCAAGAAACCTTCATTCAAAGGAAACGCTGCTGAGCGATTCTCAGTAACACAGGGAGGCGGGAAGTAATGATTGTAGGTTGGAGGGTTTAATGCTGCTGTTCTGCTGGCTATTTACCAGCCAGAGCACAGATGCAGTTAGTGAAGGCAATCGGGCATTCACTACACCTGCTGTCAAAAGCTTTGCCCTCTTTTTTGCAAATGGATTTGCATGTTTGGCTTGCTGCTCAGCCAAGTCTTCAGCAAATTGTCATCTTGGACTTGGATGGTTTGTCATTTAAAGCAGAAATTTAATGTGGAGCTGTTAATGCAGTAGTGTTATGGTACAATAGGAAATTCAGTATTCCTATGGTTCTTTCAGCTTAATAACCTATTGTGTTAGTCTGTAAGGGAAAAGCCTATACAGGTTGAAATCACTAACTCAGAGTTACCCGAAGCACCTATTTTTTTTTAAATTAAAGATTAATTGCAAATATTAAAGGGCTTGTCAACAGATTTATAAGCTGTGGCATCACAACCTCAAGCTCCCTCGTGCCTCAGTCGGTAGATGCGCTGAGAGTTTCAACTCTGAGGCAAACTGAACAGATTTGACCTGGGGTCTGAGCGGAGTTAGCCTGGGCACTATCTCTCAGAAATCATAGAATCCCTACAGTGCAGAAGGAGGCCATTCAGCCCAGCGAGGCTGCACCAACCATTCAAATGAGCTCCCTCCACAGTTCCAATCCTTGCCCCATCCAACCTTGAACACTTAGGGGCAATTTAACATGGCCAATCCACCTAGCCTGCACATCTTTGGAGCAACAAGCTTTCTGGTTGCTCTCCTGTCCCTGCACCACCACCAGTAGCCCAGGGGTGCTGAGGCTAATTACAGCAACCCCCTCCCCAATTGCTGCCTTCTCTGGAAACTGACTAACTTGAGAAAGACTGGTATTGAAATTGGGACTTTGAAACAATATTTTTTTAGATTACAATAAACTGGATTTCCCTTTGGCTTGGTTGCAAAATGAGTAAATGCCCCTTGCCATGTTCCTCATGTCAGGTCACCCTGGGCTATCGCACACTCAATTCCATTCCCCTTGACCTGGAGTCGCAACACAAGTAAAATTAGATTTTATTTAAAATATCCAAGGTCTTTGGTCACCAGGTTTGTAAATTTAACCCAAGTAATCTTTTATTACATACAGTTAAACTGACATAAAAATGTAACCGACTATCTAATACCCCTTTTCAATCCCCCTCCTCCTCACTCCCCCCACTCTTTGTACACACAGACAAACAATGCAGAGGGGAAAGGGTGGTGGAAAAGTAAAGAAAATATGAATAAAATAAAAGGATAAAGGATCCTTGATGCACTGGGATGATTTCCAGTCGATGTCTTTCTGAAGTTCAGTCTTCTGTTTTGGTACTTCTTCCTTATAGGTTTGAGATGATTTTTCTCTGGAAAGTTGTCTACTTTCTCTGCAGATTCAAGATAATTTCTTGTTTGCAGCAAAGATGTGCCAGGCACTCACTAGTTTTAGAATAATAAAGCAGCAGCGAGAGAGACTGTTCCTTTTATGTCCAAGGTCTAAACACTTCTGTCCAATTCTCTCAGACAACATCACGCAGGAATCAATTACTGACTGTTGTCAGAACGCTGTCTCTGGCCAACCCACCGATTGCCAGGTAGCCAATCGAACCGACTTCCACCAAAACTGGTTCCTAAGATTCACTCAGTGCCGATGAGTCTGGTTTTACCTCCCAAAATACCAAACCGAGGATTCTCACACTGTAAGTGGCTGAACAATGTGGTAAGCATATGTGACAATCTGATGGGATTCAGCTTCGAATAGCTGCCCAAGATTCAGGCTTGCCACAAAGCCCATGGGGCGTTTGACACGTTCACAGGTAGAGGGAAGAGAATTAATAGACGCGATTAATCTAAACCTAGACATTCGGCTGGATTTTTAGTAACGAGGTCACTGGGCATAGGGTATAGGTTTAAAGTCTGTGGGGCAAAGTTTAGAGGAGTTGTGCGAGGCAGGCTTTTTACACAGAGGGTGGTGACTGTCTGGAATGCTCTGCCAGGGGAGGCTGTGGAAGCAGATACATTAACAGCATTGAAAAGGCATCTCGACAAATACATGGATTAGGATGGGTATAGAGGGACATGGCACTAGGAAATGCTGAAGGATTTGGCCAAAGTTGATATCATGACCAGTACAGGCTTGGAGGGCTAAAGGGCCTGTTCCTGTACAGTATTCTTTGTTCTTTGTTCTTTGAGGTGGGAAGTTTGAGTTGGGAAATTTCCTGAACCAGCAGACATGTCTTCATTAAAAGGGTCCCCACCCGCCATATTTTTATTCTGGAGAGGTGGGGTGAGATGGAGTTGGGGCCTCCACCTCGAAAAGTAGTTTGGAGGTTGCCATGAGATGGGCGAGTGCCAAGGTGTGCTGGTTAGAAGGCCCAGTTGTATTAAAGGTTCACTAGCCCTCATGCCCCCATTGTACCCTCATATCTCCCATGCCCCCCCACGCATCCTCCATATCCAATCATCCAGTAACCACTATGGGCAGATCTTAGAATCTATGTGGACATGAAAAATAAATTCTAGCAATCTAACTGAAAACTTTTTTTCGGGGCAATTTAGCATGACCAATCCACCTACCCTGCACATCTTTGGGTTGTGGGGGTGAGACACATGCAGACACGGGGAGAATGTGCAAACTCCACATGGACTGTGACGTGAGTCCTCATCACTGTGTTGCAGCAGTGCTAACCATTACCCCACCGTGCCGTCCTTAACTAATACGCTTAACACTCAAACACAATGGCGACTGAAGAAACTTCCATTCAAAAAACCAATTCAAAAATGTAAATCTGATGTAAATTTCACTTACCACATATTCGACAGCTAATCCTTTATTAACCTCTCAAAACCATCAATCAAAATGCCCATACAGCCCACTGCCAAGGTGAGAGATTCTGGACCTTTTGGAACTCAGTCAAGGATTCATAATAGTCTCAAGTATAATAACAAACTTTGGGACATGTAAACAATTGAGTCTATTGAAACTGCAAAAACAGATGCCTAATTTCTTTCTCCAAGCTACACAAAATGGCTTGTCAGTCAATTAACTCCAGCGACGCAACTCTTTTAAAAAATATGAGTGAAGGGCTGCAGACTTTTCTTTCAATGTTAAAGAGCTGGGACTTTAAGTCACTTCAGACCATGACATTTAAACATACCTTAAATCTGCCCTTCGCAAACATTTCTGCCTCCTGCATAAACCGTGGTTCCCAGACTATGGGTTAAGGCCCCTGGAACAATGCAAATGGGGGTTTGTTTGAACTCAGCACTAATTTCAAATTGTTCAGCAGATTCATGTTTCACGCCTGTGTGACTAATGTTCCCCACCTCCTTCCCGCTGCTGGCAAAAATGGAATCTGTTGGAAATGGGTGTGGGCCTTCTGCTTCCAGGCCCCGAGTCCGAGTCTTCGCAAAGCCTGGCCCATTGCCTTCAGGGCAAGTATTTGTAAATATCAGAACCAACTTGTTCCTAATCAGAAAAAGCTTGATAACTAATGAAGGAAGTGCATAACTTCTGTAATGTGGAAAAGATGGGGGGCGCGACACAGTGGCGAGCACGGCTGCCTATGGCGCTGAGGACCCGGGTTCGAATCCCGGCTCTGGGTCATTGTCTGTGTGGAGTTTGCACATTCTCCCCGTGTCTGCATGGGTCTGATTCCCACAACCCAAAGATGTGCAGGTTAGGTGGATTGACCACACTAAATTGCTCTTTAATTCAAAAAAAGAGAAAAGATGGCTACCGTTTTATGCTCAACAAGTCTCCCACAAAAGGCAATGGCTTGATGATTAATTTAAAAAAAACATTTTATTAAGGCATTTATAATTTTATAACAATAAATATTACAAATATAAACAGTGCAAAAAACATCTCTCTATCTCTCACTAATCCCGCCTACCCTAAACACAAAGTAGCCCCTAACCCCCCCCCTCCACCTTTGAATTTAATGTCTCACCTGAAAAACGGGGGCAGTACTCCCTCAGTGGAATATAGAAACTGTAATGCTAGCTAGGTTATGAGCTCCAATGGGACTTGAACTCACAGCCTCCTAACTCCGAGGCAGGAGTGCTGCCAGCTTAGCCACAGCTAACACAGGCACCATCCGAAAAAATAAGTAAGATACTGCGGATGCTGGAATCTGAAACAAAGACCGAGGACGCCAGAGCAACTCAGCAGGTCTGCCCTCACCTATTAGGAGAAAAAGAGTTAGTGTTTCGAGTCCTTTGAATCTTCGTCAGAACTGAAGGGAAGAATGCATTCGAGTTGTAGAAATTGCAACAAAAAGTAGCAACTTTAAGAACAAAAGACAGATGACCTGGTGTGAGAGGGAGAAAGGAGGGTTCGCATTGAGGCAATACATGTACGGGATATTTAACAAATGGGGAGGTTTAAGGTGGCGGAGAATTGCCAAAACCGAAAGTTGCTGAACTCAACATCGCGTCCTGGGGGCTGCAACGTGCCAACCGTGTGATCAGGGAGTGCGCCGAGCTACAGCTTTTCAACAATATCTATAAAGGATCATTAGAATGTAGTTAACAGGAGCACAAGGCACAAATGCCTTTCAATGCTGAGTAGCTTTGGTTTTAATTCTGTGCTGGAGTGGACACAGCGAAATAAATGGGTGTTATTTGAACTGCAGAACTGGCCAAGATTTACATACACTATTTCAAGGAATTGCAGAATGCTCATTGAGAAATAATGCTATATTGCAACGGGGTACTTTATGCTGATGTAGTTTCTGAGAAAGAATAACATTTACAGATATTCAGTGACCCAATGTTGGAGAGACGGCCAGCCAAGTGTTTCTAACTCATGCGGCTATAACCTCAAAAAATTCCCATCGGGCCCATATTCCAATTTCATTCTTTCTCAGGAATTTGCCATTCCTGAGCCGAAAACTCCACAGCAGCTCATATTTTCTGTGTGTTAGTGCTGCAGGAATTGGCTGCAAAAGGTTTCCCCAGTATGGGACTGGGTGGGGAATGTTGTTCATGCCCAGTTGCACAATCATTTCAGTCCAGTGCTGCAGAACGTTTCGCCAGTGTAAAGGGATTAATGTACATAGAATTTACAGTGCAGAAGGAGGCCATTCGGCCCATTGAGTCTGCACCGCCTCTTGGAAAGAGCACCCTACTCAAGCCCACACTTCCAACCTATCCCTGTAACCCCACTTAACCCATTTTTTTGGGACACTAAGGGCAATTCAGAATGGCCAATCCACCTAACCCGCACATCTTTGGACTGTGGGAGGAAACCGGAGCACCCGGAGGAAACCCACGCACAAACGGGGAGGATGTGCAGACTCTGCACAGACAGTGATCCAAGCCGGAATCGAACCTGGGACCCTGGAGCTGTGAAGCAACTGTGCTAACCACTATGCGACCGTGCTGCCCGTGCAGCACAAGGATTTTCAACCCCCCTCCACGTTCCCCCCCCCCCCCACTACAATTCCCAAGTCCCTCAAACCCCAGACATCACTGAAGAACCACCCTTATAAATAGGTCATGTGACGCCTTTGGCCAGCTTACCCTATTGTAAATAATTCTGTTCAGCAGTCCTGGAACGCAGGTTTTTCTGCAGTAGGTTTGGTTGTTACGACTGTAGCATGTTACGATGTGTTTGTGCAGCATTTTGATGGCCTGGTTAAGAATGGTCTCGAGTCTCTTGGCTGTGAAGCCTTTTCAAAGTCGGAGTGCAGTCTGCACTTGTGTGCATTCTTTGGAGCGCGGGTATCCCAAAACATGGGCACTACCTTGCGACTGAGTCTTGATTAGTTTCACCAATTCTTAAAATCGGTCAATTTCTAGGTAGATATTAGTAAAGTCACCATCATCCCAGATGACTACAGGCTGGATTGTAGTGGATTTGTTTATTGTCACGTGTACTGAGGTACAGTGAAAAGTATTTTTCTGCGAGCAGCTCAACAGATCACGAAGTACATGGGAAGAAAAGGGAATAAAAGAAAGTACATAATAGGGCAACACAAGGTACACAATGTAACTACCTAACACCAGCATCGGGTGAAGCATACAGGGTGTAGTGTTAATGAGGTCAGTCCATAAGAGGGTCGTTTAGGAGTCTGGTAACAGTGGGGAAGAAGCTGTTTTTGAGTCTATTTGTGCGTGTTCTCAGACTTCTGTATCTCCTGCCCGATGGAAGAAGTTGGAAGAGTGAGTAAGCCGGGTGGGAGGGGTCTTTGATTATGCTGCCCGCTTTCCCCAGGCAGCGGGAGGTGTAAATGGAGTCACTGGATGGGAGGCAGGTTCGCGTGATGGGCTGCTTTCCCCTTTGACGGGATCACCACACCTTAAGCGGGATTGAGAAGGCAGGGCCTTCATGAATAACCTCAGCTGGTAGTGGAATTGAACCTATGCTGTTGACCTTGTGCTGCATCACAAACAGGCTATCCGCCAACTGAGCTAATCCAGCCCCACCAGCCCCCAGTAGATATTAGAGGGTAGTTTATTCAGGCAATGCATATGGCACTTTTTTTTCCAGATGGGTGGGGGGGGGGATAAGAACCATCTGTACTAATACTGTCAAAGTGTCATTCTGCTCAAGTCATGGGCTATCTTTGCTGTGATTAAGGGTGGTGCACATGTCATACAGTATGTTTCATGTGGTCATGTTGTGCACCCTGAATAAATTAAATTCTGTTTTTGACTTGTGGGATTCCTGGGTTTATTTCTCCTGGCACTATAGGAATGACATTCTGCAATTCGGGTCAGTTTCTAATTAAGGTCGTTGGTTTGTGATGACCCACTGAGATCCTGACAATTCTAATGCCATCGTGCTCCCTGACTCCCATCTTGTTGGCTTTTCCATAAGAACTGAAAATGACTAGCCTTGGTCACGGGTGGAAAATGTATTTGTTATCAGGCTAGCAACCCAGCTGGAGGGCACACTTCAGAAAATGCAACTCTGAAACATCGCTGTTGTTGTGTCTTAATGGAATTTGGGCCTGTACAGGAAGGTAAAGGTTAGTTTTATCATTACTGCAGTTCAGTAGAAGTGGTAAAAGCTGCTTATAGCTTTGCGGTCTGTGGAGATGACTGCAAGCCATTGCAAATTCACTTAAGTTATTCAGCAAACAGAAATAAATAAAGTTGACGCGGTTTCGCAAAATAAATGTTTTAAAAACTCACATGTTAAGCTATCAATAGGGCAGAATGAAAGAATGAGAAAATGGCTTTTGGAGTTCTGGTCCCCATCGCCCCCCCCCCCCCCCCACCCCCCCCCCCCCCCCCCCCCCACACCATGCTGTAAAGGTCTGGCAGCGTGCTGATTTTAGCCTCTCTAGTTTATCTGCTCGTCTGAGATGCTGCAGTTCATGGAAAGAGGTGCGACTGGTGACAAAAATATCACGAGCTGTTCTCCCAGTAGCCAGAGGAGTTGGTGTGGGCTGGGGCTGGGATCCTGCAACTCTCCTTATATAGGAATAAGAGTGGGAGCTGCTGAGGGAGGAACCACATGACATTTGTTAAAGTGGAGCATGCTCTGTGCGCAGGCTTTGGCAAATCTGCAGGAACTGCAGAGCAATGCTGACTTTCAAAGACTTGAGATCACTTGGGCTTACTGAATCAGCTGACTGGTTGTGGTCCCGTTCATATGCATTTCACGTTTCTTTGGGACAGGTCCGCAAAGCATTCTCATGCAGGCCTGGCCCCTTGCTTTTAGCCTGCAATCAATACTCCAGTGTCACTATTCCTGCTGTGTCTTAAAGAAGCCATTTGTAATGAATTCCAACTGCAGCAACCTTTGCCCTAATCATGCACTCCATGATGACTGGAAGTTTGCATTATTAACCAACAATGTGGGTTTTGATCGTTACATTAAATTTCATTTTAACCCAGGAAGATCTGAAACTGCATCAGATTAGACATACACAAGAAAGACGACCCTTAAATCTCATTTCACCATTTTTAACCTTATTTCCACTCCGCGCACATTCTTTACTTCCCTTCGTGCTTAACGATCTGTTCAAGTCCTTTTTTCCTGCTTCTGCTGAGTGTTTGGGATTCACTGCGGAATAGTAGATGGAAGTTTTCATCTGAAGTTCCATATTATAGTAAAATGCTTCGGCCTAAAATCTTGCCATTACTCTTCTTCTTGTGTATTTTTCCTTTAGGAATGCATTCAGTGCATTTTCTGGCGTTTTAAATTCTGTCCTTGAATTTCATGGTACAACTAAGAATTATTAGCGACACATGCATTCAGCTGCCATCAGTCTAATAAACATCAGCTAACTTTTTTAATGGCGTTCTAATATGTCAAAAATATATTTATTAGAACAGATGCTTTCCCTGGCATTGGGTGAAGCTTCATCAGTCAGGGGAAGAGCTCAGCCTTTAAGAAAGTTTATGGGCTGCACAGTAGCCCAGTGGTTAGCACAGTTGCTTCACAGCTCCAGGGTCCCAGGTTCGATTCCCGGCTTGAGTCACTGCCTGTGCGGAGTCTGCACGTTCTCCCCGTGACTGCGTGGGTTTCCTCCGGGTTCTCTGGTTTCCTCCCGCAGTCCAAATATGTACAGGTTAGGTGGGTTGGCCATGCTAAATTGCACTTAGTGTCCAAAAATGTTAGGCGGGATTACTGGGTTAAGGGGATAGGGTAGCAATGTGGTCTTAAGTAGGATGCTCTTTCCAAGGGCCGGTACAGACTCGTTGGGCTGAATGGCCTCCTTCTGCACTGTAAATTCTATGATCCACCGAGCCATTACCTCAGGAGGGTGCAAGATTCAATGCACAGTTAGGGCTCTTCTAATAGGTGATCTCAGGTCAGGTAGCAAGAAGAGAGGTGAGTAAATTTGCCTTTTACTTCAAGACAACTCATGATATGAATATGGAGTAAGGAGTGCGAGCAATCTGAGGTCAGCGTGGATAAAGGGGAAATGTTCTGGTTGCTAAACTCATACCTGACCTACGCAAAGATGGTCTGGCAGGAAATCACTGCAGGAGTTCCTCAGGGAAATATCTTTGGCTATTTCATCAATAACCTTCCCCTCTTTGAGGTGTCAGGATTTGGGCGGTTTGATTCAGGAGTTCAACTCTTATACTGAAGCTCATGCAAACTATATGCTGTTGAGTAGCAGGTATCATTTGAGCGACATTCATGCCAGATATTAACCATTGTCATGTGAGAGTGCCTTTAAGAGATGGATGTTTACGTAATGTACCTTTAAGAAATGCAGTGATGTCAGAGTGTGGGTGGAGCTGGGCTTCAGATCAGCCATTTTGAAGGTTTTTAGTTTCAGTTTGAAAGAGCTTGGGGTGTGTCTGCGTTTGCAGTGAGCTGGATCTGCTGTGATCTCTGCCATGAAAGACTATCTCTGGATCATTTGGGTGATTTAAACTCATAATAGTAAAGCCTTTAACCTGATATGTTTCTGTTTAAAGGTGTTAAGTCTCATGGATGTTGAAAGGAATAACTGAAGGATTATTTAGTGTTGTAATATTTTTGGGGTTATCTTTGAAGTAAGGGGTGTTAAGAGATCCAACGTTTATTTAAGAGGTTAAGCTGAGTTCATGGAATAAACATTGTTTTGTGTTTAAAAACCCACGTGTCAATAATTGTAATCCCACACCTAGGGAACAAGCTGTGTGCTCGGAAAAGCAACAATAGCAGAAAAGGGGAAGGTTGGTTGAACTCCATGATACATTTTGGGGTTCTGAAAACACCTCTCCCGTAACACCATCTACAATCAAAAATAGGTCCATCCAACACTCCTTGACCTCTCTGCCTACCAGTTTAGATAAGAGAGAGAGACAATGTACCACATCAAGTTTCTTACCCATTAACAGAAGCCCACCACTCCTAAAACCTACCAATTTGTACTGGCACTTCTCTTTCCCCTTGAAACCATTTGACGTTGGAATTTTTTCTCCTCTCCCCACCTCCCTCCCCCCACCTTAATAAGAATATTCTTCCTCCCTACACTATTCAGTTAATGTTGGTATTCTCCAACCCCTGCAAAACACTGTTTCCAGCTGTATGCCTTATCTATTACTGAAAGAAAATCACTGAGCCAAGCCTTGGTGGATTTTGATCAGTCAGGAAACAACCATACCCGGTTCTTTTGACCTGGCAGGTTTTGAAGAGCTGGTTCGTTCTTTCCTAGGGTTCCCAACTGTGATTATTCCTGGAGGTTCGATCATGTGACTTGCCCCCAAGCTCCAGCCATGAATCAGCCATCACATCCATCCTTGTGACGTACTGCCTTCCTATGCCAATGGAAAGTAATAAGAATCATTACCCAGATGGATGATACTTGACTGTCAGCCAAACAGCCTTTTTTTCCCTTTTAAAAAAGTTTTTATGTCTGCTGAGGATAAATGTGCAACGAAAATGTTCAAAGGAAAAAAAAGAACTGATGGTTTATCTCCAGGGTTGTCCTGGAGAACGCTTTCCTGAGGTCTCCAAGGCGTGGGATCTATCCCCTTTGCCTCGGGAATCTGCACATTAAAGTGAGACTAGCTATGTCGCTTTAATACGCAGATTTGCTAAAAAGTGATCCCGCCCACAATCCTGGGATTTACATCGCAACGTCTTGCAACATCGCATTAGACCTTGTGAAGTGTTGTAAGATGAGTAGATCCTGGGAGCAGGGTCTCCTGGCTTCTATCGGCCACGCTACGCCACGGCGATCTACTCTTCAGGTGTAACGTGGCTGTAAAATCACGCCCTTCGAGCATTAATCATGACAAATCCACCTAACCTGCCCATTTTTGGTCATTAAGGGGTAATTTAACATAGCCAATCCACCTAACCTACACATTTGTGGACACTAAGGGGCAATTTAGCACAACTAATCCAGCTAACCTGCTCATTTTTGGACGATGGGAGGAAATCGAAGCACCCAGAAAAAACCCATGCAAACACTGGGACAACATGCAAACTCCACACTGACAGTCGTCCAAAGCCGGAATTGAACCCCAATCCCTGGCGCTGTGAGGCAGCAGTGCTAACCAGAGTGTCACAGTTCCACCCCTTGAAGTTGAATTGAACGAGAGAGAGGAGGAGTCAGCAAAGGGGTTTGGATGAGCAGAACAGCAAATGGGGGCATGTGATAAGGAGTGGAAAGAAAGCAGAAGACGAGCCGCAAAGAAAGATGTTGAGGTTTTGCATGGTTCTGCCCTTTCGCATTTGGGAACCTCGCGTGATTTCATATTTGGAGGTCTCAGGTTATGATGACTGGGACTTCAAGTTATTATGGGATCAGATACAACCCACTCACTAATCTTAACATATGCAGCCTGGCCGCACCACTAAAGATTGGATATCCTGACTTAAAGGTAACTGCAGTATAATAAGCAAAAGGGCACCTTTGTATACAGTTCTTGTGCTCTCAATATGGAAGCTCAATAAGATCATTGGGTGGGGGGTGGGGGTTGAGGGGGGGCTGAAAACACCTTGAAACTTTCACAATTTTATTTGCCAGATAAGGTCTTCGCTGAAATGTACACCCTGTAATGGGCCTATGCGGCGATCATACCCAAATGATATAGCAACCAAGGACAAACCTATTCATGATTCATTCTTGTGTTTTCAATTAGTTACTTTATTGGGTGGTGGTGGTGGGGTGGGGGAGGTAAGTCCGAGGACTTTCTGTTCTTTTTCTTCACTTTTCCTTTCCCTTCTTTTCCTGTCCTCCCTCCCTTCAATGATCAGGCTATTATTTGTCCCACCGCAAGGGAATTAAATCCAACAGCCAGAGAATTATTAACCCAGTGAAGGTGGCCTGATGAAATTGTTGCGCTATTACATAGTAGTACATAGGAGTGGCTCTTATTTTGGAAGGAGCGCCACTCGTGACGGGAAATGATAACTTATAAGTCCCACAGGTAGGCCTTCAGGCAGGTAAATACCCAATTTCTTTGTGCATCCCATAATAATCCCAGAGGTTGTATCCAAACATCAAGAGAAATAAAAGCAGAGTTACAAAGCAATGTAAGGGTAATGTGCTTGTATGGGATTGTCCACGACTAACACAAATAGCTGGCAGTACTGGTCCTCCAGACCTTTTCACAAAGCCATGTCCTTGACTTTCGTGAAATGCACACTGTGAGTCACCAAACAGTGAGCCCTCCCAGGCAGCCTGTTTACTGACCAGTCACCTCGTCTATCGAGGTTTTATAAATGGTATCCGGATTAGTGCAGTTGTTGTGCAAGATGGCCTGACAAAAATAAATGAGTTCATATTGCAAAACATAGCCATTGCATCGACATTTCTCAAGAAACGGGTCTTCGTACCTCCGAAATGATTATATCTGCTGCATTTTCCAAAAGTCATTTTCTTATAAAGGGAAGTCTGTATTAACTGGTTGCCCTCAGGGCTGAAGCAAAAGTAATACCTTTTTAGGCATGGTATTTTAGTGTAGGTGGCCATGACATTCAGATGGGAAATATTAAAATGCCAGCAGAGGGGTAGTTTCGTACAGCAATGACAATTTGAACTTATATAACTGGTATATTTCTTTGTTGCCACTCTTGTGAAACAGGTTAAGAGGTTTATTAAGAGGTGTTGCTCATACAATTAAGAAGGCGATCTGCTCAAAGCCTCCGCAAACACTCTGCTGGGATCACCACACATCACGTCACACAAAACCAGCAGAAATGTATGCCCAGGTGCAAAACATCCCTCCCTCTTTACTTCATTTTGGTAGTCTTGAAAAGTCCTCTAAAACAGAATCTGAACTCGGCACTCGTCCTCTAAAACAGAGCCTGAACTCTGAACTCTGGTGCCCGTTCCAAAGGATAGCAGAAAGTAACAGATCAGCATGATGTTGCCAAACTCTTTCATTGTCTGTCGATACAGTATACGATGTTGGACCTGTGCGTAAAGGCTTCAATTGTGTTGCTAAATTCAGCACAAATTCACCATAACAATTGATCAATGCTAAAAACGACCTTAATTGTGCCACATTTTGAGGAAGTGGAGCATCTGGAATTTCTGACATTTTCTTTGGTTCTTTGTGTAAACCATCTTCGTCGATAATATGATCAAGGAAATTTATGGGTACTTGGGAAAAGCCACACTTTTCCTTCTTAACTCTCAGGTTGTGGCTCTGTAACTGTTCCAGGTTAGCTTCCAAATTCTGTCAGTGTTCCTGTTCGCTTGAACCAGCGATGAGTATGTCATATGTCATGAGAATGTCGCTTTAAGAAATGTTTAGCTGCTCATGTTACTGCAGTGATGTCAGAGGGTGGGTGGAGCTGAGCTCTGGCTCTGCTTTTTAGTTTCACTTTGAGAAAAGCTTGGGTGTGTCTGTCTTTTTGGTTTCGTTTTGCAGTGTGTTGCAGCTGAAGTCAGCCAAAGCAGCTGTACTGTTGATCTCTCTGCCATGAAGGACTATCTCTTGATCATTTGGTGAATTCAGAAATGTAAATGTTTTCAGTATTGAATGTAAACCCTGATGTGCTTCTATTTAAAGGTTGTTAAGTCTTTTGGATGTTAAAAGGACAGTTTAAAGGATTACTTAGTGTTGTAGTCTTTGGGGGTTATCTTTGAATTAATGGTTGCTAAGATATTCACTGTTTGTTTTAAAAAGGTTAACTTGAGTTCATAGAATAAACATTGTTTTGGTTTAAAAACTACTTTTCCATTTCTGCTGTACCACACCTGTAGAGTGGGCCGTGTGCTCCCCATACCACAATCTATTAAAGGTTGTGGGTCAGGTGAACTCCATGATACACTTTGGGGTTCTCTAAACATTGGCCCATAACAATTGGGGGCTCGAGGGGGATAAAAGTCTATCTATTGGAATAGCTTAGTGAACTTAAAGACAGTGAGGGGTGAACATATTGTGGTTGCTTTTCAGGTGTGGTATTTTAGTTTAAGTGGGGAGTGTGTTGTGGACAATGGCTCTTTCAGAGGCTCATTAATTAGAGCAGGTGAATTGGCTAGACAACATTTGAAAGTTGCACAAAATGTGATGAAACGAGTAGAAATCCAAAGTTCGTAGTTTTGCCAGTGGAGATAAAGTTTTAGTGTTGTTACCAGTGGTAGGTGAACCTTTAAAAGGAAGGTTTTGTGGACCTTATTAGATTGAAAGGAAATTAAGTGAGGTGAATTATGTGGTAAAAACACCAGATAGAAGGAAGACTCACCGAGTGTGTCATGTGAATATGCTTAAAAGGTACTTTGAAAGGGAAGGAGAGAAAAAGCAGAACCAGAGCTCAGCTCCACCCACACCCTGACATCACTGCAGTAACATGAGCAGCTAACCAATTCTTAAAGCGACATTCTCATCACACATCTAAATAACATTGCACTCCCTTTAGTCCACTTAGAATTCGATCCATGGATCTTTGAAAAAGAGTAGGTGCAGATGTTATTCCAAAAGGAAGTTTTCTGTAATGAAACAAACCTTTGTGCATCACTATATTGAGTTGCTGTGATTCAGCAGCCACATTCATCTGCATTTACACCAGTGAATGATCAATTTTACTGAATTTCTGTCCTCCAGAAAGTCCAGCAAACACTTTTCAATCAGTGGCAGCGGATAATGATTTATGCACAAATTTGGGTTAATATTAGTTTTTAAATCTCCACAAATTCTCACTGAGATCCCATTTTAATACAGGAACAATTGGCGTCACCCAATCACTCATAGCAAGAGGTCCAATGGCTCCTGTCCTTACTAATCTGTCTAGTTCTTCATCAACTTTAGGCTTGATGGTGTATGACATGGTTCTCGCTTTGAGACATTTGGGTGTGCTATGTGGCTTGTTTTTGGGTTTATTTCAAATCCTGTCTGAGAGTCTAGCGAATCTTCAAACACCTTCTCAAGCTTCTTCAGAAGTTGTTGCAAGTTGTTCTTTGAATCCACTGTGTCCCTGTTCAGCCAGAATCTTAGCCAACCATGCTCTGCCAAATAGAGCAGAAAGGTTTCTACGGCCGATGTGAAGAGACAACTTCACCATCTGCCCAGTTGCTTCTACTTTCACCATAATGCTTGCTTTTAATGGTACGGCCTCTTCAATGTATATCCTTAGAATTACACTTGATGGTTTTAAAGGCAAATGCCTTAGCGTTTGGTGGTAAATTGTCTCTGGTATTAATGATTTTGCTGCCCCCATACCCACTTCCATTTTACTTTCATGATCTTCAAGTTTTGAATATGCCTAAAAACGTTGTTGATCTCCCTGTATTGCCAAAACCCTTAGCTTTAGCTCTTCCTGTAGTTCGAATTCTCTGTCTTTTGCGGGATCTTGAGCTTCACCAACTAATTTGTAGACACGACTAGATTGTTTACTTGTATTGTTCTTTTTTCCCCAATTTAGAATATTCAATTATTTCTTTCCAATTAAGGGGCAATTTAGCACGACCATTCCACCTACCCTACACATCTTCTTTGGGATGTGGGGGTGAGACCCACGCAGACACGGGGAGAATGTGCAAACACCACACAGACAGTGACCGGGGGCTGGGATCGAACCCGGGTCCTCGGCGCCGTGAGGCAGCAGTGCTATCCACTGTGCCACCGTGCTACCCTGCCGCCCTGTATTGTTCTTCTTACACTTCCTTGGTGTAAAGGTTTTCAGAGCCCAATATGCTTTGGCAATATGGTCTTTCCTACCATAGTTCTTGCTTGTGTTTGCTTTACTCTAGCATTCTGTTGCTGAGTGTCCAACCTGTGTACAATAGTTGCACCTTTGCAGACCTGTTCCTTGAGGCATCCATGTTATGAATCTTCACTCGAGTCCCTATATCTTGTGGTAAGCTCCATGGATGTGGCAACGTCCGCAACAGCTTTCCAAGTTAAATCGCTGACAGTAAGCAGCTTCCTCTAAATTGCTTCAATGCGTAACCACAAACCATCCTGTCTCAAAGAGTATCATCAAGTGTTTTACCAAATTCACAATATCTAGCGAACCTTCTTAAAGACCCTATGAACTGGAAAATAGTTTCACCCTCTTCCTGACTATGGCGGTGGAATTGGAACTTTCTGCAATCAGTAACGGATTAGGAGAGAAATGTCGCTCTAAAATTTTCACTAATTCACCGAAGGACTTGGTCTTCTGATTTTGCTGGGTGAACAAGGTTCTGTAGCAGCTGAGAAATGTTGGTCCCTTTAGGTCCTCCGGTGTCTGATTAGCTGTTAAAAATTATTGGAATCTTTTGTCCTCTGAAGACAACTTGTCCTCAGCCTTTTGTTACTATTATTGAGACTAGAGGCCATAATGATATGTCCTTCGATTTGCTCTTTTATAACATCTGGACCATGATCCTATGGTTCTGCTGGCACTGGTAACTTGTCTTGCAAGTTGATGTTCACAGTGTTAAAGGCGGTTGAGCTGGTGGTTTTCAAGGTCTTTGAAGTGGTTAATGTAGATCGTCCAGTCTTGCAGCAGTAATGAGATGTCAGAATTCTGCCCTGTGTGCCTAGTGCTTCGACTTGATTTTAAGTCGGCATTTATCTCATGCACAGTTATCGTGGCAGCCAAAAGCTGACTTGATATTCCTTAGCCGCGAGAACTTTCTGTCCCCAAGATGTACTCAGGTATTACATTCAACTCCACTGTATTTCTTGCATCATCATTGATGGTTTTATTTACTGTGGACAAGGTGCCACCTGGAATATGACCCGATGCACTGTCTGAACAATGCATAGGCTGTACTTCTTGGCTGTAAAGTCAAAATAGCTGGTCGTCCTGAGATCTTCCAAAGTCTGGGTCAAATGAGTGCAGTGATCAAGATCAAATGACGTGATTTTTTGGAACTTGCCTGATGTATCTGTAGGTTGAAGAGCTTGCCAGTTCTCCTGAATTAGATGTTCAATTCTGACATGCCTGCTTTTGGCGCAGCAGAGAAGTGAAGGCCATAATGAGGTTGGCGACAGAACATCAAATGGTATTGGTTAGTGAAACATGCTTTTTTATTCTTTCATGGGATGTGAGCATAGTTGGTTAGGCCATCATTTATCATCCATCTCTAAATAACCTTGAGAAGGTGGTAGTAAGCTACCTTCTTAATCATAGAATCCCTACAGTGCAGAAAGAGGCCATTTGGCCCATTGAGTCTGCACCATCCCTTTGAAAGACCACCCTACCTCGGCACAATCCCCCACCCTATTCCTGCAAACCTACCCTAAGGGGCAATTTGGCATGGCCAATCCACCTAACCTGCACATCTTTAGACTGTTGAGAGGAAACCAGAGCACCTGGAAGGAACCCACTCAGACACGGGAAAATTGCAAACTCCACCTAGACAGTCACCCGAAGTCGGAATCGAACCTGGGTCTCTGGCGCTGTGAGGCAGCAGTGCCGCTGTGCCGCCATTGAATCGCTGTCTGTGTGGTGTTGGTACACACAAAGTGATCTTATAAAAATTTGTTCCCTAATGCAAATTGTATTAAGACCCTTTCTGTGACAGTATTAACACTGCAATTTTGATATTCCATTTATTCAAGGATTATCATAATTTCTTGTGCATTTCAATTGCATATTCCCATGGTATTTTTGCCTCATCCATGCGAATTTACGTTTGTTCCCCTTTCCCCTGAATGCCTCCACTTTGTGCTCTGCTGATGGTGGGACTGACCCATCACCTCTAACACCTCACCTAAGGGAATATCAACACTGGATGCCAGCTGGCAGTATATGCACATTGGGTATCGTGAGTGTGGGAACTCTGGCTGGCATTCCCATCTCTCATCCAGGCACTTCCATCTTATCCATAGGATGCTATCTCCGACTGTGCACTACTTCCCAGGACCAAACTGGAATGACAGTCATTGGAGTAAATACGCACAAGGGAAAAAAAAAGCATAAGTTTATCCGTGTGGAATTAACGAAACACTGTTCACGGTGGAAGGTGTGTTGCCATGTCTTTTTAAGACTTTTTGGCTTCTATATTGCAATCCACAGATGGATAAGTGGGATGTTTTTTTTCCAACAAGTGTTCCAAACTTCTCAGACACTTTTGATAGATTATATAATGCTGTCATGATGTTGGTGCTGTTGTGCAACCTCACAAATTGTAAACCACTGAGGCATTTACTGCATCCTAAATGTTCTTGACCGATGATGTATAATTTGGATGTAGGTAGTCTACCTAATGGGTTTCCATGTTTTCATTAATTGTTTAGTGCATATGACCCAAACAATATGTCTTTTTTTAACCTAAAAACTCCTACATATTATGTGCACCCCCTTATTGCATATTTTGCCAAGTTCCTTTCGTATTAAACCAGTATCAATCAAAATGTCTTAGGTGTATTTAAACAAATCAAAGGATAATGTTCGTCTAGTCTAAATATTATCCACCAAATTTCTTGCATTACCTCTCTATGCAGGAGGGCAGATGTACACATTTCTGAAGTGTCCAATTCAGTAGCTTTATCCCATCTCCTTGCCACCCATCCATAACATTATTCTCTTATCGGAATGTTGAACTTTAACTTGCAACCACTTTATGTCGCATTTTTTAAAAGGTGTCTCATTGTATAATATAAAATAGGTTGGCCAGAATTTCCGTGCAGGTGGAGAGGTTCTCTGTCTGAGTGAAAATGGTGGAGGAGGCCCACATCCAGAGGTCCCACTCCTGAACCCAGCCTCCACGTTTTTGTGGGAGCTGGGGTGGGAGGGGAAGCGGGTATGTCGGAAATGGGGTGAGGTTTAATATGCACATCTGTGATCAAGGATGCAACTGCACATGTTAAAGTGCAGCTACTTCAGTCAGATCTGATGCTAATGGGATGTCCAAATCCTGACTTATGCGCTTCAGACTCAGTAGGAGATGGTCTAAAGCTGCTTGCAAGAGGTAGGGTATCCTTTTGGAGAAATAAGGTACCCTTTTGGATATGGTACAGGCACATATTTAGGAGGGGTCTGGTGCCTTTTGGGCTTGTTAGAAGTGTAAAAGATGCATACGTACATTGGAATGGTCAATAGAACTGTCAAGGCATTTAAATGTCCTGCCTTTAAACATTAAGAAAAAAGACTGTCTGCAGTGTTTTAAAAAATCAATGCTTGTTATTTCTCTGTCATAAGCCTGAGGGTTTTCATTATGGGTGTGATGGTGCATGACTATCATTATCATGATGGGGTGCTTGTCAGTTCACCTTTTGATTGACAGCTTCAAGTGGTTATAAAGTAATTTAAGTGGGTCTATCAGTATAAAAGCTTGTTTTCATAAGGGATTCAATGCAGTTGAAGGTGAGTTGAATGCAAGAAATTTGGTGGATAATATTTG
Organism: Scyliorhinus torazame; assembly: GCF_047496885.1. Lineage (NCBI taxonomy): Eukaryota > Metazoa > Chordata > Chondrichthyes > Carcharhiniformes > Scyliorhinidae > Scyliorhinus > Scyliorhinus torazame. The sequence goes on from NC_092718.1 coordinate 197,281,719, forward strand.
GACTAGACAAACATTATCCTTTGATTTGTTTAAATATATCTAAGACAACTTGAGTGTGTTTATGAAATAGTGAATCATCAACAGACACTTGGGAACCATATTTATTCTCAGCATGGGTCCTGAGATCTGCCCATTATGAATACTGGTGAGTTGGCATGATAGGAGGAAGGGAAAGTGTGAGGGATATGCGTGGGCATGAATTGGCCATATAAAGGTACATGGAGGGCATAGGTGTGCATAAGGGCTATAAAGGGCCCTGCAAGTGTCATAGAGGAATGATTCGCCATCAGGTAGTGTGAGGGTTGGGGGGTCTTCTATTCTTTATTTTTTCAAAGAGAAACCTTCCACTCATCCTTACTTCACACCCAGCAGCCTCCAAACTCTTTCTAGGATCACCCGCCATGACTCCCATTTCCTCCCAGTCCCTGGGATGAAAATCGGACCTCATGAAGTACATTACCTCTTGGTCGAGTTTGCAGAGCTGGGAATTTTCCTAACTCTGCTTTCCTGACCTTGGACTGAATATTCAGGCCCTAATAGCTTCATTATAATGAGTTGTGTTCATTAGCGTGGATCCCATCAACAACGCCGAGCTCTTCATTAAACCCTTAGTATTTATGCAACAGTCTCTGATTCTGACCTTGTGGGATTGAACATTTTTAGCTGACCCTTTTAATATCTGTACTATGTCCAATGAAAGCATTTGCTCCAAGGCGTCTCGACTGTGAATTTTGAATACTAAGGCTTAAAGAACTACAGTTAGGATAGAAAATGATGCTTATTTGTCTAAAAAGCAGTCAATACAGGATTATCCGTCTCATTCAGTGCTAACAATACGTAGTTGTACTTGATTCCAACCACAGTGCTAATGTGCTGAATATTAAGTTTTGGCTGAGCGTTGCTTCAGAGAGTAAGGTCCGTTTGTGTTAATGGGTCATTTTGTATAATTAGTAAAGCAAATGTGAACATGCTTATGAAGCAGGTGCTGCTTTTTTTGTTCATCTGTTGGTCAGCCAAGTGAAGCTGCTAATTCAGAATTGATATTGGAGATGGCAAGAATCGCCTCAAGGCTGCAGTCTTCTGTGCCCATTGACAGCGATAGAAAACCAAGGTTTGCAGCAACAATAAGGGCAATTTTAAGGATCGTGGTATTTCCAGAGGTGGAGCGTGGAGAGGCTGCCAGTTTCATTGAGAGCTGAATTAAGAAACAAATCTCAGCACAGATTTAGGGTTAAAAAAAAAAATGCTTTTGCTGATTTCTTTTTAAGCATGAGCAGTCATCACCAATAGCTTCCGCGGTGGCTAAATGGAGCTCTCCGAGCCCTCCGCTGAACTTTGTCAGGGGACAGTCTTCACTGATGTAAGTCATGATTGGGGTGCACCACAGCTGAAGTCTGGGTTCCCTGCAAAGCCCCACTTGGGCCAAATTGCTGCACAAAGGTCTTGGCCAGTGTAAAAGGTTGGGGAGTACCCAATGCTGGCGTGGCAGGTCGAAGCCGTGTGGACGGGCGGTGGGATCTGTGATGAGAAAGTGTTTTTAATGGTGGTGTGCTGGTGGTGCCATTCCTGCTGCCCGAGGACCTCTGCTGCCACTCTTTGGCACGGTGGTCTTAGCCACACTGGCTGGCATGATGGGGGGTGAGCAGCAGGCGGATTGGAAAGGTCCTTGTGTAGTAGCAGGCTTGGGTCGACGTACACCTTCTCCAGGAGCTCTCTTGTTGCAGTCTCCCTCCTTATGCGAGGGGCCAGGATGTTGCTCAGGACTGGGAACCGGAGGAGTTGGGTTGATCGGAGGGTGTCTGAGATGATAAGCATTGTTGTGTTCAGCTGTGTATCAATAAGACCGGTGTGCAATGAATTGTACCATACTGGTGTGCAATACTCTACAATCGATTAGATGATGGCAAATGCTAAGATCCTTCAGGTTTGAGCATCTGCACCCCATGACGAGCCAGCACGTTTGCGGAGAGGCTGCCTCACGCTTTGATCTTTGCTGCTGACTTGCTCAGATGATTTTTGTTTGTCAGTGTTCGATCAAGGGTAACACTAAGATAAACGGGATGTTGTTTTTGTTCAGTCGCTTGCCATTCAAGGAGATGTTGAGTAACCCTCTTGGCACTGGCATTGTGGAGGTGGAATATAATTGACACTGTTTTGATGCTGCTGGGGTGAAGGTGCCATTTCCTACTGCAGTTAGCCAGCTTTGCAACATTGTTGTTTCGTGTTTTCCTGATTGACTTGAAAATGCAGTGACCTTCCTTCGTGCTCGGACCCGTAATATTGCTTTATTCTACATATTTCCTCGCAGTGTAACCAATTCCCAAGACGGATAATGTGCAAGATTGGTGGAGCCCTGTGAAATGGGATACACAGAAAATTAAGTATTTAACACAATATTAAATATCCAGCACCAATCTAGGGCAAGTGCTTGCCTCCAGAATTATATTCTCCTTTAAAACTGCAAGTGTCATGTTCAGAGTAAGTGCTTAACCATTGGAGAGACATACCCCTTTTAAGCAGTAAGTGTCTCGTTTGGCATCATGGCTCCTTGTGGATTCAAAACATCTGTTTAGAATATCCTAGAATATTCAGTTACGAATTATTGTACATTCCTCAGATTTTCAGACTTTGTAAAGACACTCCTAATTTAAATAGCAAATTACTGTCCAGATAATCAACTTCAGTTCTTTTTCTGGGTTGACAAATTGTTGGAATAACAAGTGTTATATTGTTGTCCGTTTACCTAAACTCAGCGGATGTCAATTCATTTTACTCAAATTAATTTTTTTTAACGACGTGTATAGTGCATAATTGAATATGAAGAATATTTGAGGAGCTTTGAACTCAAATTCTTTAAATTCCATGCAACATCGAGAGGAAATGGTGCATCATTTGCATATCAATGGAAACTATTGCACGTTTAATTATTCATTGAGTGTAATTTTGAAGACGTTATTAAGCGTCGTGCTGAATCAAATCAGGCAGGAAATTTTGCTCAGCCAGAACTACTATATATTGTTGAGGCGAAAGGCACAGGAATTCAGCAATTTGTGTTTCTCCTTCCAACTCGATCTGTGACCCTCTTAACTGAACCTTTCTGGTCTGTGATAGCTTTTATTTCTCCGCTGGTGGTATCCATTGTTGATGCTGTATTTCATTGTCTTTTAGCGTTAGGTCCCCATGCATCCAGTCAAAGTAATAGATTTATTTAAGTTGTTATGACCAGGTGAGAAGGGATGAATCTGTTTCCTGTATTTAGCCACCTTGGTTGGTCGCATCAAAGCTTTTAAATTTTCTCTTCACGTGGATATGCCGTTTCCAAATCAAAATTTATTTAACTATTTAAGCTGTGAGCAATAAGGAGCCAAACAAACAAGGTTTTCTTAAGTTAAAGAAAGATTAAATTTATTAACCATTAACCAGAGATAAAAATAATGAAAATGCGACGTCAAGCGTCATATGGGACACACACACACACGCTGGAGGCACCTCACCATTGGCTGCTGACAGGATCTTTCGGGCACAATGGTAATTTGGCTCACTAATTGTGACGGGGGCTGACTTCAGTGGGACTAGAAGATCCCACTGTCGGGAAGGGCTGTAATACCCTGCCCATAGTCACAGGCCGGGATTCTCCGACTCTGCAACTCTGCACCGGGTCGGAGAATCCCCGGGGGGCCACGGGAATCGCGCCCCGCCGCTCCGACGCCGGCTTCCCTATTCTCCGGCGCCATTTTTAGAGCGCCCACGGGATCGCGGCCCATGCCGGTCGGGGGCCGCTGACAGCGCCCCCCCCCCCCCCGCGATTCTCCGGGCCCCGATGGGCTGAGTGGCTGGCGCGTTCGGCCGAGTCCCAGCGGCGTGGATTACTCACCTCCCACACGGCGGGACCTGGAAGGTGAGTGTGCGGAGGCTGTCCTGGAGGGGGGGGGGGTAGCGGGGGGATCCGACCCCGGGGGTGGCCACCACGCTGGCCTGCCCCACGATTGGGGCCTACCGATCGACGGGCGGGCTGGTTCCATGGGGGCCTACTTTACTCCGCGCCGGGCCCCTGTGGGGCTCCGCCATATTGCCCGGGGGCCGGCGCGGAGAAGGGAACCCCCGCGCATGCACGGAAATACGCTGGCCGTTCCGCGCATGCGTGGAAATACGCCAGCCGTTCTGCGCATGCGCGAACTCACGCAGGCCGTTCCGCGCCGGCTGGAGCTATAAGGACCACTACGGCGCAAACCTAGCCCCCTAGGAAGGGGAGAATTTCTCACTTTCGGGGGCCGTTGACGCCGGAGTTGTTGGCGCCAGTTTTCACGCTGACGTGGGGACATGACCACATTTTTAGAGAATCCCGCTTACAGACACAAAGGCATATCATAGATAATCAGAGTCCAATAAAAGAAATTTAAAGACTATAGAGTTAAGTGGCCTTTTATTGTTGTTGAGGGCATGGACAGAATGTGCAAATGCCACACAGACAGTCACCAGAGGCCGGAATTGCACCCGGGTCCCTGGCGCTGTAATTTGAAAGAACTCAGCTATATTTGCTCTAAGACAATTTTTAAAACAAGTTTAAAATTTTGTAAAAAAACAGAATTGAGACAGCCTTCGCTGTCTCCCTACAGGTGACTTGACATTTCTGCAGTCCCAATGATTAGCAAAGGAATGTCTAATAACATTATTTTATTCTGAACGCTTGCAGCTGTGAGTCAGAGTTGCATTTTAAAATTATGCTGCTGTAGGCAAGAAGATAATTCACCCTACAATATGTTTGTAATATGTCGCAACTTAATTCCATGCCTTTTTTTAAAAAATGCATCCCACACATCAGCTACATAGTTTCTGAAAATATACGGAGATTTGTGTCTCTCAGTTTGACTTTGCCTCGTAAGGGGCTGGTTTAGCACACTGGGCTAAATCGCTGGCTTTTAAAGCAGACCAAGGCAGGCCAGCAGCATGGTTCGATTCCCGTACCAGCCTCCCCGAACAGGTGCCGGAATGTGGCGACTAGGGGCTTTTCACAGTAACTTCATTGAAGCCTACTCGTGACAATAAGTCATTTTCAACAGTGTATTGAGAATCAATGTATCAGTTATCATCTGCTGAATTCAGCTTTGCTCAAGATGCCATTCCTTGCTGGGTTGCAGGACCTAGTTGTCAAAGCATTCTTCGTGGACCTTGCATTCCATTGCAGAATAGTTCTGGATGAAAGCTTAATGGATTCTGCAGAATTGTTTTCTTTGCAATTATACCTGCGGCATTAGTTCATTGCTATCATTAAAATGGGGGCAAAAACATTTCCGCTGAATGTTCATGATTAGCAGAATTTCAAAGCCTCTTAGGTTTTCTTGTGAAATTTCTATCGTAAAGTGTTGGGCGCAGTTCAGTCGGCCTTATTAAGGTATTTGTAGCTTTAGGTAAAATATTAGAAGCTATATACAAAGGTACAGTAAAGATTCAAACTAGGGATGCTCTCCATGCTTGCTTCTGCACACAGCTCTGTCCACTATTACAGGTGTGGGTCATTACATTACTGCCTGGGTTAACCATTATTCTACAATTTTGACGTAAACCTCGTGGCAGATTTAACTGGGAGGAAAAAAAGAAAATTAAGGCAAACACTTTTTTGATGGATATTTTCCCCAGCGGAGCTATGACTGATTGGCAGTTTTCATACAGTAAACAGATAGTCTACAGGTGCAATGTGACTGCCACCTTCCCCAAATTGCTTCTAAAAAAAAAGAAAAAGTGACATTTTACTCTTGATTCAAGTTTGCTGAATTCAAATTACCTGACAAATTTATTCCCATTTTGTTGTTATTTGAATTACTCAGTTCAATTATTGACCTTTGAGTGAAAGACTTACTTCTCCTCCTCGGACAAGAAGTGCCAAATGTTCAAAGCCTAACATGCATTGGTAAAGTGCCTTTAAAATGGAGAAGGGTGGTCAAACCTTTTGAATCTTAGGGCTGCATACGATAATATTCGAGAGCTGCATGGGCAACTTTTACAGACACATTTTTATGACTATTGCTCACACTTCTGTGAGGAAACCTTCAGCTTTTCCCTCTCTTATCTTCCAGACATCCTTCACACGCAATTCAGATCATGGCAAAAAACAAATCTGCTTCACTGACACACCTCAGAGCAAGCACATGCTCACTGCGTAGCTGGCTTTGGCAGCCTACCTTTTCCAATGTGGAAATCTGTCAGGAGATCAATTTTACTTGGAAAAAAGTTGCAACTACTGCCTGAACACAAATTTGAATCAGAGTGCCTGTGTCCCAACGCACTAAATTATTTTGTTCCTCTTCTGTATCAATGAGTTGCATCCCATTCCAGACAGAGGTTGCAAGTTGGAGGGACAGCCATAAGGGGATGGGTTAGGGAGCTGTAGAAAGTGGCATTGAGGGTATGCAGCCCTATGTAAGACTGGCACGAATCTACAAAGGAAATGCCTCGACAGACCTGGAACAAGTTGTTGATTTTAACCCTGCTCTCTCCCGCATGGCTGAGACCCAGCTGTTTACCTCTCTCCAGGGTACGATTTAACGGGTTTCACTGCATAAGGGACCACACTCTATGGGCAGAGTTTTGCATTCTGCGCACAGCGCTGGCTGGAGCGAGAAAACCGACATGTAGCTCTCCAGCTGCACAGCTGGGTTTCCCCTCCAGATTCTCTTGCATTCTGTGCGAAGAAAATCATGGTTTTCATCATCGCATTGTTGGGGTGGGGCCTGATAGAGCTGGCAAGGCTGGCTGTGATGGCCTGATCTGTGCTGAAACAAATACTCGCCCTTTCCCATGGATATGTGGAACCCCCCCCCCCCACCCACACATACACCAGGGTGACCCCCCACATACACACATTTGGGGAACCCTCCCCTCCAATGGAGCTCCCCAAAGGGCCCACCCCTGGCACTGTCAGAGTGCCAGGGGCAGTGCCAGGACACCACCTAGACATGGCCCTCTCTCCCCAGGGCTGCACTTACCTGTGTGCCCCCAGCGTGTTTCCCTCGGCTGCTTCATGTTTTGCAAAACAGTCACGTCAGCGAGGGGGGAATCCTTTATGTTTAGGGGGAATTATATGGCGGGGAAGCGCTTTAAGTGTATTTTTTTTCATAGAATTTATCATAGAATTTACAGTGCCGAAATGAAATTTATTAAGATGTATTTCAATGTGGGATCCTCGTTATGGCACTGACAAGGGGCGAGAAAGTTCAGAAAACAAGATCTCGTGGGTGAGAGTCTTGTTTTCTGATTCTTGAGAGAGTTACTGTCCACGTTGAGATGGAGTTCAGGATGGAGACCATCCTTGGACACTGGAACTTCGCAGCAGTGGGGCAGGGATGGATCTCCAGATGGACCTTCCAGATTGGGTGTCCTGGAGGGGAACATCTTCCAGCCTCAAAATACTCCTGGAGATCCATCTTCATTCTCAGGAAATCCATCTTCTGGTCTCAAAGTTCACCCGGAGATCTGTCTTCATTTTCAGGCGGTCCACCTTCTTCCTTCAGTAGTGGCTCAGTGATGTTGGGCGCCTTTCCAGTGGGCATTGCCCACATTGATTGACGGAGGAACATACCCAATGAGCTCCCAACCTGAATGGGATCTTTAACACTCACCTGAACTTCTGGCACGTCAGTATAATTTCTCACCTGCCATCTCCAGTAACGCTACACTCCCTTGTCAAGACCCAACAACAGTATCCAAGGTATTGTCAAGGAAGGGCTCATGAGGAAGTCACCGCCTAATGTGTTCAGCAGCCATGTAAATCATACAGCACAGCAGGTGGACATCTGACCCATTATGCCTCTGCCAGCTCTGTGAACAATTAGTCTCACTCCTCTTCCCACCGAGTGGGGATATGTTTCTTCCAGCAAAAAAAAGGTCTCAATTATTCACACGATTCATTAATGACTCGGATGACGACATAGAAAGTCATATATCCAACTTTGCAGATGATACAAAGTTAGATGACATCGTAGACAGTCCAGATGATACCATAACATTGCAAGGAGATATCGACAGGCTAGATGAATGGGCAAAATTGTGACAGATGGAATTATATGTAAGCAAATGTGAATCAAAAAAGGATAGAGCAGAGTACTTTCTAAATGGAAAGAGGTACAATGGATGTCCAAAGAGACTTGGGGGTTCAGGTGCTGAGATCCTTAACATGTCATGAACACGTGCAGACAATAATCAAAAAGGCGAATGGAATGCTAGCCTTTATATCTAGAGGATTGGAGTATAAAGACACAGAGGGCGGGATTCTCCGTGATCGGCGTGACGGCCCGACGCCGGTGTCAAAAATGGCATGAAACACTCCAGCGTCAGGCTGACCGGAACGTCGAAAATCCTCAGACCCCGAAGGGGCGAGTAGTGGCGTGATGCCATTCGCGCCGGTGTCACACGTCACCGACGTGCGCTGTGTCGCACCACAAAAGACGCCCCCGCCGGAGACCCGGCAAAATGGCCGCCCGCCGCGTAGCTCTGAGGTTCCAGGAGCGTGACATCGAGGTGCTCCTGGATGCAGCGGAGCAGAGGAGGGAGGCCCCGATGGGCGGGACAGCCGTACCTGAAACCGGCATGGCCGCACCCACCCATGCAGGCTGCATTGGCAGGATGGGGTTTGAACCTATGCCACCATACACACACGGTCCGCATGTATAATTCTGCCTACACTGTTGCCCTTCACCCCTCCCCCTCCCCCGGGCAGGAGAAGCATGCACATAACAACCGGGAGCGTGAGAGGACCGGAGGTGGTTCACCTGAATTGCGCCCCCTCACCGTTCACGAAGAGAGGGCCCTGGACATTGCAGGCGGACCCAAGGACCGGGAGGTTGCGGATGCAGAGGTCAGGGGCGCACCACCAAGTGAGACCCCCAACTGCCTGCCCCCCTTTCCCCCGTCCCACCTTCCCCCTTCCCCATTCCCCCCCTCCCCTTTCCCCCATCCCACCTTCCCCCTTCCCCATTCCCCCCTTTCCCCTTTCCCCCATACCACCTCGCCCCCTTCCCCTTTCCCCATTCCACCTTCCCCCATACCCCCTTCGCCCCTTCCCCTTTCCTCCATCCCCATTCCCCCTTTCCCCATCCCACCTTCCCCCTTCCCCATTCCCCCCTTTCCCCCATACCACCTCCCCCCTTCCCCTTTCCCCATCCCACCTTCCCCCATACCCCCTTTGCCCCTTCCCCTGTCCTCCATCCCCCTTCCCCATTCCCCCTTTCCCCTATCCCACTTTCCCCCCTTTCCCCCATCCCACCTTCCCCCTTCCCCATTCCCCCCTTTCCCCTTTCCCCCATCCCACCTTCCCCATTCCCCCCTTTCCCCTTTCCCCCATACCACCTCCCCCTTCCCCTTTCCCCATTCCACCTTCCCCCATACCCCCTTCGCCCCTTCCCCTTTCCTCCATCCCCATTCCCCCTTTCCCCATCCCACCTTCCCCTTCCCCATTCCCCCCTTTCCCCCATACCACCTCCCCCTTCCCCTTTCCCCATCCCACCTTCCCCCATACCCCCTTCGCCCCTTCCCCTTTCCTCCATCCCCCTTCCCCATTCCCCCTTTCCCCTATCCCACCTTCCCCCCTTTCCCCATACCCGCTTCCCCATTCCCCCCTTTCCCCATACCACCTTCCCCCTTCCCCTTTCCCCATCTCCCCTTTCCCCCATACCCCCTTCCCCATTTCCCCCTTCGCCATTCCCCCCTTTCCCCCATCCCACCTTCCCCCTTTCCCCATCCCACCTTCCCCCATACCCCCTTCCCGCCTCCCCTATAACCCCTTTCCCCATCCGCCTTCCCCCATTCCCCCCTTTCTCCATTTCCCCCTTTCCCCATCCCACCTTCCCCCTTCCCCATCCCACCTTCCCCCGTCTCCATTCCCCCCTTCCCCCATACCCCTTTCCCCCTTCCCCATACCCCCTTCCCCCATCCCACCTCCCCCTTTCCCCATCCCACCTTCGACCCTCCCCATTCCCCCCTTCCCCATACCCCCTTTCCCCCCTTCCCCATACCCCCTTTCCCCCTCCCCCATCCCCCATCCCCCTCTGCGTGTCTAATCATGTGTGCTGTATTGCGTTTTGCAGGACCACACGTCGATCCACCCGTCCCTACGGATGACGACCGCACCCAGGACGTGCCAGGCCGCCCACGAGACAGGGACAGACCCGGCGCGTCAGGCATACGACGCCCCCACCCTGTGCCAGTGCGGCGACGCCGGCGGGCCACACACAGCGACGCGGAGGGCAGCCACAGCAACAGGCCCCTGTCCCAGTCGACCCAGGACACTGACACACACGACACAACCACGCAGGAGACCCACATACAGGACACACACACCCAGGACACACACACCCAGGACACACACACCCAGGACACACACACCCAGGACACTGACACACAGGACACCCATACACAGGGCACTGATACACAGGCCACCGACACACAGGACACCGACACACAGGACACCGACACACAGGGGACAGATGGACAGGAAACCCCAGGGGACCCCGGTCTTCGGGTCGGATGAGGAGCACGACATGATGCCATTGCTATCTCCTACACCCTCCACCACCGCTGAGACACTCACCTCGGTTGGGCACTTTAGCGATGAGGCCTCTGGTAAACTAACTGGTGCGCACAACACAGACGTTCCGGTACAGCAGGTGGGGGTAGGAGCAGCCGAGGGGCCGGGTGGTTGGAGGGCAGCCCGGCGCAGGCAACCACCTGCCGCCCAGATGGGTCCCGGGTTCCTGGAGTTACCACACCCACCCACAGGCCCGATGCAGTCACGGACCAAGGGACGATCGAAGGGGGTCACGGCCGGCTTGCGGCAGCTGCAGACGCAGGTGGAGGAATCCACCCGCGTGCAGGAGCAGGGAATGGTGCCGGCCATGCGTGCCACCCAGGCCGACACCGCATGGGTGGCATCCACGGTGGAGGCAATGGGTGCGACGGTGTCAGACATGGGAGAAGTATGCAGGGCCTGGGGCTTTCCGTGCATGCGGCGACATGGCTGCCCTCTCACAGGAAGCCATGAGCCAGCAGCGGATCGCAGCGGCACTCAACGCTGTGGCCCAGTCTCAACAGGCCATGGGCCAGTCTCTGCAGGCCATGGCCCAGTCTCAGCAGGACATGGCGCAGTCCCAGCAGGCCATGGGCTAGTCTCTGCAGGCCATCGCTGAGGGTATTGGCGCCATTGCCCAGGTGCCCACACGCAGACAGGGATGGCCAACTCCCTGAGCTCCATGGCTACAAACTTACAGACCCTTGTTGATACCAGGGCGGGCTTCCAGGACTGGCAGCACCAGGTGCCGGGGAGCGTGGGATGCTGGATCCGTTCGCACCCCCGACCCATGGAGAAGCCCGGGGGCCATCGGGCACCCCGAGAGAGGAGGAGGTGCTGGGGCCCGTTCCGTGTCCCCCTGTAGGGGAGGTCCCAGAACACCGCAACACCCCGGACTCCTCCCCATCCGTCCCAGGTGCATCTGATGGACAATGGGCAGAAGAGGCTGGCAGCACGCCATCCCAGTCGCCCGAGCCCATCTAGGCCGGGCCGCCCCAGGAAACGGCCGCCAAAGGGGTCCCTAGTCACAGGGCAGGAATCACAGGAATCCACCTCCAGTTCTGCTGTACCGTCTGGGGAAGCACCTAGACGTAGTAAGGCCAAACAATTAGACATTGAGTAAGTTGGCACGGGTGCAGGGCACAGACTAGTTATAGGGGCTAGGGGACATGTATGGACTGCTTGTAATTAAAATCACTTTCGCACCTACAGAAGCTGCCTCTGTGCTCTGTCCGATGTGTGCGGGGGGGTGGTGGTGTGAGGTGAGTGCCAGTGTGTGTGTGAGGGGTGTTAGGATGTCGGCGTCCGGTGAGTGTTCCCCCAGCACGACTGGTTGACGCCGTTAAATAGGTGGTTTGATTTACGCCGGCGTGACCCATGGTCATGTCGGCGGGTCTTCGGTCCATCCGGCCCGGAGAATCGGAGCAGCCCGGGGTCCATAGCGCCGTGCAGGTCCTCGCTATTCTGCGAAGTGCACGGTGCAATTCCCTTCGGCGCGAATTTTTGGCTGCCGGAGAATATCGCGGGCAGCGGGGCGGGATTCACACCGCCTCCCGGCGATTCTCCAACCCGGCTGGGGTTGGAGAATCCCGCCCAGAGGTTATGCGGCAGCAATAGAAAACCCTGGTTAGCCTCCATTTGAAGTCACTATGAGCGGTTCTGGGCACCACACGTTAGGAAGGTTATTTTGGCCTTGGAGGGAGTGCTATGTAGGTTTACAAAAACGGGGCGGGATTCTCCGACCCCCCAACGGAGATTTGGCGGGGGGCGTGAATCGCACCGCGCTGGTCGGTGGCCCCAAACCCCCCCGGCGATTCTCCGGCCCGCGATGGGCCAAAGTCCCGCTGCTGCTATGCCGGTCCCGACAGCGTGAATTGAACCAGGTCCCTAACCGGCGAGATCTGGCGGTGCGAACGGGCTCCGGGACCCTGGGGGGAGGGGGGGCGATCTGGCCCCAGGGGCTGCCCCCACGGTGGCCTGGCCCGCGATCGGGCCCACCGATCCGCGGGCGGGCCTGTGCCGTGGGGACTCTCTTTTACTACGCGTCAGCCGTGTAGGTCTCCGCGATGGCCGACGCGTAGATGACCCCCCCCTACGCATGCGCGGGGGTGACGTCATCAGCCGCTGATGCTCCCGCGCATGCGTGGACTCCCGCCGGCCGGCGTAGTCCCTTCGGCCCCGGCTGGCGTGGCGCCAAAGGTCTTCCGCGCCAGCTGGCGGGACGCCAACCTCTCCGGGGCGGGTCTAGCCCCTAAAGATGCGGGCTTGGCCCCTAAAGGTGCGGAGGAATCCGCACCTTTGGGGTGGCCCGACGCCGAAGTGGTTCACATCACTCCATCCCGCCGGGACCTCCCGCCCCGCCGGGTAGGGGAGAATCCCGCCCAAGATGCCTGGATTACAGGGGATGAATTATGAGGAGGGATTACTCAAATTGGATCTGTTTCTGCTGGCATTTAGAAAGTTAAGGGATGATCTGAGCAAAGTATTCAAGATATTAACAGGGAAAGACAGGATAGATGAAGAAACCATTTCTACTGGTTGGAGATTCTAAAACCAGGGGCATAGTCTAAAAATTAGGGCTAGAACATTCGGGAGAGATGTTCGGAAACACTTCTTCACTCAAAGGGTGGCAGAGGTTTAGAACTCTCTCGCACAAACAGCAGGTAAAGCCAGACCAGTTGTTCATTTTAAATCTGAGGTAGATTGAATTTTGATAAGCAAAGATATGACGGGATATGGGTCAAAGACAGGAATATGGAGTTAGGCCACTGATCCGCCACGATCTCATTGAATGGCAGCGGGACAGGCTCGAGGGGCTTCTTCCTTTCCCTATGTCCCTGTGAAATAGACCTTCTATGAAGCCACAGATTTCTACATTGAAGCGGCTGCGCAAATGTGAGTTGTTGTTGAGCCTCCGCGAGGCACGCCTGACTAAATTATCTTTTAATGTGGCTGAAAATCCTGTCACATACACCTGGGAAAAGAGCTGGTGGCCTCCACATTTAACCTGTTTCCCACGATGAATGCATTTCGTTAACTTTGCTCGAATCTTTCATTTTCTGAGTTAATCTGAATGACGTGATCTGGACCTGCAGCACTCCGGACAATGCTGCCTGCAGAATGAGCACATTCAGCTGGAAAGCAGCCAAAGTTATCCCATGTGTTTTTCAGTCGAGGCACCCAGCATGAGAGCCACAACACAAAATGACCTCTTGGATGAACTCACTGGATTGTCTTTGCAAAATGGCTGACTAAAGACAAACACTGAATTATTGTGAATAGTATCATAAAAAATCCAAAATAAAGCCAATCAAGAACTGGCAGGAGATAACTGGCTTTACATTTGGAACTTTCTAATGGTGCGGACTTGTTTAGCTTTGTGCTGAGAAAGTTCTGGCAATGATGTGTGCTGGATTCCTTTCGAATTCAACCACTCCAATTCTGCATTCCTATAGATATATAATGCATTGTCAAGCATACCCAAACATCAGAAACGTGTTTCATAAATGTTCTCCTGGCCACAAAGCATAATTCTGAATGTTCACATGCACAGAACTGAAGAGGTGAACTTTCTCCCAATGACAACTTTAAACAACATTTGTACTTGTGTCAATTTCCTCCCTAAAATACCATGAAATATTTCATTGACTAAAGGGGAAAACGTTCCTTTGGAGGTTTAGCTTGGTCCACATTCATTTATTTGTCTTTAGTTAGCAGCAAAACTAAAACTAGTAAAAAAACAAACTAAAACCCCTGAAACTAGTATACTAGCCATGAATCATATTAAAACTGATAATTTATTAAAACATATTAAATACTAGAGAGCTAATTTCGAGTACATGTTGTCACCATGTTGGGAAGTCCCTGTAGGTACGGTCAGTTCCTGGGACAGCCACAAACAGGCTAATCCAAAATCTATATTTACACCAGCATAACGTTTGCTGATAGGCAAAGTGATAAACATTTACTCCCCCAAATACAATGAGCGATGAAGTGACCTTGATGAATCACTGATGCAGCTGTCAAAATCGACCAAATCCTAGAGGTTGGACATACTTGGTAGCAAAGTGGTTAGCACTGTTGCTCTACAGCGCCAGGAATCTGGGCTTGAGTCACTGCCTTTGCGGAGTCTGCACTTTCTCCCTGTGTCTGCGTGGGTTTCCTACGGGTGCTCCGGTTTATTCCCACAAGATCCGAAAAACGTGCTGTTAGGTGAATTGGACATTCTGAATTCTCCCTCTGTGTAGCCGAGCAGGCGCCGGACTGTGGCGACTATGGGCTTTTCACTAGTAGCTTTGTTGGAGTGTTAATATAATAAAGATTGTTATAAAGATTATTATAAAATATAAATTATGATTTCGACTAATGTTTCCCAACTGTTGTTAGACGTTTTAGTTGCTGTGATATGAAGAGTCTAAAGTTCCGTTCCTTTTTCACAAACACACATTTATTTCATTCCAACAGACTTTGCACAAAACTCTAACTATACATCACCTGACAGAGGCCACCTGAAGCCCCTTTACATATCAGTGTCAATTAATGGATACTTAACATAAATTAGACAACTAATTGCAATGTCTCTTAACCCATTACTTAACAGTCTCCCCTTCCTTGGAGAAAAAAAATAATTAGGTGAAAACAAAATTTCAAGAAACTCAAAAACACACACATGATTTTCCCCCTTTTTTTGGGGACGAGAAAGAAAAAAAAAGTCACAGGAACAAGCGCCCTTCATTAACAATATCCAAAAGTTTCTGTGAACTCGCCCCTCTTTTTGTAAAACAGTCTGACAGTTGATAGCTCCTGTCTCTGTCCAACATCTGCTTCAAACTTGCGATGTCTATCCGTAACCTCTTTTCATTGACATTTTCCCACGGGGATTTATTGTCAATGTGACAGTCAATAGGTATATTACCCAAATCCCCTAATCCCAAAATTTCAGTCAATATCATACTTATATAAAAGGCCATAATCACTGCCTCTACAAGGCTTAACGTCTCAGCAGCCAAAGTGCTTTTTACCACTCTCCTTATTTTCTTTGTTTCCCACATAAGCGGGCAACATTTACCATTGTTCCCCAAAAGGAAAATTATAAAACCTCCTGCACTTGAAACCCCATCACATAAATTTGCATAGGACGCATCACAATAAACTATGAGTTTCACGTGCCTAAGGTCACCTAAAACCGGGAACGTCTAAACACACTCCTGCATTTTTAGTTTGGCCAACGCTTTATTTGCTCTTATTATGTCTTCCACTTTGGGATCATTCATTTTTGTACTCAACTCTAAGACATCAAAACTCACGGCCGGTCTAGTCTGTCTACCTAACCAGTTCAGTTGCCCAATTAAACTTCGCAGTTGCTCTTTTTCTATCTTTGAAACCATTGCGTCTTTTTGTGAAACTCGGCCACGACTAATTGCTATTGGGCTGATGCTTTCCAAATAAGATTGCTGACGTAAAGTTGCCCCTAACTTAGTCTGCCCAATTTCCAGTCCAATATATTTAAATGCACCGGAAGCCTGACTTCCAACCCTGAATTCTTTCCTCAAACCAGAGATTACAATAGCTTCAAAATCACTAGTCCCACCCCACAAAAAATCATCGACATGCATCATAAAAATGCCAGAAAGATTTCCTTTATAGTGCCAGTAAAACATTGCAGGATCTGCTTTCAACTGACAACAACCTAACTTTAACAAAACTGACCTTACCGAAAAATACCAGACTCTAGATGCATCATTTAATCCATATACACATTTGTTCAACTTCCAGAGTACCCCTCCTGTGTTAGCTGCTTCTTTAGGACGGAGAAAAATGTCTCTCTGGAGCTGATGCCCCTGCAAAAAGGCAGCTTTTATATCTATAGATTTGCATTCCCATGCCTTTGTGGCTAATAGAGCCAAGAAGATCTTTAAAATAACCTTTCCTGCTTTAGGTGAATATACCCTTAAACCCTGATCTTCTAAGTTTTCTTCAAATCCCCTTGCCACAAGCCTGGCCTTTGTCTTCTAAGTTCCATCTGGAAGAACCTTTTCCATGCAAATCCATCTGTGGGATAGAGCTCTTTGTCCCCTATCCGGTACTTCCGTGTATACCCCAAATTCACTCCAACTATGCAATTCTTGCTGTTTAGTTTCTTTGATAACTTTTTCATCTAATTTATTTGAAGCCACCAAAATCTCACGTGCATGTGGGCTTCTACTCCTATTAGTATTCGTAGTCTTACTCATGTTCCGAGATCTTGATAAACTACGTCCCCTCTCCCGCCTGGTATCTCGTTCTGTACTGCTACTGCTTGATCTTTTCCTTCTGCTGTGGGATGTCCTTTCAATAGTTCTCGACCTTTTCCTGCGGACCTGTTCACTAGCCGATGTACTATATGAACTGGCACTGCGTTTCTGTGGCCTCCATTTTTGAACTTCGTTTTCCCAATCCATTGTCTTGACTCCTTCCCCTGAATGCTGTACATTCAACCAATGTTTATACTTTCCAGTGGCCTTCCCTGCTCTACTAATAACAGTTGCATCCTTCCATTGATTAGACCCTTCAGGCAAGTATGTCACTTTTGTACCAACTTTTGGCAGTTGCCCTTTCGGAAAAATGGCCTGTTCTAATTCATCAGATGTGTTGTGTTCCTCCACAGAAAACCCTGTCTATATCAGTTAATTGGTCCTCATAGTTCTGTAACACATGCATATCAGATGACTCTGGTTCCTCGTCATGTCTGTCTGCTCTGTCTAAATTCGAAAATTTGTTATCTGTACCCATTATCCTTGATGAATGTACCCTAACAGTTTGATTACCACGTTGCAAAATAATTGTTTGCCATCTATGCCTATGATCTTCCCTGAGCCTTTCCATTCATCAGAATTGTCTCTCTTATAGTATACCATGCCTCCTTGCTGAAAAACGGCATCTGATAGCTGTACATTATTTCTTAAAGCTCAGCGAATTCTTTCAGAGACTTCTGCTTCCAAAAAAGCTTTTTTACTGCTATGTAATGCATTTAAATGTTCAGCAAAACCAGAGCTAATTTTAGTCCCCTCCCAAGCTGGAGGCTGGTCATCCAAAATGGACGGAATTTTAGGATTTCTACCAAACACTAATTGATAAGGACTATAGCCCCCAACCATCTGCAATGAATTCTTTGCATGTACTGCCCATGCTAAAGCTGAATTTAGCCTGCAATTTGGTCGATCTGCCAACATTTTCCGAAGCATGTCATCGATGACAGCATGATTTCATTCACAGACACCATTACTAAATGGGCTTTCTGCAGCCGTATTCATAACTCTGATATTCATGTTTCCACACATATCCCTAAACTCATCATTAGCAAATTCTCCCCCATTGTCCGTAAGGAATTTTGCCGGTGGACCCATTTCTGTCCCTATCCATTTTTCCATGATTTGATCCAGAATTACTCTCTTTTCTTTACTTCGTACAATCGTTGATTGACTAAATCTGGTTGCTAAATCTACAAAATGCAAACTAAATATATTATTCGCTTTATCCCAGATCTTAAGGTCCATGGCCACAATGTCGTTAAAATCCCTGGCCAAAGGTAGGGTTACTATCGGTCATGCTGGTGTCCTTCTGTACTTCCTACAAACTTCACAGCGGTCACTAACCTGTTCTATCAGTTTAGTATAGCTGTCATCCCTTACCCCTGCATCCTTTAATACATTTTTCAGCCTCCGAGGAGACGGATGTGCAAATTGTCTATGCAGTTTTAATACCACAAGCTTTTTATCAGCTAAAGTCCCATTTTCAACTGCCATTAACACACCCTTAACCACTCTACTTGAAATATTATTTGTCAGTAATGGAATACAATAGTGTCCCGACTGTGTAAATTGTAAGTCCACCGTCTTTCCAAAAACTGTTGCCTTATCCTGTTCCATATCCAGTTTCATGTGTGCTTTCTTCATCGACGGTCTGCTCAGAAGCAAAGGTATCTCACTTGATACAACATCCGTGCTAATGAAATGATTCACTCCGGCAATATTGCAAGGATCACCACTCTTTTCAGCGACTTCAGAGTATTATCATCCCCAAACCTGAAACTTGTGGAACTTTCAAATTCCTTAACCTTGTTACGATTTTCAGCATTCAAAAAGTCCAGGTAACATTTTAACCAGTCAATTCCACACACAGTAGATGTGCAGCCACTGTCCAATACAGCACAGTTGAAGGATTCTGCAACCAACACCCTCATTACTGGCGTAAAACTGCTTGTCAATAGGACAATGCCTTCTTTCTGGTCACTATCTTTTTCCTCTTCTGACTCTTCTGTGTCATGTGTCGCTTCAAACACTCTATCATAACGAGTTGGACAGTTGAAAGCATAATGGTCACATCGAAAACATCGATTTATCATGCCCCGTGCATTTCTGGGGTTCATCTTCCTATTGTAGGTTCTAACTGGGTTTCTGTCTTCATAATTTCCTTGTCTCGGTCTCCTTCTATAATCTTGAGCGCTGTTCGTAGCCATACAATTTCGCCATCTTGTTAGTAGTGTATCTTCCATATTCTACCTTATTGCAGGCTGACCTATTTGGGTCATCAGAGCCATCGGAATCGAATGTTTCCCCAGAAACTTTTGTAAAGCTTTTGTCATCTGTTCGAAAAAGGAATCCTTATCAGTAAACTGAACTCCTGTCAAAACCAGGAGCCTATCCATGTTGCTCACTCTAGCACAGTCAAGTAATTTAAAGGCCAACACAGACTGTGGAAATTCCAGGTTGTGTATCTGCAGCCTTTTATACAGTTGTCAAATTCCATTATATAGTCTTCCATGGAGATATCCTCCATTTTCCGGAACTTATCAAAATCCGACCATGCTTCATACGCACTTAACTGTGGGACCATGCGTAACCCACGCCGGCGGGACTGGACTTTCGGCCCATCAGGGCCCGGAGAATGGCCCGGGGGAGGGAGGAGGCGTTGCCAACGGCCTCCAACCAGCGTGGCGTGAATCATGCCCAAAAAACGGCGCCGGAGAATACGGCAGCCGGCGGCGGGGCGGGATTCGCGCCGCTCCCCGGGGATTCTCCGACCCGCCGGGGTGTCGGAGAATCCCGCCCAATGTCTTTTCTTGTCAGCTTGGATCTTGTTTGTCTCCCACGTGGAGGCCATGAATTGGGTTCAATTTGAATTTGAATTGATTTTTGGAGCAAGCAATGAGATAGATTAGGTGCTTGCCTTGTCCACTCTGTACATTTGCTTTGTAACTATAAAAATGTGAGAAAAAAATGATAAATAAATAAAAGCAGCAAGGAACTCTCAACTGGCTTTGTATCCATGAAAACATAGTCCTCAGCGGGTAGAGTAGGAGCCAATACATTTTTAACTGTTGCTGAATCAAACCTACCTTCACCACTGTGTGGTGTAGCAACTCCTTTGAGTGTTACCCCACACCAACTCCATCTTACTGACATTGAACTATTGCAACATTTGCTTACAATATATGGCTCTTTGTATAAGATGACTTTCTGCCATACATAATCCTGCAGAATACAGTAAGATTACTTCTGAGCAGTGTATAGGGATGGAGATACTGTTTGAAATTTCTACAGAGTGGAATTTTGATGTGAGGGAAAGGAAATGGTGCAGGGATAGCAGCAGAAATCCTTCAAATTATTCAAAACTCAGAGGTATGTGACTTTCCGTAAGGACAAGCAGGAAGGAGTGAGTGGTGGGGTAGCTTTGTTAATATGAGGCAGAATAAGTACGATCCCAAGAAATGCTCTTGGATCAAAAATCCA
This sequence comes from Scyliorhinus torazame, assembly GCF_047496885.1. Taxonomy (NCBI): domain Eukaryota; kingdom Metazoa; phylum Chordata; class Chondrichthyes; order Carcharhiniformes; family Scyliorhinidae; genus Scyliorhinus; species Scyliorhinus torazame. Next base: position 197,302,047 of record NC_092718.1, read on the forward strand.
TTTGGGTGGAGGTGAGAAATAACAAGGGGAAGAAGACACTGGCGGGAGTGGTCTACAGGCCCCTCGGTAGTAGCTATATTGTAGAACAGAGAATAAACCAGGAGATAATCAGGGCTTGCAAAAAAGGCAGCACTTTAATAATGGGTGATTTTAATTCCAAGTGGTTTGGGAAAATCAAATCGGCAGAAGTAACCACGGGAAGAATTCATAGACTGTATTCGGGACAGTTTCCTACAACAATATGTTGTAGACCCAACTAGGGAAACAGACTATTCTGGACCTAGTAATGTCTAATGAGGCAAGTTTAGTGAACAATCTTAGAGTAAAAGATCCCCGAGGAAATAGTGACCATAACATGGTAGAATCTGGCATTCAGTTTAAGAGTAAGAAACCTGGGTCAGAAATGACTGTGCTCAACTTAAATAAGGGTAATTGCAAAGAAATGAGGGCAAAGTTGGCTGGAGTGGACTTGGAAAGGAGTTTAGCAGAAAAGGCAGTTGATCATAAACGGCAGATGTTTATGAAAATAGTTCACGACTCACAACACAGATATATCCCAGTGAGGAAGAAGGATTCTAGGAAGGGGATAAATCAACCTTGGTTAACCAGGAAGTTAATAATAGTATTTAACTGAAAGAAAAAGCATACAATGTGGCAAAGATTAGCGGTAATACAGAGAATTGGGAAAGTTTCAAAAACCAACAAAAGATTGCCAAAAAATAATAAAGAGAAAAAAGATCAACTCTGAGGGTAAACTCGCAAGGAATATAAAAAGGACAGTAAGAGCTCCTATAAACATATAACAAGGAAGAGAGAGGCCAAAGTAAAAATAGGCCGCTTAGAGAATGAGACTGGAATAATAATAATGGGGGACCCGGAAATGGCAGAGGAGTTAAATAAATACTTTGCATCAGTCTTCACAGTAGAAGACATTAATAACATTTGAAAAATACTAAATAAATAAGGGGCAAAAGGGGAGGAGGAAATAAATACAATAACAATTACAAGAGAAAATGTACGAGGAAATAATGGTGTTAAAGGCGGATAAGCCCGCTGGTCTTGATGGGTTGTACCCAGGATATGAAAGGAAGGAGCTACAGAGATAATGGATGCACTGGTAATAATCTTCCAAAATTCTATCAATTCTGGAGAAGTCCAAGAGAATTGGAAAACTATCAAAGCAACACCCTTATTCAAAAAGGGAGGGAGACAAAAAGCAAGTAACTATATGCTGGTTAGCTTAACGTTTGTCTTTGGGAAAATGCTAGAGTCATGGTATAGGATGTAATAGCAGAGCATTTAGGAATACATAATATAATCAAGCAGAGTCAGCATGACTTTATGATGGGGAAATCTGCCTCACGGCGACGAAGTCCCAGGTTCGATCCCGGCTCTGGGTCACTGTCTGAGTGGAGTTTGCACATTCTCCCCGTGTGTGCGTGGGTTTCATCCCCACAACCCAAAGATGTGCAAGGTAGGTGAATTGGCCACGCTAAATTGCCCCTTAATTGGAAATAAAGAATTGGGTACTCTAAATTTATTTTTAAAAATGAAGGGGTAATCATGCCTGACAAATTTCTTAGAATTCATTGAGGTGGTAATGAGCAGGATAGGGGAAGGAGAACTAGCAGGTGTAATATACTTGGATTTCCAAAAAGGGTTCGCTAAGGTACCACACAAAAGGCTGCTTAATATGATACGAGCCCATGCTGTTTGGGGTAGTATATTGGCATGGATAGAGGATTGGCTAACTGAAGACAGAGACTTGGGATAAGATGGCAACCTGTAACTAGTGGAGTGTCACAGGGGTCAGTGCTGGGGCCACAATTATTTGCAAAAATATTAATTACTTGAACGATGGAAGTGAATGTACAATTGCCAAGTTTGCGGATAACACAAAATAGGTGGGAATACATGTGGTGTGCATGAAACAAAGAGTCCACAGAGGGATATAGACTAGTTAAGTAAGTGGACAAAAACTCAGCAGATGGAATATAGGTAGAAAAGCGAGAAGTTATGCACTTTGGTAGGAAAAATAAAGGAGCTGAATATTATTTGAATGGAGACAGACTGCAGGAAGCTGCAGAGCCGAGGGATTTGGGGGTCTTTGTGCATAAATCACAAAAAGCTAGCATGCAAGTTCAGCAGGTAATACGGAAGGCAAATGAAATGTTGGCCTTTATTTCAAAGGAAATGGAGTATAAAAATAGGGAAGTCTTGCTGAAACTATACAAGGCACTAGTTAGACCACACGAGGAATACTGTGAGCAATTTTGGTCCCCTTATCTAAGGAAAGATATACTGGCATTGGAGGCAGTCCAGAGAAGGTTCACTAGGTTATTCTTGGATATTGAGGGTTTTTCTTATGAGGAGAGGTTGAGTAGGTTGGGTCTGTACTCATTGGAGTTCAGAAGAATGAGAGGCGACCTTATTGAGACAAATAGGATTCTCACGGGGCTTGATAGGCTAGAGGTTGATTCCCCCCTTGTGTGAGAGCCTAGGCCCAGAGGGCATACTCTCAGAGTAAGCGATCGTCCATTTAAGACAGAGATGGGGAGGAATTTCTTCTCTCAGAGGGTAGTGAATCTGTGGATTTCTTTACCACAGAGAACGACAGAGGCTGGGTTGTTATGCTTAAGACTGAGAAGTACAGATTTTTAATCATTAAGGGAATCAAGGGTTATGGGGATAAGATGGGAAAGTGCAGTTGAGGATTATCGTATCAGGGGCGGGATTCTCCGTGAATCGGCGTGAAGGCCCGAACCCGGCGCCAAAAACGGCGCGAATCAGGTTGGCATCGGGCCCCCCGAAACGCCACGAATTCTCCGGCTGCGAATGGGCTAGTAGCGGCGTGACGCCATTAATGACTGCGTCACCCGTCATGGACGCGCGTGGCGTCACTGAATCCCCCCCCCGGAGACCTGGCAAAATGGCCGCCTGCCGTGCAGCGCCAAGTGAGACCCCCCCAACAGCATGCCCCACTTTCCCCCTTCCCCCATATCCCCCCTTCCCCCGTATCCCCCCTTCCCCATATCCCCCCTTCCCCCATCCCCCATATCCCCATTATCTCACCTTCCCCCACATCCCCGTTCCCCCATATCCCCTCTTCCCCCATATCCCCCTTCCCCATATCCCCCCTTCCCCCATCCTCCATATCCCCGTTCCCCATTATCCCACCTTCCCCCACATCCCCCTTCCCCGATATCCCCCTTCCCCCTCTCACCCCTGCCCCCATATCCCCCATATACCCACTTCCCCAAGATCCCTTCCCCCATATCCCCTCTTCTCCCATATCTCCCTTCCCCATATCCCTCTTCCCCCATATCCTCCCTTCGCCATATACCGTTCCCCATATCCCCATATCCCCTTCGCCCACATCCCCTTCCCCCATACCCCCCATATCCCCTTCCCTCATCCCCCCTTTCCCCATAACCCCCCTTCTGCCATATCACCCCTTCCCCATATCCCCCCTTCCCCTATCCCCCATATCCCCATTCATCATTATCTCACTTTCCCCCACATCCCCTTTCCCCCATATCCCCAATATCCTCCTTCCCCATTTCCCCTTTCCCCCATATCTCCCCTTCCCCCATATCCCTCTTCCCCATATCCCTCTTTCCCCCATATCCCCCTTCCCCCAGATCACCCTTCCCCATATCCCGTCTTCCCCCATATCAGCTCTTCCCCATACCCTCCCTTCCCCATATCCCCTTTCCCATATCCCCCAACCCCATATCCCCTTCCCTCATCCCCCCTTTCCCCATATACCCCCTTCCCCATATCAACCCTTCCCCATATCCCCCTATCCCCCATCTCCTCCATATCCCAGTTCATCATTATCCCACTTTCCCCCATATCCCCTTTCCCCCATATCCCCCCTTTCCCCATATCCCCTCTTCCCCCATATCCCCCCTTCCCCCATATCCCCCCTTCCCCCATATCCCCTTCCCACATGTCCCCCTTCCTCCATATCCCCCTTCCCCCATTTCCCCTTCCCCCATTTCCCCTTCCCCATATCCTCCCTCCCCATATCCCCCCTTCCCCCATATCCCCCTTCCCCCATATCCCCCTTCCCCCATTTCCCCTTCCCCCATTTTCCCCTTCCCCATATCCCCCCTTCCCCGATATCCCCTTCCCCCATATCCCCCCTTCCCCCATATCCCACTTCCCCCATAACCCCTTCCCCATATCCCCTTCTCCCATATCCCCCTTCCCTATATCCCCCTTCCCCATATACCCCCATATTCCCCCTTCCCCTACATCCCCCATTCCCCCACATCCCCCTTCCCCCATATCCTCACTTCCCCATATCCCCCTTCCCCCCATACCCCCATACCCTCCATGCCCCCGTCCCCCATATCCCCCTTTCCCCATATCCCCCATATCCCCACTTCCCCATATCCCCCTTCTCCCATATCCCCCATACCACCCATGCCCCCTCCCCATATCCCCCTTCCGCCATATCCCCTTACCTCATTCCCCCCATCCTCCATATCCCCCTATCCCCCCATCCCCCCTCTCCCCCCTAACCTCATATCCCCCTTCCAGCAACAGGCCCCAGTCGCAGCCGACCCAGGACACTGACGCACAGGACACCGACGCACAGGACCCTGACGCCCAGGACACTGACGCACAGGACCCTGACGCCCAGGACACTGACGCACAGGACACCGACACACAGGACACCGACACACAGGATACTGATGCACACAATGGATGGATGGACAGGAATCACCACTCCAGGGGACCCCGGACTTCGGGATGGATAAGGAACATGCCATTACGCCACTGCTATCTCCGACACCCTCCACCATTGCAGAGACACTCACCTCGGTTGGGCACTTTAGCGATGAGGCATCTGGGTCACTAACTCGTGCCGCACAACACAGCCGTCCCGGTGCAGCAGGAGGAGGCAGGAGCAGCCGAGGGGCCGGGTGGTTGGAGGGCAGCCCGGCGCAGGCAACCATCTGCCGCCCAGACGGGTCCCTGGTTCCTGGAGTTACCACACCCCGAGGAAGGACGAGGTGCTGGGGCCCCTTCCGGGACCCCCTGTAGGGGAGGTCCCGGGAACACCGCGACACCTCGGACTCCCCCCCTTCCGTCCCAGGTGCATCTGGTGGGCAACGGGCAGGACAGGCTGGCAGCTCGCCATCCCAGTCGCCCGGGCCGCAGCCTGGCCCATCTAGGCCAGGACGCCCCAGGAAACGGCCGCCAAACGGGTCCCTAGTCACAGGGCAGGAATTACGGGAGTTCACCTCCAGTTCTGCTGGAGAACCACCTAGATGTAGTCATAGGGCCCGGAAGGCCAAAAAATTAGACACTGAGTAAGTTGGCACGGGTGCAGGGCACAGATTAGTTCTGGGGCTAGGGCATGTGTATGAACTGTTTGTTATTAAAATCACTTTCACACCTACAGAAGCTGCCTTTGTGCTCTGTCCGATGCATGGGGGGTGTGGTGTGAGGTGAGCGCCAGTGGGTGTGTGAGGGGTGATAGAACGTCGGCCTCAGGTGAGTGTGCCCCTTTTCCCCCCGAGTCGCCCTCGCCACCCCCCCGGGCAGACGGCGGGACCGTGCGCTGCAGTGTCACAGCCGCATGCAGGGAAAGTCCGGGTGGAGGGTGCTGTGGCCATGGGTCAGATATTGTCCAACGATGTAGAGCCCAGAGCTGATCGCAGGGCGGGTTGTCATCATCCTCCAGGGTCTGCAATAGACACGCTTCCACCGGCGACCGTGTGAGCCCGGCCCGTGTGCCGCAGGTGGATCTGCAATGGAGGGATGGTGTACATGCGGGTGGGGCGCGGGTGATTATGCTGGGTGGTCAGGGTGAGGGTTGTTGGTGTTGGATGGGTGGGGTGCGGGTGGTTGGTGTTGGGTGGATGGGGTGAGGGTGGTTGGTGTTGGGTGGGTGGGGTGAGGGTGGTAGGCTGGTGCCGTGGTGTGCAGTCTGTGCCCATACTCCGCGATTCCCATGCCTCCCTAGTCCGTGAACCAGGCGGCTATCAGCCTGTCCTGTGCCCGCTGGCCCAGAGGGTAACGGTGGGCAGCCTCCCGTCCATGTCCAGCCCGTCTGTCCTGACCATTGCCCCCATCCCCCTCATCCCGGAAGGTCTGCGCCTCGTCTTGCTGCTCCTCCCCTTCCCCCTCCTCTGCCTGCAGCACATCGCCCCTCTGCTGGGCTATGTTGTGCAGGACGCAGCAGACCACAATGATGCGGCCGACCCTATCTGACGGGTACTGGAGGGCCCCTCCAGGGCGGTCCAGGCACTTGAAGCGCATCTTCAGCAGCCCAAAGCACCTCCCTATCACACGCCTGGTCGCTGCATGGGCATTGTTGTAGCGGTTCTCCGCTTCAGTCTGTGGCCTCCGTATAGGCGTCATCAGCCACGACCGCAATGGGTAACCCCTGTCACCCAGAAATCAGCCCCTCAGCCGGGGGCGTGTCCCTCGAACATGGTGGGGATGAAAGATTGCACCAATATGAATGAGTCATGTACACTGCTCGGATACCGGGCGCAGACATGCAGGACCCTCATGCGGTGGTCAGAGACCACCTGCTTGTTCATGGAATAGGTCCCTTTCCTATTCGTGAACACGGCCCAGTTATCCGCACTGGTGCACCAATGCCTGCGAGATGCCGGAGAGGTCCCCACTCAACGCCTGGAATGACCACGTGGCATAGACGTTCAGGGCCACCGTAACCTTGACGGCCACAGGGAGAGGGTGTCCTCCCCCAGTGCCATGTGGTACCAGGTGTGCCATCAGGTGGCAGATGTGTGCCACGGTTTCCCAGCTCATCCGGAGTCACCTCCTGCATGCCCGGTCCGTGAGGTCCTGGTACGACGAGTGGGGCCGGTACACACGGGGCCTCATCGGGCGTCTCCGTCGCGGTGGCAACACCACCACCTCCTCCTCCTCCTCGTCCTGTTGTGCGGGCGGCCCTCCAGCCTGGGCGGCTGCCATTTGCCTCCCTGTGGCATGCTCCTCTGCGGCAGCCTCCGCCACCTCCCTGGCACGCTCCTCCTCCAGGCAACATGTAGAAGTGCGGCTCCCGCCATGGCGGCCAACATAACGGCCTGCATGGGGTGGAGGGGATAGACGACATGTCGCCATTGCCCATACACCCGCCCCCCCCCCCCCCCCCCCCCCCCCCGCAGCCAGATGCCATGGGCTGCATGGTCCCGACTGTTGCCAGCTGGCACATGACAAGGCGGATACCCCCCCCCCCCCGGCACGCACCCTCCCCAAACCCTCCCCCTCTCCTCCCCGGCACGCACCCTCCCCAACCCCTCCCCCTCTCCTCCCCGGCACGCACCCTCCCCAACCCCTCCCCTCTCCTCCCCGGCACGCACCCTCCACAAGCCCCCCCTCTCCCCAGCACGCACCCTCCCCCCCTCCTCCACGGCACGCACCCTCCCAACCCCCTAACCCCCCCCTCTCCGGCACGCACTCTCCCCAAACCCCCCCCCTCCCCGGCACGCACCCTCCCCAACCCCTCCCCCTCTCCTCCCCGGCACGCACCCACCCCTACCCCTCCTCCTCTCCTGGCCGGCATGCACCCTCCCCAACCCCCCCACTCCTCCCCGGCACGCACCCACCCCAACCCCTCCTCTTCTCCTGCCCGGCACGCACCCTCGCCAACCCCCCCCTCTCCTCCCCGGCACGCACCCTCACCCCCCTCCTCCACAGCACGCACCCTCCCAACCCCCCCACCCCCTCCTCTCCGGCACGCACCCTCCCCAAACCCCCCCCTCCCCTCCTCGGCACGCACCCTCCCCAACTCCCCCCCCCCTCCCCGGCACACACCCTCCCCAACACCCCCCCCCTCCTCCCCGGCACACACCCTCCCCAACCCCCCTCTCTCCTCCCCGGCACGCACCCTCCCTAACCCCCCCCCCCTCCTCCCCGGCACACACCCTCCCCAACCCCCATCCCCTCTCCTCCCCGGCTCGCACCCTCCCCAACCCCTCCCCCTCTCCTCCCCGGCACGCACCGTCCCTAACCCCTCCCCCCTCCTCTCCGGCACGCACCCTCCCTAACCCCCCCCCCGTCCTCCCCGGCACACCCCCCTCCCCAACCCCCCCCCCCACTCCTCCCTGGCACACACCCTCCCCAACACCCCTTCTCCCCGGCACACACCCTCCCCAACCCCCCACTCTCCTCCCCGGCATGCACCCTCCCTAACCCCCCCTCCTCCCCGGCATGCACCCTCCCCAACTCCCATCCCCCCCCCCCTCCCCGGCACGCACCCTCCCCAACCCCCCCCCCCTCTCTTCCCCGGCACGCACCGTCCCCAACCCCTCCCCCTCTCCTCTCCGGCACGCACCCTCCCCAACCCCCCCCTCCTCCCCGGCACGCACCCTCCCCAACCCCCCGACTCTCCTCCTCGGTACGCACCCTCCCCAACTCCCGCCCCCCTCTCCTCCCCGGCACGCACCCTCCCCAACCCCCCGACTCTCCTCCTCGGTACGCACCCTCCCCAACACCCCCCCCCTCCCCGGCACGCACCCGTCCCAACTCCCGCCCCCCCTTTCCTCCCCGGCATGCACCCTCGCCAACCCCCCCCCCCGCTCCTCCCCGGTACGCACCCTCCCCAACACCCCCCCCCGCTACCCGACACACACCCTCCCCAACCCCCCCGCCCACCCGCCTCCCCGACACGCACCCCACGTCAGCGGGACTTCGGCCCATCCGGCCCGAGGTATTGGGGTGGCCCCGGGGCCCATTGCGTCGCGCCAGTCCTCGACATTCTCTGAAGCGCGCGGCGCGATTCACGTCAACGGGATTTTTGGTGGGCCGGAGAGTATCGCGGGGCGGCCAGGCGCGATTTACGCCCCAGATCCATCATGATCTCATTGAATGATGCAGCAGACACGATGGGCTGATTTGTTCCTACGTCTTATAGTTATGTGGTCTAAAAATATCACACTATTCCAATGTGGGGCTTAATAGTCCAACCAAAGAAACTAAGCCAGCACTGCAACCTACCTGACGATAACAGGGTTAACAAAATCCCTCCATCTCCCCACCACCATTTCCTTTGAGGTGATGGTGAAAAAAAACACCAAAAGCTTTCAGCCACCATGCCCCATAACTCTTTCTTTGATCGCTGTTCAGTGTTTCTCCCTGAAATTTAGCGCAAGAATGAGCTTAATGGCTCACTTATGTTCATTGGGATCGCGCCCAGTGAGGGATCGCGTGAGGCGCTTCAAGTGTTGCGAAGCTCGCAAGAGGCCTTTCACGCGGTTCAACAGCCTCGTCGCATCACCAAGGCGGTCGTGGCGAAGCCATTAAATCGCGTCACCTATCTTACTTTCTGTATAGGATATAGATCTCTATTATCATAGAATCATAGAATTTACAGTGCAGAAGGAGGCCACTCGGTCCATCGAGTCTGCACCGGCTCTTGGAAAGAGCACCCCATTTAACCCCACATCCCCAACCTATCCCTGTAACCCAGTAACCCCACCCAGGTCCCAGGTTCGATTCCGGCTTGGGTCACTGTCTGTGCGGAGTCTGCACATCCTCCCCGTGTGTGCGTGGGTTTCCTCCGGGTGCTCCGGTTTCCTCCCACAGTCCAAAGATGTGGTTAGGTGGATTGGCCATGCTAAATTGCCCTTCGTGTCCAAAATTGCCCTTAGTGTTGGATGGGGTTACTGGGTTATGGGGATAGGCTGGAGGCGTGGACCTTGGGTAGGGTGCTCTTTCCAAGAGCCGGTGCAGATTCGATGGGCCGAATGGCCTCCTTCCGCACTGTAAATTCTAGGAATTCTATGAAATCTATGAACCTTTTGGGACACTGAGAGCAATTTTAGCATGTCCAATCCAGCTAACATGCTCATCTTTGGACTGTGGGAGGAAACCGGAGCACCCGGTGGAAACCCACGCAGACACGGGGAGAACGTGCAGACTCCGCACAGACAGTGACCCAAGCCGGGAATCGAACCTGGGACCCTGGAGCTATGAAGCAACTGTGCTACCGTGCTGCCCAGTTATAACTGCACCATCAGCATTTCAAAAGTATATTGCGTATTTTTGAAAATATTTATGGCAGAATGAAACACTTTATTGGTAAGTATGGGAAACCAATTTAAATCTGATTGTGTGGACTTGGTTAAGTGTTGGATAAAGGAAATAATGAATTATTTGGCTCAGGTTGCTTGCAATATGTATGGTGAAGAATGATTGAAGTGTTGCCTTGAGGATGGTGGAACTTCATCAGAGAAAGTTGACAATCTAATCTGCAAACATACTGACATAAATAGAGCTAGGAGTGGTGTCCATAAATTCTAAGCAGTAACTTAACTTGCTGTCAAAAAAAAAGCAAGGCGCCAAAGCTTTGACGAGGTTCAGTATCACAGGCATTCTTTTTTCTATTCACTGATTCCAATGTTCCTGTGAATTTCTATCACCGTCAACTGCAGCCACTCTTGAGTGTATGAATGATTTCATGATACATTGGTTGCTGAAATGTAATGTTTGTTTCTTAGCATTTATTCTTGCGCGTTTAAATTTAAAGCGCATTTAAACCTCAAGTGATGGAACACGAATGTTTGTTAACCTGTTGAGTACTATCTGAAACCAGAATGTAAAGCTTTGAATAGAGTTTCCCCCTTAATCCCAAATCTAGTGTGCATTGTGCCACTGTGCAAATCTCTTTCATATGTCTTTAATGACATTTCGGCAGCATGGTGGCACAGTGGTCAGCACTGCTGCCTCACAGCTCCAGCGACCCGGGTTCAATTTTGGCCTCGGGTGACTGTCTGTGTGGAATTTTCCCGTGTCTGCGTGAGTTTCCTCCGGGTGCTCCGGTTTCCTGCCACAGTCCAAAGATGTGCAGGTTAGATGGATTGGCCATGTTAAATTGCCCCTTTGTGTCCAAAGCGTTAGGTGGGGTTACTGGGTTACCGGGATAGTGTGGAGGCATGGACTTCAGTAGGGTGCTCTTTCCAAGAGTCGGTTCAGCCTCAATGGGCCAAATGGCCTCCTGCACTGTAAATTCTATGATGGATGTGTGGTGATATGCATCACTGTAAATACATAAGGGGTTAATGTAGATACTCTAGGACTGAGTAAACACTAGAGGGAGCACCAGAGACATCATGACATGCAGACATACAGCTAATGAACACATAGATTAGGACACGACCAATGGGCAGTCAAGACACCCAGAGGTGACACTACCACAAGGGGGCTACCCATACAAAAGGACAGGGCACACATGCTCTTGCTCTTTTCCACAGGCAACACTCAGAGACACGGGCAGATCGGAAGCATCACACCCACCGCATGGCTTAGAGCAGACTGGTTAGTTTGATTGAGTTATTATAGCAAGATCAGCAGGAGAGTCAAACTCAAGTAGGAGAATTGTTAACTGTTCAATAAATGTGTTAAACCTATCTCCAAGTCTGAACCTTCCTTTGTCAGAGTATACATCAAGGAAGCAGCTTATGCTACATTGAGAAGCATAACACAACAGGATGATTAGTTCTTCCTGGCCTATGCACATTCTAAGTCTTCACTCATTTTACACCTTCTGATTGTAAGTAGCATTGTGAGAATGTGGGTTGGCTAGCTATTTTTGCTGTTTTTATTTGGGTTTTGAACAGTTCTAACAATTATTGTATCTTTCAATGGACTATGAATATAATTGTCTGGGTTAATTCTGCTGTCCATATTTCCAAATGTCCGCTTCTTCAAACCAATCCCGGGGAATATTGGTGTGAAAGATAATACTATTGGGTTTTGGATCTCTCCCCAGGGCTGCAATTGTTGGAATTGTTTTACTGTTGAGCTAATAGGGACCTTTTTGACCCCCTCTATAAATATAACTTAGGAAGGGTTATGGTATTGTTTCAGATATTCTTTTCACAGCATGTCTATAATTGTGTTAGTAAGTGCTTCGTCCCCTCTTTTATCCTCCAGCATTTGGCTAGTTTCTTTCTGCTATATTTATGTAATCTGCAGCATCATAGATTGTCATAGAATTTACAGTGCAGAAGGAGACCATTCAGCCCATTTAGTCCGCACCGGCTCCTGGAAAGAGCACCCCACCCAAGGTCAACACCTCCACCCTATCCCCATAACCCAGTAACCCCACCCAACACTAAGGGCAATTTTGGACACTAAGGGCAATTTATCATGGCCAATCCACCTAACCTGCACATCTTTGGACTGTTTGTATTAACATATGAAAAATTCCTTCCACATGCAAAAAACAATGAGCTCTACCCAGCCCACTTCAACTCCTGGTGGGTCTGCCTAATAATTCCTTCATTCACAAAGGAAACAAACAAAACTCCAGCATTTATGTTTCTACAATGCGTCCTTTGCCACCTCCAGCCGCAGAGGGGCCAATGTATCCGGAGAAGCATTTGACCCTTTCAGTCTAAAATTTCTCTCAAACTTTTATTTATCCAATTCAGCTGACGCGGCATCAGTTGATATTGTGATGGACCACTCCAGGAAGCAGAGTTGGGGGACAAGGTAGGGGGGTGGGGGGGGGGGGGGGGGGTGGGGGGGGGGGGGTGGGGGAGGAGAAATTATGGTACCTCTTCACTGTTCTAATTTTAGTCTGTTGAACACAAAAAATATTTCAGGAGGTTCTTTAATTGGCTCAATGAACAGCATTTTCCTCGGTGTTCGGTTGGTGAAAAGAAGTAGGCTGGAATTCTCCGGCCTTTGGGATTCACTTTTCCTGTCAGTAGCCCCCCCCACACCCCCCCCCACCCCCGCCGCCACGGGTTTCCTGGCAACATGGAGTGGCTTCAAAGGGAAATCCCATTGACCAGCAGTGGGAGCAGAGAATCCTGCCACAAGTGAATGATGTGCCGCTGGGGAACCGGAGATTCTCACCCGTTAAGTATCATTGTTTAGACGCGGGTCTTGTTGATCTTTTCCACCATTGCTCCCAGAGTTGCTGAATTATCCCTTCCTGGCCTCCTCCTCCTCTTCATCTACATATTGCCCGTGGCAATATGATCTGCAGATATGGGGTCAACTTCCACAGGTACACTATTGATATGCAGCTCTACCTTCCCTCCGCCGCTGCCTCTCAAGCCTTCTCCTCATATCAGACTGTTTGTCCAATTATCTCGAAAGAACCACAATTTCTTTCAGTTAAATATTGGGAAGGCCAAAGCTAAGGATTCTTCATCGGCCGACACCGGAATTGGGAAACGCGATTGTGCAGAGTATCAGTTCCGACGTCGAAATCAGGGCGGGCACCGATTTCACGCCAAATCACAATTTCCCGTCGCCTTGAAAGCGACGTCAATGCGTTCCAGAACGCACATACAATAAGCACCGTTGACGTATCAATAGCTGGCCTGACCTTGTATTCTTGAAGGTCTCCACAATTCACTGCCTCCAATGGGCCAAATTGCTAATGGCGAGGTTCACTCGTGCTTTTAAAAATCATGAAACAGTTGCCGTGGCTGCTGAGGGAGAGAGAGGGGATAAGGAAAGTCTTCAGCGTCGCTAGTTGTGCTGCTGGCTGGGAGGCTTCTGCCAGGGCCGGGGGCAGTAGTGGGGGAGGGCCAGGAGGTGAGCTGTGGGGTTCGGGGTGGACAGGCAGCCATGCTGTTGCACACACCGCTGACTGCCAGCTGTGAACTTTGGGCCACATAGTATGGGTTTCCCCCGAGGCACCTCCCTAGGTGCCCTCTGGCCCCAGCCGACCCATCAGCCGTGTGGCCGCGCTCCAGGGCTACCAATGCCATCTTGTTGGCTGGGATGGTGTGTGTGGGGAGTGAAGTGTGTACATGCAGCTGCATCATGTCGGCCTCCTCAGTGTCAATTGTGAATCCGTCTCCATTTCTCAGAATCGATTGTGTTCCACGTGGCGCAGGTGGTAGCCTCTCAATGCTAGGCCGCTGAATTGGTCCAGGTGCGGCGCCAGTTTTGCTGTTGTAGAAGCCCACTAATCCTGCCCCGGCATCAACACTTACAGCGGGATTTTCCGACCCCCCGCCAGGTCGGAGAATCCCCAGGGGGTGGCGCGGATCCCGTCCCGACGCCGGCTGCCGTATTGTCCGGCGCCAACCCCTTCGCCGTCCACCTAGCCCCGAGAAAGTGGATTTCCCGCCGGCGTGGCGACTTAGTCCCCGGAAAGGAGAATCCCGGCCTTAGTCTCAGGAATGGAGAACCCTCCGAAGATCTTTGGTCCTTGTTTCAAATTCCATGACCGGGATTCTCCGACACCCCGCCCGGAAGGCGCGAATCCCTGCCGCCCCGATGCCGGCTGCCCTATTCTCCGGCGCCGTTTTTTGGGTGGTGGCGGGATTCCCACCACGCCGGTCGGGGCCCGTTGACAGCAGCCCCCTGCCGATTCTCCGGGCCCCAATGGACCGAGCGGCCATCCATTTTTGGCCAGTCCCGCCAGCGTGAATTACTCACCTCACGCACAGTGGAACCTGGCAGGTGAGTGCGCGGGGGTGGTCCTTGGCGGGGGGGGGGGGGGGGGGGGTCTGACCCCGGGGGGCCCACATGGTGGCCTGGCCCGCGATCGGGGCCTACCGATCTGCGGGTGGGTTGTTCCTTGAGGGGACTTTTTTTCTCCGCGTCGGGCCCCTGTAGGGCTCCGCCATATTGCTTGCGCCCCGCAAAGACGCGAACCCCTGCGCATGCACGGAAATACGCCAGCTGGTCCGCGCTTATGCGAGATCACACCGGCCGTTCTGCGCATGCGCGAACTCGTGCCGGCCCTTGGGCGCCGGTTGGAGCAGCGAGGACAACCCCGGCGGCAACCTAGCCCCCGAGAAAGGTGAGAATTCCTCACCTTGGGGGGCCGTTAACACCGGTTTTCCCACTGGCGTGGGGACATAGCCCCATTTTCAGAGAATCTCGACCCATATTCTTGTCACTGAATCCATCCCCCCAGGGCGCAGGAGAGGAGGGTGCACAAGCTGCAAAATACCAGGACCTGTGGTCTACAAAGGCGTTGACGGGGGCAGGGGTGCAGGCTCATTGGCCAAGTAGCCTGTCATTTGGGATGGTAAGTGTGGGAGCATGGTCCCTTTAAGAGTCGATCGTTCACAGGCCACATGACCCACCCGGGACCAATTGCATGTGAGTGCACAAACCCTGGCTAACGGGAAGGAGGTGTGGGGCTGGGGGAGTGTGGACCCAGGAGTCGAGGACCTGTGTTTGAACTGCTGGTCCTATACATAGTTAAACCTTGTTGATTGTTATTTAAGCAGCCTCCTTGTTGATACTTTCTGCTATTACTTTGAAGACGAGAGTAAATCAGTCAATGATCGTGAGCTTCAGAATTCTGAGGGGGGGGAGTTGCCATCTGAAACCTCGAGAGAAGGGAAGAGAATTGGGGCAGGATTCTCCGTGAACCGGCGGGGTGGGCCACTCCGGAGGCGGGCCGCCCCAAAGGGGCGGAATCCTCCGCACCTTTAGGGGCAACACCGGTGCTGGAGTGTTTGGTGCCGCGCCAGCCGGCGTGGAAGGGCTTGGTGCCACGCCGACCAGCGCCGAACGTTCTCCGCCGGCCGGCGTGAGTTGGCACATGCGCGGGAGCGCCAGCATGTGCTGGCGTCATCCCAGCGCATGCGCAGGGGGGTTCTTCTCCACACCGGCCACGGCGGAGGTTGACAGCGGCCGGTGCAGAGGGAAAGAGTGCCCCCACGGCACAGGCCCGCCCACGGATGGGTGGGCCCCGATCGAGGGCCAGGCCAGCGTGGGGGCACCCCCCCCCCACCGGGCCAGATCCCCCGCGGCCCCCCCGAGGACTCTGCAGGCCGTCCATGGAGCCAGGTCCTGCCGGTAAGGACCTGTTGTGATTTACGCCGACGGGACCCGCCGAAAACGGGCGGCCACTCGGCCCATCGCGGGCCGGTGAATTCTCGCCCCGCCAAGGCGCTGGAGAATACGGCAGCCGGCGGGGGCGGGTTTCCCACCGCCCCCCCGGCGATTCTCTGGGGGGTCGGAGAACCCCCGATCCTCCATCGTACGGCAACAGTATAAATTTAATTTGGCCATGAGAGGGGCACAGTCTGATCAAATGTTAAGCGGCCTGGCAGAAAGGGAGGTACAAACTTTCAAATCCGTAATGAAAAAGCAGCCAGACAGGTCACTGCGTCTCAAGCTAGCCTTTTTCTCCTTTCATACACACACACACACACACACACATTACCACCGGTAATGCACCAGCAGAACTGTTGATGTTCCCCAATTTGGCGGGAAGGGTGGAGGAGAGGCAAGCTACATAAAAGAAATACCACAACTCGATCAAAGGTAGCAGATCCTTCAAAGCAGCTGATCTAGTTTTTTTCAGAAGCGCCGGGTTTGCACCAACATGGTTACCAGGCAGAATCGGAGCAAAGTCTGGGCCTGTAGCTTATTTGGTGGACTGACAAGAGAGACCGGTGTGAAAACACGTGGAGCACATGAGAAGGAGAGAATCTGCATCCCCGACAGCAAGACAAGTCGATCCAGTGGTGCTGCTGATGTTTCTTCATCAGAGCCAGAAATGAGGGGACTGGGCGTTTCAGAAGAGGCTTCTTCTGCTACTTCAGAGGGAATTGGAGAAGGGAGCGACACCGATGCTCTCACTGACGCCTTTAGTCAACCATCTGTTGCTGTTGGAAATGAAAACCAGTGGTGATGACCATGCCTGGGATGCAGAGGGGCCTTGAGGCCCCGGGTTTCAGGGCCCTGGCTGGGAATTGCGTCCAGCGCCCTGGCAGTGGGACAGTGCCAGAGGGCACTGAGATGGGCACTGAATGCAGGCACTGCCAGGGGAGAGGAGTGTGGTTATGTGTGGTGGGGGAGGGAGTGCGGTGCACAACGGTGAATGGACAGAGTGGGGTTGGGGTGGCGGAGGGGGAGTGCCCCCCCAATACCTCTGTGGTGGAGGAGGAGGGTTTGGCCGCCCTGAAGCTTGTGTGCCGGGGGGGGCGGGGGGGGGGGTGCTCCATGCCTATGGGGAGGTGGGAGGGAGTTCACTTTTTCTGCAGATCTGGCACCCTTTAAACATGGCACCGATTTCTGTACAGCTGGGCCTGCCAGTTCTATCAGCTCTCCCCCCCCCCCCCCCCCCACCCCACATCCCGTCCACGAGCAAACCTCCTCCTCCATTTTCTTCTGACAAAGTCTCAGAAGGTCTGGACAGAAGAGCTGGTTGTGTTCTGGAGTGAAACACGCCGTTTTTCGGTCAGAACCTGACATTTTGCCATTTTGGGGGGCATATTCCGCCCTAACTCTCTGTGAACTACCTGGGCCCTTTGTGTACATGTGAAGGCATTATGTAAATGCAAGTTTGTATTGAAATATTTTGATGTTTACTGAATAACGTATATTGCAGCAGTTACACTCCAGCACCTCCTCTGATCCTGACCTGATGTATCTTTGGAGAATTTCCAGTGTTTGAACTGAAAGCAGCACATTAGCACACCAAATTGAGCGTTCCTTTGGATTTAACAGATTGCAATAACAGTGATCCTCCTATGATATGTAACGTGATTCTGGTTGAGTAAGACAGACAAGTGTTTGACCTTGCTACATTGACTACCCTTTTTGTGAATTCAAAGCTTGCTCAGTTTGGTTTAAAAATAATCACTTATTGTCACAAGTCGGCTTCAATGAAGTTACTGTGAAAAGCCCCTAGTCGCCACATTCCGGCGCCTGTTCGGGGAGGCCGGTACGAGAATTGAACCCGCGCTGCTGGCATTGTTCTACATTACAAGCCAGCTGTTTATCCCACTGTGCTAAACCAGCCCCTAATCACCGTTAGCACAGAGTATTGGTGTAAATGTAGTGGAGATCAGCTGCCCTTTGTTCCTAGTGGCTTTGGTGTACATGTTTGCTCATTTTAAATCCTAGTTGCGACCCAGCATAAAGGTTACCTGCTGCATTTTACCCAGCAGGTAAATATTGAGTTAGGTTTTAACTGTGTGTGCAATAAGGGGTTTGTATGGTTACTATGGCATCAGGAAATGGGTGTTTTGACAGAAAACAAGTCGCATTGGTGGTAATGAAGAGTGCCAATCATTACATTTTTATTATTTCTTCTTGGTATGTTGTCCAGTAGACTCATCGTAAAAAGTTTGAGATAATGGAAAAGATGTGTCATGACCAGTCATATAAATTTGTCACAAATAGCTGCACAAACCATCTTAGTATCCCATGGCTGGCATTCTTGGGAGTTGCAATGATCTCATAAATGGAAAAAATGTATCATATTGCATTAGTACCCACCATGTAACTTGTTTAGAAAATGTGCGGTGCTTTCAGTGAATTTTAATGAGGGTGTTTTATACTTTTTCGAGCCCAAGGATGCAATTGAAACCTTATTGTTTTGTCATTGTGATGTTACAAAGAGGCTATTTTTGTCGAGTGCTGTATTTCTCATTTGAGTTTTTCTCAATGATCAACGGACCCGGAAGACAGATTACAACAGCAACGCTTTTTTTGTTTACTACCTTCCACAAGTGTATTTTATATAGGTGTATTTCCAGACAAAACTTGACAGGGGGTGGGGGCGCGATACAGCGCTCTTAGGAAAGGTGACCAACAGTTTGGCCAAAGAGGTCATTTCAAGGAATTTCTTACAGAGGATAGAGAGGCTTACCGAGGAAATCCCAGATAGTGGGGACCTTGGCAGCTAGAAGAATGGCAGCCAATGTCAATGATCGAAAACTGTGAATACACAAGAATAGCAACATCAAAAGCAGTTTGCATTTCTACTGTGCTTTTAACAGTAAAATGTCCCAAGGCACGTCACAGGGATGCTACCAAACAAAATTCGTCACCCAGCCACTTTCGGAGCTTTTAGAATCGCCGACTACATGCTTACTTTTGAGAAGTGTCTTTGAGGTGGCGTGACTTGGGGAGGGCAATGCAGAGCTCAGGATCTTGTCAACTGAAGGCAGAGCCATAAACAATGGAATTATTAAAATCAGGGATGCTGGAGAGGCCAGAATTAGATGAATGCAGATTCCTGGAAGGGTTGAAAGAGATTGTAGGTGTTGCTCAGCAGCGAAGCCGAGTGCTGGGATTTGGCGAGGGTTAAGTGTCGTGTGAGAGTACCTTCTAGAAATAGGTGTTTATCAAATAGCTGTAGTGGGTGTACCTTTAAGAAATGGGTGTTTGTCAAATGGCTGCAGTGATGTCAGAGAGTGGGTGGAGCCGGGCTGTCTGTCTGCTTTTATTTTCGCTTTGAACAAAAGCTGGTGTGTGTCTGTGGGTTTTAGTTTTGTTTTCAGAGCTGGATAGCTGCAGGAAAAGCAAGCAGCTGTATGCGGATCTCTCTCTGCAATCTAAAGAGTGTCTCCAGATCATTTGAGGATTTCAAAGTGATAACTATTCTCAGTAGGGAATTTGAATCTGATCTCTGTGTTAAAGAGGGTATTTATCTTATGGATGTTGCAAGAAAAGATTAAGGGTTATGTCATTTGAGGGTACCTTTAAGAAATGGATGTTTAGAAATGGGTGTGTATATAAATATCTGTTGTGAGAGTACCTTTAAGAAATGGGTGTTTACTACTGCAGTGATGTCAGAGAGTGGGTGGAGCTGGGCTGTCAGTCAGCTTTTTACTTTCGTTTTTTAGCAGGCTGCACGGTGTGTTTTAGTTTTGTTTTCAGTGTTGGAGCTGAAGCTAGACCAAGCAGATGTACTGCTGTTCTCTCTGCCATCAAAAGACTATCTCTTGATCGTTTGGTGAATTCGGAATTATAAATGTTCTCAGTAGTGAATGTAAACTTAATGTGCTTCTGGTAAAAGGTGTTTTAAATCATATGGATGTTAAAAGGAAAGCTTAAAGGATTACTTAGTGTTGTAGTCTTTGGGGGTTGTATTTGAATTATTGGTTGCTAAGATATTCACTGTATGTTTTAAAAAGGTTAACTTGAGTTCATAGAATAAACATTGTTTTGCTTTTAAAAAATACTTTTCCATTTCTGCTGTACCACACCTGTAGAGTGGGCCGTGTGCTCCCCATACCACAATCTATTAAACGTTGTGGGTCAGGTGAACTCCATGATACACTTTGGGGTTCCCTAAACCCTGGCCCATAACAGTTACTTATAGAATATTGTATCTGAGGGGATTATTGGTGTTGATAGTTGTTAAGATGTTTACTGTGGGTTTATAAGGTGTTCACTGAATTTCATAGAATAAACATTGTTTTTTATTTTAAAATACTTTTAGATCTCTGTTGCATCACATCTGTAAAGTGGGCCCTTGTGCTCCCCATAACCACAATCTATTCAAAGTTATGGGTCAGGTGAAGTCCATGATACACTTTGGGGTTCTCTAAACCCTGGCCCATGACAAATGACAACGGCAGCAGAGTTTTGGAAGACCTGAAATTTGCAGAGAGCGGAATTGGGATTGTTGGCCAGTGAGAGCATTGGAGTGGTCAGATCTAGAGGTAACCAGTGAGGTTTTCGCAGCAGATCTGCTGAGGCTGGGGTTAGTCAGGTGATGTTACCTGGGTGGAAGTAGGCAGTCTTAGTGATGACATAAATATGTGGTCAGAAGATCATCTCATGATGAAATACGATACCAAAGTTGTGAGCAGATTGGTTCAGCTTTGGACAGTTGCCGGTGCAGTCTGTGGCAGGGATCAAAGGCAGTGGCTTCGTTCTGCTCAGTAGATATTTGGAGGAAATTTCTGTACTGGATTTCAGACAAGCAGGCCGACAGTTTAGAGATGTCCATACGGAAATTAACTCTTATGCTTCCAGATAATGTTGCCAAGGGCCAGCATGTGGATGAGAAGCAGGACGGGCCAAGAAGCTAGTGGTCACTAGGTTAACAGTGCTGGAGTGGGAAAAGGAAACTTTATGGGTGATTCTTTAGCATTGGTTAGACAGATATAAATGGGTCTAACGAGGACATTTCCAGCCAGCTAGGTGACAGAGGAGAGGTGTTGGAGGGAGGATGATGTGGCTATTCCCGATTTATTGATATTTTATGAGAAATCCTAGCTAGATTATAGTCAGTGACAAACTTTTATGTATGAGCATTTTCACAAACAATTGTCAAACCACAACAAAATAAAACATCAATTAACATGAATACTTTAACCTCCTTCACCTGTCTCTGCTCCTGCTTCAGTCATATGCTGCTGTGGTCTTCATCCAATCTTGTATTGCCTCCAGACTCAACCATCGCAGTGCCCTCCAAGGCAAATTATCCCTCCACCCTTCCCGAGCTTGTGTTTGTCCCAAATGGTGCTGCCCATGCCCTAACTTGTGCAAAGTCCTGCCCACACATCAGTGCTTAGCTCATGGATCTATAAGCGGTCCTGATCCATCGTTGCCACCATTTTAAAACTCACAGTCTTCTTTAAAATTCCTCCATGGCTTCTCTAGCTTACTACAGCCCTACAGTGCTCTTCATTCTCAAACTCCGGCCTTTCGTGCCTCCCCACTCCCTTCACATCACCAACGGCAACTTTGTCTTCCACTATCTAGGACTGTACACTGAGATCCTCTCTGTAGTATGAAGGCTAATGTTAAATAAGTAAATCCATGGGGCGGAATTCTCCGTTCCTGAGGCTAAGTGCTGGCGCCAAGAATCCGCTGATGACTCACGACGGGAAAATCGGCGTGAACCCCTCACCGATTCCGGCACTGGTGAGGGGCTAGCACCGGCGCCGTGTAGAACACCCGTGGACTGCATGGAAAATGTCCAGAGAATCGCTGGGTCGCCCATGAGCAGGGCTGACGAGCTTCAACGGTCGCTCTGGAAAACATGGCACCGGCCTTTCTGGAACCCTAACCCGCCCGCCCCGACCACACAGCCCACCCCCTGGCCACCCCCCACCACTCCCCCCCCAGCCCAAGCAGAAGGCCCTCGTCCAGCGGCATGGATCCCGGACGCGTGTGGTGACGCTGGACACTGTCCGCACACAGCATGCCAGATTCCCGACCATTGGGACCACACGTGGCCCGCGCCATTGGGAGCTCAGCCCATTGGGGGCGGAGCATCGCGGGTGGACCGACTGATGAAGCGCCAGCAGCGTTGCGACTGAGTGCGGCACGCGTCCAGATGACCCCGATTTAGTGGGTCGGAGCATTGCAAACCGGCGCCTGCCCAAATCCGGAGTCGGAAGCCATTCTCTGCCCAATCGCCGATCCCGATTTCGACGTCGGGCTACGGAGAATTCTGCCCATGGTCTCCATCAGTGACATTAGCTCATATGACAACAGAGCGCGTAAAAAGATTGTTCTATGTAGAGCCTTGTGCTAGGTCTATACTCTATATTGCTAATATAATGTTCAATAAAGTAGTGTTTGTGATGAGTCTTGCCTCCAGTGGCATCTATAAGTCAAGACCATGAACAACCCCAACTAACACCCAGAGCAATTATCACAGTTGGTGACAGCAGCAAATATGATGAAAGAACCCAGCAACTGGAAGAAGCGGCAAGAGAAAGAAATGACTGCAAGACAAGGTCACCACGGGAAAATCTTCAATGAAACCCCAGAAAAGGCTGCAGTGAAAGGAAACCAAGGAGAAAGTCCTGTATTTACCAGAGTGCTTTGACCATGTGGAAAGCGCAGATGAAGCTGAGAACTGTGTTACGAACACGGCTGATGGTAAACTCTGGGCTAATCCAAATCCCAGAAGGGGAACTTGAAACAACTGCTCTCAGATCTATTTTCCAAGTTAAAAAAAAATAAATTTAGAGTATCCAATTCATTTTTTTTCCAATTAAGGGGCAATTTAGCATGGCCAATCCACCTACCCTGCACATCGTTGGGTAGTCACCAGCAGATGGAGAGGCTGAAAGAGATGTAGGAATGGTTAAGGTTTTGTTGAAAAAGAATGATGATATCAACTAAGTACTGTTGAGCTACCGTTCCACACCACATCAGAATGGGCTGGCTCCATCACAATGTCTGATGGGAAGAAAAGGCCAAGTTTTGGAGAAGATGCACAATTCAAGGAGAGGGCCGTCAATGGAATGGACTAACTACCCACATGGCCAGGAGGACAACCTGAATAAAGGACCGATAGTCTCTGATGACTCACATACTACTCTACAAAGTCCAAGAGAGAATATGGAGAACTCGAATCCTATCAATCCTCCAAGAGAACGGAGAACAAAATCAGGAAAATTGGTGAAACTGCCACACGTCTATCTCTGTGAATCCAGAGATGAAGACAGAGACTTGGAGGGGAGTTGTAGGATAATGTATTTATGGGAGTCAGAAACTTGTGGTGGGCAGTGGGTGGGGGGTGGGGGAGATGAAGGGTTAATGTTAAATACATCAATATGTAGTCTACGTCATCAGTGATGTAAGATCACACGATGACAGAACTTGAAGAGAGTTCTAAATAGAGCCTCGTGCTAAGTCTGTATTGTACATAGCATGATGATCACTAAAAGGTAGTGTACCAACAGTCTTGCCTCCAGCAGTATCTATTAATCAAGATCATCAACAAGACCCACAATGATAACTGACTCTTCTCCTCTACAACTCTCTCTCCTTTATGATCCTCCTTAAAATCCACCTCCAACCAAGTTTTTTTGGTATTGATGCAACGACTGGTATTTCTAATTTTGGCTTGAAATTATTTTTTGTAGGCTTGCACACCTACACGGGCATGTTTTCCCAAGTTAAAGGCACTATATAAATGCAAATTGTTGATTTAAGAGCAGACTTCATAATTCATTAAACATATCTTAGATGTAACCGGAGAATAAATGCTAACTTACATACAGTTTGGCTGTGGCTCACAAAACTGGCTGATTTTACAAAATGGATAACTGACTCTTCTCCTCTCTCTCCTTTAAGATCCTCCTTAAAATCCACCTCCAACCAAGTTTTTTTGGTATTGATGCAACGACTGGTATTTCTAATTTTGGCTTGAAATTATTTTTTGTAGGCTTGCACACCTACACGGGCATGTTTTCCCAAGTTAAAGGCACTATATAAATGCAAATTGTTGATTTAAGAGCAGACTTCATAATTCATTAAACATATCTTAGATGTAACTGGAGAATAAATGCTAACTTACATACAGTTTGGCTGTGGCTCACAAAACTGGCTGATTTTACAAAATGGGTTTTGCATCATTAGGCAGTTATTAAATGTTGAATTGTTATTTCTCTATAAAGCTCTCTGATCACCAGGTCTGAGATGCATGTGGGGCAGCTATTGCAGAGTTGCTGCTGTATGATCATATCTGAAATGAGATCACTTTTCTCAGTTCACTTCAGACTTTAAAACTACTGCGGAAAGCGACTGCGGAAAGTGACTGGTTTGAGACGAAAACATGTTTTTAAAATTATTGTCATCTGGAAACAAACAGAGAATGAGCTCATCAATGGTTTAACACACACAAAAAGAAATGTAACGTTTTCTGTGCTTGGGGGAGAGATGACCTTGGCAGGGAAAGGGATATTTCCTTTTGTTCTTTGGGTGTATCAGGTGTTCTCAGGTCAAATACCACTTCCCTTATGATTCAATTGTAAATATTATCCTGCCCCTGTACCCTCCTCCACACATTGTCCTTTGGAAAAGTTCCCTTTTGTGTCATTTATATATTTTGAGAAGAGGCTGTCCATTTAAGGTTACTTTAAGGGCAGCTCAAAGTTTTGGACCTATATTCATTAAAAATTCCGGTTTCAAATGGGCAGATTTGTTCTTTCACTCAGTAATACTAAGGCAGCGTGATTTAAAAGCGGCAATTTCTTATTGGACTCGGTTTATTTAATGTAGTTTCCCACGTTTTGCTGTCAGTGGTGATAACATTACCATACACTAGAACCGGGATCTATCTTTCTCTTTAGACATTTGTGGGTTAGACAGATGGGTTGTCAAACTCTATCACTTGAAATATTCTTTTTTAAATGGATTGGTAATCACAGAGCTCCCCTCTAAATTATAACAGCCTATAATATGAAAGTGCTGCATGTAAAGAGAATTTCAATAACCCTTTTTAAGGAACAGGTAGAGTGAGATGGCGGTTCCCAATTCTCACGGGAGAAGCCATCTGTCCCTGCTGTGATGCTTAACAATGACCCCCATAAATCATTTTATATGAAAACTAATGTTTTTTAATCCAGGGAAGAGTGGATGGAATTCCAGAATCTGGTCTGCAAAAACACCCATGAAAATTCCATGCAATTTAAAATGGGGTTCAATTTACTTATGCCTGGTGCAGCAGTGACCCAGCAGAGCACTGGGAGATCAACTGAAGGATATTCTAAGACTGGTTTTGACAGCTTTGTACGTACCCTTGAGTGACAGTGTGCCAAAGCAAAAAGCCTGCAGACTTGATTAACATTTACCGGATCACACAGCTCAGACTTTCCTTTCAACCAAAAGGCTCAGTTCCTTAAGCACCCACTCATAAGGCTGCCCCTGCTTCATTAGCACATCCACATTATTTTGTGGAATCCCGGGGAAGTCTTAAAAGGCCCTTAGGGGGGGTCTGTGGATCCCAGATTGACAGCCAATGGGTTAGAACATTGTCCATTTATCCGAGGATTGATGTCTTCTTTCTTGGACAGGTTTGTAAACTGAAGTATCACCGCAATTGGCCCCAGGGCGTGTTTAACATAAATGGTTGGAGACGAAGCTTTGAGGAACTTTCAGTCATTTCTTAACTATATACAACTATATACAAGGATAGATAAACATGGAGCATCTTCAGAATCATCTCTCTCTGGGCTCTAGTCACACGGGATATCACTGATGGTGTGTTTTAGCTATTAGCAGAATAGCTTTTAAGCCTTTATATTACAACTCACCCTACTGCCCCCCAACCCCTCCTCCCTCCACCCAAGTCTTTAAGCCTGCCCATTAAACATTCACATATTGGGCTGCATACTCCTCCGCCACCATCAGGAGTGATTTCCCGACGTGGCGGAGAATCCTGTGTGGAGGAAGAAATGGGTCAGCGCCCGGCGCCTATCCATTTGCAATGCTCCAGTCCCCCGCTGGCAGCAGCATCAAGGTTCGCACCCCAAGCTAGCGGGAGGATGCAAATAGGTGTAAATGAGTCATTTACATCCTATTAATGGACTGGGCACTGGATTCTCCATGCCTCAGTGATGCTCAGGCCCTCTGGGCCGGGATTCACACTGGCGTGGATTGGTACAGGTATTTGCCAGCATGGCCCTGATGTGATGGACCTCACAATGGGTAAGAATTTAAGGTAGGTGCCCCCAAGAGTCCCTAAGAGGTCTCCCTTCTCCCGCACAATGCAAATCCTGCCCTCCCTCAAACCCCATCAGTGAAACCCTGTCAGGCCCTCATTAGATCCTCTCATCAGAGACCACTAGAGACCCCCCACCAGAGATCCCCCACCAGAGGACCCCCATAACAGAGAACAGCCATTAACAGAGAACCCCTCATATCAGCGAACCCCTCTATAACAGAGAACATCCCCATAGCTTCCAGAAAGCTAGATGTCTGGATTATTTATTTTAATTTCCCTTCATGCTTGAATGCATCTCAAGTAGCCTGCTTCGAACCTAAAGCAATGGTTATGAACATTTTGGTGTGAAGTACTTTCACTTCCTCTTTTTCTCAGCAGAAAGTACTTACCTGTTTTTAATGTGGTCATGAGCTGTCAATCATAGCTAGATGTTGATAAACATTGTGGTTTGGTTCACAGTATTCTGAATGCCTTGAGAGGCATTCAGGCGTGAAGGCAAATACAAATAAACAATCCAGACATCTGACTGTCTGCAAGCTGTCAATTACAGCCTATTAAAAGCTATTTCTCTCTGAAGTGAATAGAAGACTTGCAGTTCAAAGCATCTGAGAGAGTTTAAAGCCTTTTGATGGAGTTTTGGCTTTCTATGAAGTAACAGTTGCTGCTTTCTAGACTTTTTTCACTTGCCTGCCCCTTACACCTGCTGCTTCAGAAGGATGTGATTTTTTCACTGTTTCTGTCTGGACTGCTCTTTAGTTTCTGGGCAGGAATGGCTGTTGGGGTGGACACTTGTATGGGGGGGGTCTCTGATATGGGGGTTCTCTGTTATGGAGGTTCTCTGATATGAGGGGTCTCTGATATGGGGGGGTTCTGTATTATGGGGGGGGTCTCTGATAAGGATCTCTGTTATGGGGGTTCTCTGTTATGGGGGTTCTCTGTTATGGAAGTCCTCTGATATGAGGGGTCTCTGTTATGGGGGTTCTCTGTTATGGGGGTTCTCTGATATGAGGGGTCTCTGATATCTTGGGGGTTTCTGATATGGGGGTTCTCTCACATTGGGGGTCTCTGGTGGGTTGGGGGGCTCTTGCAGGGGTCTCTAAGAGAGTTTGGTGGAAGGGTGCACAGGGGGTCATGTTACCCTCATGCATGCATACTGTGTCGGGGGCGGGAGGGGGATGTTGACCCAATAGTTCCATAGTGGAGGCAGTGAGGCTTCCACAACCTTAAAGATCGGCAGAAGGTCCTGGAGACGGCAAGACGTGGTGGGGCCTGACAGCACGAGGGAGTGAGGATTTCTTTTTTACAGGCCAAAAGTCGGGACTTCTATGAAGTTCGAAGGCAACTCAAGGCTGTTGGAGTGAATTATGCTTTGCTTTGTCCTGCAACCCTGAAATTTGTATCTGAAAACTCCGTCAAGTTGCTCGATAATCAGGCTATTGCCTTGGCCTTTGTTAAATCCATGAAGTGCAAGGAAATTGGTTAATGGTTTGCTGCTCGGACTCACTCAAGCTCTAATCCTGACTCTTTCCCTATCATGGTGTTGTCTGATTTTATTGTCCTGTTAAAGGGAATGGCTATTATATGTGCACTGATTGAATGCCTTCTGCTTCTCCTGGAGTGTTTCAGGGACTCATATTATTAGTGTTATTATCGTATTATCTCATCTTAGTCTCGGTGTAAATGCCTTGTGCTTATTATCCAATGTTTTTCTTCTATTATCCGAGTGTTAATCACGGCAGAACCGAGTGGCACCATTGCCGAAGGGTGGGTGGGTGCTGGATATAGGTCTTCACGTTTGGATCTAAACTGCAGGATCGGAATGTAGAGCTTGCCCCTTGTTCCAAAATATATCCACGATGCCTGAACTCCTTAAGACTTCCCCTTTCCCCAAATAACATCCAAATTAAATAAATCTATAAGTTAAATGCAGCTTATAATTACCACACAATACAGGGGTGATAATCAAGTCTGGGAAATGTCATGTCCTGGTCCAATGAAGATATTTAAGCTGCCTTTATGAAGGTTTTCTGCACTGCCTTGGGTCTAAGACTTAGAGGCTGTTAGTCACAACTGGTTTGTCTGCTTATGCCTGTTAGTTGTTAAGTGGCCTGCCTTGCTTCTGAGGGTCCGACCAATCATACCTTTGTTCCACTTTGACTTTACCTTTTGTGTATTTTGCTGTCTGCCCCAACGAAATTCCTTGACTCTAGATATTATCATGGGGCGATTCATTGACCCTGTTGTGCGTGGCACGGATTGTTGAGCAATAGTTGAATCATGTGTGAGTTCCAAATCGGGCTCCATGCCGGGCGCAAAACCTTGCGGAAGTCATCTGATTCGCTCCACCCGACACGATCTGGATCTCGCCCTTACTGGGTGTGATTCAGATCTGAATATTGCAATGAACCTTTCAGCTCTGCACGGTGGCAGTGCCAAATTGCCCAGATGCCAGGGGGAGTGCCAGGCTGGAAGTGCCAAAGTGCCCAGGTGCCAGGTTGGCACTGCCAAGGGTCGACGCTGGGGAGGGCCTTGCCAGACGGAGGGGGGGGTGAGGGGGGGTGGATTCCCGATAGCCTCCCCGAGGTTGGGGGGGGATGAAGGGAGGGGGGTCAAAAAATGTGGGCGGCCTGAAAGGGGAGGAGGGGCGGGGGGAGAGAAACGGGGCAGCCTTCCAAACTGGCGCCCTGATCCGCGAGGAGCCTTTCCTGCTGGCGAGCTGAAGCTAAAGCTCCCCAGCAGGAAATCCCTCTAACTGTGGCCCGGCGGGGAGAAACTGCAGCCGCCGAGAAACATCCTGCTAAGCCCAGAGTTCAGCGGACCTCAATTTGAGCTACCTGCGGCAGGCACTGGAGAATCCACCCGCGCAGGTATATTAAAGATCTCAACCAGAAGTCTCTTTTTTAACAAAAAGAAATTCTAGCTGTAAAAGTTGTGAAAAAGCGATGTTCTTGGATATATGTCTTTGCCAAATGCTTTAATTCTCAATCGAGTCTGTTCTCCACTTCTCTTTGTACCTTTGTAGCAACTGTTGCCCACTAGATTTTATTAACCGACCAGCATGTGATACTTGTTAAACAACCAGGCAGTACATGTAGGAAACTGCTGTGAAGGTCAGCAAGATGAGCAACCATTATTTGAATGTCTTGTAAAAAGACATTTAAACACCTAGCCACAAATTATGCCGCATCATTTTTGAAGTACCACGTACTGAAACCCACATACGCTTCTTCTCAATGGCTGACTGCAGTGAATCGGCAAAAATGGTCATTGAGCAGTTGAACAAAAATGAGGCATGACTGCAAAGCCGTGTTGTGTAAAGGTTATTGTGATTTCCGGTCTTGAAATGGAAGTATGTTCACCCTTTAACAACTGATATTATTGAAGTGGAATATTTTTAATTTTGCTTGCAGATAGTCCAACATCGCGAGGGTGTTGCAAAAACAAGCTGCTCATGCAGCAGTGTAATGCTAGGAATCATCACCGTGTTAGCTATGCCTTTTTTACATAGATACATAGAAGATAGGAGCAGGAGGAGGTCTTTTGGCCCTTCGAGCCTGCTCCACCATTCATCACGATCAAGGCTGATCATCCAACTCAATAGCCAAATCCTGCTTTCTCCCCATAGCCTTTGATCCCATTCTCCCCAAGTGCTGTATCCAGCCGCCTCTTGAATATATTCAAAGTTTTAGCATCAACTACTTCCTGTGGTAATGAATTCCACAGGCTCACCACTCTTTGTGTGAAGAAATGTCTCCTTATCTCTGTCCGAAAGGGTTTACCCTGAATCCTCAGGCTGTAACCCCTGGTTCTGGACACACCCACCATCGGGAACATCTCCCCTGCATCTACCCTGTCTAGTCCTGTTAGAATTTTATAAGACTCTATGAGATTTCCCCTTCATTCTTCTGAACTCCAGCGAGAACAATCCTAACCTAGTCAATCTCTCCTCATATGACAGCCCCGCCATCCCTGGAATCAGTCTGGTAAACCTTCGCTGCACTCCCTCAAGAGCAAGAACATCCTTCCCCAGAGGAGACCAAAACTGCACACGATACTCCAAGTGTGGCCTCACGAAGGCCCTGTACAATTGCAGCAACACATCCCTGCTTCTATACTCGAAACCTCTTGCAATGAAGGCCAACATACCATTAGCCTCCTTTACCGCCTGCTGCACCTGCATACTTACCTTCAGCGAATGGTGCACAAGGACACCCAGGTCTTGCTGCACACTCCCCTCTCCCAATATACAACTATTCAGGTAGTAATGTACCTTCCTGATTTTGCTTCCAAAATGAATAACCTCACACTTATGCAAATTATACTGCATCTGCTATTGATTTGCCCACTCGCCCAACCTGTCCAGATCTTGCTGTAGGATCCCTGTATCCTCGTCACAATTCACCTTCCCATCTAATTTGGTATCATCTTCAAACTTTGAGATGTTATATTTTGTTCCCTCATCCAAATCATTAATATACATTGTGAATAGCTGGGGTCTCAGCACCCATCCCTGTGGTACTCCACTGGTTACTGCCTGCCAATTTGAAGATGACCCATTAATCCCTACTCTTTGTTTCCTCTCTGCCAACCAGTTTTCTATCCACCTCAATACATTTTCCCCAATCCCATGCGCTTTAATTTTTCACAATAATCTCTTATGCGGGACTTTGTCAAACGCCTTCTGAAAGTCCAAATATACCACATCGACTAGCTCCCCCTTGTCGACTGTACTGGTTACCTCTTCAAAGAATTCCAACAGATTTGTCAAGCATGATTTTCCCTTCATAAATCCATGCTGACTCTGACTTTCTAAATGTTCCGCTATAAAGTCGTTGATAATGGATTCAAGCATTTTCCCCACTACCAATGTTAGGCTTACTGGTCTATAATTCCCTGCTTTCTCTCTACCTCCCTTAATGAATATCGGAGTGAAGTGAGTTACCCTCCAATCTGCAGGGACAGTTCCAGAGTCTATAGAATCCCGAAAGATGACCACCAATGCATCCATTATTTCCACAGCCACCTCCTTAAGCACCGGATCCGGGATGCAGATTCTCAGGCCCTGGGGATTTATCCGCCTTCAATCCCATCAGTTTTCCCAGCACCATTTATCTACTAATGTTGATCTCCCTCAGTTCTTCTCTCTCACTAAACCTTTCATTCTCCAACATTTCTGTGATCTGGGGCGAAATTCTCCGGAAATGGCGCGATGTCCGCCGACTGGCGCCCAAAACGGCGCAAATCAGTCGGGCATCGCGCCGCCCCAAAGGTGCGGAATGATCCGCATCTTTGGGGGCCGAGCCCCAACCTTAAGGGGCTAGGCCTGCGCCGGACGAATTTCCGCCCCGCCAGCTGGCGGAAAAGGCCTTTGGTGCCCCACCAGCTGGCGCGGAAATGACATCTCCGGGCGGCGCATGCGCGGGAGCGTTAGCGGCCGCTGACGGCATTCCCGCGCATGCGCAGTGGAGAGAGTCTCTTCCGCCTCCGCCATGGTGGAGACCGTGGCGAAGGCGGAAGGGAAAGAGTGCCCCCACGGCACAGGCCCGATCGCGGGCCAGGCCACCGTGGGGCCACCCCCCGGGGCCAGATCGCCCCGCGCCCCCCCCCCCCAGGACCCCAGAGCCCACCCGCGCCGCCTTGTCCCGCCGGTAAGGTAGGTGGTTTAATCTACGCCGGCGGGACAGGCATTTTAGTGGCGGGACTTCGGCCCATCCGGGCCGGAGAATCGCAGGGGGGGGGGGCCCGCCAACCGGCGCGGCACGATTCCCGCCCCAGCCGAATATCCGGTGCCGGAGACTTCGGCAACCGGCGGGGGCGGGATTCACGACAGCCCCCGGCGATTCTCCGACACAGCGGGGGGTTGGAGAATCTCGCCCCTGATTTGTGCCCTCATTTGTGAAGACAGAACCAAAGTATGTATTCAATTGCTCAGCCATTTCTTTGTCCCTTATTATGCATTCCCCTATTTCTGTCTATAGGGGGCCTACATTTCTCTTTACCATTCTCTTTCTCTTCACACATCTGTAGAAATTCTTAGTGTCAGTCTTTATGTTCCCTGCAAGCTTCCTTTCGTACTGTACTTTCCCCTTCTTAATCAGTCCCTTTGTCCTTCTTTGCTGAATTCTAAACTGCTCCCAATCCTCAAACCTATTATTTATCTTGGCCAATCTGTATGCTTCTTCCTTGTATTGGATACTATTTCGAATTTCCTTTGTAAGCCATGGGTTGGCCCTCTTACCCCCTTGGCTTTTGGGCCAGTCATGAATGAACAGTTGCTGTAGTTCCCCCATGCGTTCCTTGAATGTTTGCCATTGTCTATCCACTGACATCCCTTTAAGTAACTCTCCCCAATCTATCAAGTCCAACTCACGCCTCATATCCTCATCATTCCCTTTATTAAGATTCAGCACCCTAGTCTTCGAATCAACTACTTCACTCTCCATCTTGATACAAATTCTATCATGTTATAGTCGCTCATCCCCAAGGGGTCTTGCACAGCCAGATTGGCAATGATTCCCTTCTCATTACACAGTACCCAGTCTAAGATGGCCAGCTCTCTAGTTGGTTCCTCCACATATTGGTCAAGAAAACCATCCCATATACACTCCAGGAATTCCTCCTCTACGGCATTGTGGCTAATTTGATTTACCCAATCTATATGAAGATTAAAATCACCCATGATCACCGATATTCCCTAATTTGAGGTTGCCACACACATATATCACTGGCTCATTGGTCTAGGAGTAATATTCTTGCTTCAGAGGTTGTGCTCCACGAATTTGTGAGAGATCCCGGGTTCAAATCCCGGACAAGCCCTTTGATGTTATTCCGTAAATGGGTAGCACGGTGGCACAGTGGTTAGCACTGTTGCTTCACAGCGCCAGGGACCCGGGTTCGATTCCTGGATTGGGACACTGTCTGTGTGGAGTCTGCACGTTCTCCCCTTGTCTGCGTGGGTTTCCTCCGGGTACTCCTATTTCCTCCCACAAGTCCCGAAAGATG
Organism: Scyliorhinus torazame; assembly: GCF_047496885.1. Taxonomy (NCBI): domain Eukaryota; kingdom Metazoa; phylum Chordata; class Chondrichthyes; order Carcharhiniformes; family Scyliorhinidae; genus Scyliorhinus; species Scyliorhinus torazame. The sequence continues at coordinate 197,335,177 of NC_092718.1, forward strand.
CGCTCGTTAGGTGAATTGGACATTTTGAATTCTCCCTCTGTTTACTCAAACAGGCGCTGGAGTGTGGTGACAAGGGGCTTTTCACAGTAACTTCATTGCAGGAAGTGCTGCCGAGCATCAACACTTTTGACTGATTCCGATCACATTGAAAGGGTTAAACTTAAATAATGCACCAATATGATCCCAGCCCTTTATTGTGCCAGGTTGAATGCATCTAGTCTCCGGTGCAGGAGAGCAGCTTATAGTGACTTCTTCCCACCAATGTATCTGAGATGAAAGGCAACTTCTGCACATCAAGGCTGTGATTTGGATGCACACAAACTGTGCCATTGCGATACCTCAAAGCTGGTTCTCCCTATGTGTAGAACTGTGTAAGATGTGATATTGCATTGCCAGGCTTACTTCTGAATCTTATCAGTTGACCTGGAGAAAATAAAATTCAATTGCACTGACATGATCAGGCAAGTTTAGCTGAAAGCACAGAGCATGCAGTAGGGGCATTATAATTGATTGTCGTTTTTGCACTGCAATTGATTGTGAACTCTGCCCATGTTGAAGAAAACTAGCAAGCTGATTGAACCACGACGGATCGATACTATCTAACCGTGTTCCAGTAATAGGATTGCTGCTTCGCCAATTCAGCGTAGCAACCAAGCACCTTTGTACAATCTCAGTGACTCCCCCATCAGTTGCTGGCCAGCTCAATAAGGGTGGAAGGCGGAAAGAAGATTATCAGACCACTTTCTTGATCATAAAGAACGTATGGTTGATTTTTGTGGCCTTGCAGAAGGGAGAGTACGGGTTTAGCACAGTGGGCTAAATAGCTGGCTTGGAATGCAGAACAATGCCAGCAGCGCGGGTTCAATTCCCGTACCGACCTCCCTGAACAGGCGCCGGAATGTGGCGACTAGGGGCTTTTCACAGTAACTTCATTGAAGCCTATTTGTGACAATAAGCGATTATTATTATTAGATTTTTTGAAAATGAAATTGGAGAAAATTACTTCTGTAAAAGGAAATATTGTCCAGAATAGCTGTGACGCACTTAATAATTTTGCAACATGTTCTATATCGAAACAACCTAACTTAAATGATCCATTATTAACTGAAGATTTCTTAATCAGTGAATTGGATTGTCTTGCGATGCATGTACTCAAGAAGAGTGCAAGGGGATAAGACATTGTGATTGAATGGAGCTGGTGCATTCTTGGTAGAGTACATGTACCTGTAGATGGATATCCATTTGTTCCTTCACTGTCCCTGGCTCAAAATCCTGGAACTCCCTCTCTAACAGCACTGTAGGTGTACCTAAACTGCATGGACTGCAGCGATAAGAAGGTAGTCCACCACCACCTTCTCAAGGGCAATTAGGGATGGGCAATAAATGCCAGCCAAGCCAGTGAACGAATATTTTTTAAAATTGGGTGGAATTTGATCATTTTCTGGCTAAGTATCAACTCAGCCGGGAAAAGATATGGCGCTCCAATAAGTTTAATAAAAGGATTTCCCCCTCCCCCATGGACATGGAGACCCCCAATCCCCTCCTCCGACAGACACGAAACACGGCCTTCTCACCCTCCCACTGGACATGAGAAACCTCCCCACAGGCACCAGAACTCCACCCCACACATGAACCTTCCCAACGGAAAGCCCCATTCGCTGGCAGTGTTCCCTGTCTCTACCCCCCCTTGCACCGCCCCCCGCAGTGCCAAGGCTGAAGGTTTGGGGGGGTGGGTGAGGTATCTAATGTGGGGGGGAACGATACAGTAGGGGAGCTCGCCAATCATATGTAAATGCTTGGTAATGGAGTTTCTGACCTTTCATGGTCAAACCCCATTACATAATTGGTGGGTACCAGGCACAAAGGGAATAGGAAATCCCACCAGCGTAAAAGTCATTTGGGGACTCTCATTGGATTATCTGCTACCACCGGCTTCCCTCCCACCGAAAACAGGGGCGGAGAATCCCAGCATTGTGAGGGAGAGAAAGAGCATCAACCAAGCAATATGTTTGGCAATTGATTTAACCCCAAACTATAACAAAACCCTGAGCACATTTTCATATTTGACTCTGTGCCTTTCATTGTGATGTATTCTGCAGCTCATTGAAATTAATTGAATGTTGGGGCGATACCAAATATTAAGAAGGTAAGCCAACAGAAAAATTGTGTTCATAACATGTGCACAGTAATTACATAACGCAGCAGAACTGTGCATTCTGTTCCATATTGTGAGCACCATTTTTCCACATGATGTTTTCAACGTCAACCATCAGTGGAAGCATGACACCATGACCAAAAGCTTAAGAAGTTTTGAAAATTTACAACCCTGGACATGAATTATAAATGAAAATATCTCACAATGAATTTAAAGACGTATTTTATTCTCGGGCTTCTGTGTATGAACACATACCACTTGACCGTTACACATGAACCCAGCTACTGCCACATAACCCGTTCTCTGTGCATACTTGTTTCATTCATGGGCAAATCTAAGAAGAATCAGGGCACACAATCTGTCCCAAGGTCCTAAATTGCAACAACACATTCGAACAAAGCACATCCTGGGCCAAAGCCAACCCTGCAAAGTGCATGTCCAGCAAGGGCAAACTGAAAGATCAGGGGCGGGATTCTCTGATCCTGAAGCTAAGTGTTGACGCTGTCGTAAACGCCATCGCATATCTCGACGGCGTCAACATGGCCTCAGGAGCAGCGATCTTGACCCCTACAGGGGGCCAGCTCGGCACTGGAGTGACCCATGCCGCTTCAGCTGCCGATCCCGGCGTCAGATGGGCGCCGTGGGTCTGCGCATGCGCAGCGGGACTGGCGCGATTGCCGCGCATGCGCAGTGGCTCCCTTCCCGCGCCGGCCCCGATGCAACATGGCATAGGGCTGCTGGGGCCGGTGAGGAACAAAAGAGGCCCCCAGCCCGAGAGGCCGGCCTGCCGATCGGTAGGCCCCGATCGCGGGCCAGGCCACAGCGGAGGCCCCCTCCCGGGGTCAGAGCCCCCCCCCCCCTCCCCCCCCAAACCAGGCCACCCCCTGATGCATGCACGCCGAGGTCCTGCCGCGTAAGAGCAGGTGTGAACGGCGCCGGCGGGACTCGGCTTTTTAGCGTGGCTGCTCGGCCCATCCCGGGCGGAGAATTGCCGGGGGGGGGGGGACCGCATAGAGCGGCCCCGGGCCGGCGCCACACCGCCGCCAATGGCGCCGATTTTCCGCTCTCCGGAGAATCGACAGACCGGCGTCGCGCGATTCGCCCCCGTTCCGGCGATTCTCCGGCACGGCCTGGGCTGAGAGAATCTCGCCCCAGGTCCCAACACTGTACTAAACATTTTCTGCTTCTGTTTTTCTTCTCATTCACTTTCCACCATCCTTTAATGAGTAATCAATTTGAATTAGGGTAATTATCACGCACCATTTGAAAACCATAAAACAACTAAGAGTTCGAACATAGAACATAGAACATTACAGCGCAGTACAGGCCCTTCGGCCCTCGATGTTGCGCCGACCTGTGAAACCACGCTAAAGCCCATTTACACTATTCCCTTATCGTCCATATGTCCATCCAATGACCATTTGAATACCCTTAGTGTTGGCGAGTCCACTACTGTTGCAGGCAGGGCATTCCACACCCTTACTACTCTCTGAGTAAAGAACCTACCTCTGACGTCTGTCTTATATCTATCTCCCCTCAATTTAAAGCTAAGTCCCCTCGTGCTCGACATCACCATCCGAGGAAAAAGGCCCTCACTGTCCACCCTATCCAATCCTCTGATCATCTTGTATGCCTCAATTAAGTCACCTCTTAACCTTCTTCTCTCTAACGAAAACAGCCTCAAGTCCCTCAGCCTTTCCTCATAAGATCTTCCCTCCATACCAGGCAACATTCTGGTAAATCTCCTCTGCACCCTTTCCAATGCTTCCACATCCTTCCTATAATGCGGCGACCAGAATTGCACGCAATACTCCAAATGCGGCCGCACCAGAGTTTTGTACAGCTGCAACATGACCTCATGGCTCCGAAACTCAATCCCTCTACCAATAAAAGCTAACACACCGTACGCCTTCTTAACAACTCTCTCAACCTGAGTGGCAACTTTCAGGGATCTATGTACATAGACACCGAGATCTCTCTGCTCATCCACACTGCCAAGAATCTTACCATTAGCCCAGTACTCTATCTTCCTGTTATTCCTTCCAAAATGAATCACCTCATACTTTTCTGCATTAAGCTCCATTTGCCACCTCTCAGCCCAGCGCTGCAGCTTATCTATGTCCCTCTGTAACTTGTAACATCCTTCCGCACTGTCCACAACTCCACCAACTTTAGTGTCATCTGCAAATTTACTCACCCATCCTTCTATGCCCTCCTCCAGGTCATTTATAAAAATGACAAACAGCAGTGGCCCCAAAACAGATCCTTGTGGTACACCACTAGTAACTGGACTCCAGTCTGAACACTTCCCATCAACTACCACCCTTTGTCTTCTTCCAGCTAGCCAGTTTCTGATCCAAACTGCTAAATCTCCCTGAATCCCATGCTTCCGTATTTTCTGCAGTAGCCTACCGTGGGGAACCTTATCAAACGCTTTTCTGAAATCCATATACACCACATCAACTGCTTTACCCTCATCACCTTCTCAAAGAACTCAATAAGGTTTGTGAGGCACGACCTACCCTTCACGAAACCGTGTTGAATAACCAAAATATTCCTTTCCAGTTAATTATACACCCTATCTCTTATAAATCTTTCCAAGATTTTGCCCACAACAGAAGTAAGGCTCACTGGTCTATAGTTACCGGGGTTGTCTCTACTCCCCTTCTTGAATAAGGGGACAACATTTGCTATCCTCCAGTCTTCTGACACTATTCCTGTTGACAAAGATGACTTAAAGATCAAAGCCAAAGGCTCAGCAATCTCCTCCCTAGATTCCCAAAGAATCCTAGGATAAACCCCACCCATTAATAATGGATGACTTGTAACTATTGATTGTAAAAATGTAAATGACTCTTATTGCTTCTTAAAGGAAAGAAAATGGTTTCTGCTGCAAAGGTGCAGAAGAAGCTGATAGAGACATTTTTATAATCATTGGATAGAGGTTGAAATACTTGAATTTGCTCATGAGGAAACTGAGGCCTAAGCCCAGTACAGCCACACAGTGATGTAAGGGAACATATGACCCACATCTCGGGACAGTGTGGTATTGGACTGAGAAGTGTGCAGAAACAAGCATGGAGAAAGCTCCTAGCTTGGAATTACCTACATATGTAGTTTCTAGTAATTAATAAATACGTATTGTTTTAAAAAAAAATAATTTTTATTCAAATTTTCACAAAATATGAACAACAAAATACAGAAAGAAAAGAACAACCCCCCCCCCCCATATACATAAATAATAAATTAACAACCTTCATCAACACAAAGACAGAAATACACGCCCACTCAAGAAAAACGAACCAACCCCACCCCCTCTCCACCCCCGGTTGCTGCCGCTACTGACCATCTTCTAACGTTCTGCCGGGAAGTCTAGGAACGGTTGCCACCGCCTGAAGAACCCTTGTACCGATCCCCTTAAGGCGAATTTCACCCTCTCCAACTTAATAAACCCCGCCATATCGCTGATCCAGGATTCCACGCTTGGGGGCCTTGCATCCTTCCACTGAAGAAGAATCCTTCGCCGGGCATAAATACGTATTGTTGAACTACCTTAAACTATGGATACCTCAGTAAGACCTAGCGAATTACACCCGCCACCTTACAACGTCTGTATATTTAGTTTAGAGATTGTTGCGACAATTATTGTCCCCCCACTTTTTCATGCCGTGCCTGAACACTCTGTCCTCCCATAACTCATCCACTCAGCAGATTCAGGGGTATGGTTTGGTACCATTTGATTACGTCTGGTGTCCCTCTAGTGACTTGTCCAAGTGACCATTCCTTATACGTCATATCAGAACAGACAAGGTTTCCAGAATGTTGAACCCAAGCCTTTATCTACCCCCCCCGCCTTTCTCACTGCCCAGTTGCAATCACTTTCAGGTGGGGAGCGTGGTCAGCGACAGACAGCTGCGGGGATTCTGATCTGCTTTTTGTCCTGCCCACTCCCTCCTCACCCACACCTTTCCTCGCACAATACCAATTTTATTGACAACTCACTAATTCCAGAGAAACATCCAGTTGTACCTGCAAACCTCCTTGTAGGCACAGTTCAGTATCATACCAAGCAATGTGGTCACCAGTCACCAGCCACAACATAAGAGGAATCATCACATATGTTTGAATAGTTCAAATTTTGTTGGCTCTATCCCTTGCCAAATTCATCCGGATCCTTGGATTTATGGTCTCCTATAAAGCTGCTGCAGTAATCCATGTTCCCGACTGCAATGTGATCTTTCAATGGATTATAATCGCCATCCACTCCAACATACACGCAGGCACACAAGTACCCTATACCATTCCACGAGGTCCTATCACAGCAGACCTCAGTATTGTTTGTTTTTCCTTAAATGTAGTCGAACTCCAAACTGTTATGCCAACACAATAGTGATTTAGAAGAAGTCCCGTGTTTTAACTCCAAATTTGCACTATTGACCCATGTCCATGAGGAATAGCGTGGTAATCTCCAAAACAAATTCCAATCCGTGTCACACCAGACAACGATTATTGACATCACATCTGTCTGGAATTGAACTTGACCCTGAATCCCAAGTACGAGAGGCAATATTCCAACAGGACAGTGTGAACTTAAGGTTGGAATTTGATTTGTTTGTCTGCAGTCATCTGGCATTTCCTGTGATCACAACTTTCATTCCACATTAGAAAGTCATGCCGCATTTAATTACGCGGATTTAATGTTATATGTATCGCAGTTTGAAGAACCTCTCACAGGACCGCTCACGGCCTGATCAGGCTGAGGCAGCAAGTGTTGCCATATTTACAAAGTGAATTCATCTTTTATCTCACATTTCTCCACATTGCGTGACTGTTCAAAGTAATGGTGCTTTCCTCTCTAATTCTCTTTGGGATGATCAACAACGTTGAACTGACTACTCCAGGATTTAGGACCAAAACACCCTCAATGTAATAACATAGTTCTAATTTCAGGGAAAAACAGTCAACTAAATTAAAGGAACAAACCAAACTTTGGATGTTAGTCCCGAAACAAATAGCTTTCGTTTGTTGCAACTTCAATATTACACAGTGATTATGGGCACTGTTATTCAACATCTGGCTGAAGAAACATGTTTGACGTGTATTCCAAGAACTGCTGAACTTGAACACAAGTCACCCCCTTGCATACTCTTTAGAAAATGTATTATGTCATTAAAACATGTGGTTGATAATCTGCTTTGAATCCGAGCAAAAAGAAAACATTATTACCCGTGGGACGAGTTGTTGGATCCTGATATATCCAAATACTGATTGTTATATAATGCTTGATAATGGCAAGTTGACAGTTACATGTTGTTCCTCCTAGTATTATTGTTTAAAGCAGTATTAGAACAAATGTTGTATTAATCCCATGGAGTTCTGATGACAGAGGCTTTCGAAATAACTCTTTGCTGATGTCTTCTCTCCCAAGTGGTCTGACAGCTGTTTGTGTAAAGAGGAAAGGCTTTCAGATTGTTAGGGCTGCTTGTTCTAAATTCTTTCCCGCCATCAAGAATCTGGGGCGTCGTTCTCTGACCCCCCGCCGGGTCGGAGAATGGCCGTTGGCCGCCGTGAATCCCGCCCCCGCCGAAGTCTCCGGTACCGGAGATTGGGCGGGGCGGGAATCGGGCCGCGTCGGTTGGCGGGACCCCCCGCTCAATTCTCCGGCCCGAATGGGCCGAAGTCCCGCCCAGACATTGCCTGTCCCGCCGGCGTAAATCCAAGCTGGTATTTACCGGCGGGACCAGGCGGCGTGGGCGGGCTCCGGGTCCTGGGGGGGGGCGCGGGGCGATCTGACCCAGGGGGGTGCCCCCACGGTGGCCTGGCCCGCGATCGGGGTCCACCGATCCGCGGGCGGGCCTGTGCCGTGGAGGCACTCTTTCCCTTCCGCCTCCGTCACGGCCTCCACCATGGTGGAGGCGGAAGAGACTCTCCCCACTGCGCATGCGCGGGAAACTGTCAGCGGCCGCTGACGCTCCCGCGCATGCGCCGCATTTCCGCGCCAGCTGGCGGGGCAACAAACGCCATTTCCGCCAGCTGGCGGGGCGGAAATCCCTCCGGCGTCGGCCTAGCCCCTCAATGTTGGGGCTCGGCCCCCAAAGATGCGGAGCATTCCGCACCTTTGGGCCGGCGCGATGCCCATCTGATTGGCGCCGTTTTTGGCGCCAGTCGGCGGACATCGCGCCGTTGGGGGAGAATTTTGCCCCAGCATTCTTTTGTATGCTCCACCCTTGCGGAAAGCTATCCCTGTTTACAGAAGCGTGTTTCAAGGATTTGAAACAGTTTTCCCCACCGTGTCACCGGATCATTTTCAAAATGGTGGATCGCATCATGCAGAAAGGAAATTGCATGTAGCGACTACACCTTACCTACATGCAACAATACGGGGCACGATCGAACAGCCACGCTGCGCCTGAAAAGCAGCGCACTGCAGTGCAACGTGGCCGATAGAAGCCAGGAGACCCCGCTCCCAAAATCTACCCGGCTCGCAATGCCTCATGAGATCTAACAAGGTCTTGCGAGACGTTGCAATGTGAATCCCGCCCATTGTGAGTGGGATCACTTTTTGGCAAATCTGCATATTAGAGCGACACATCTCGCGCGGGATTCTCCCACAATCAGCGGGATGGCCCGACGCTGACGCCAAGAACGGAGCGAAGCACTCCGGCGTCGGGCCACCCGGAAGTTGCAGAATCCTCCGCACTTCCGAGGGCTAGGCTGGCGGCGGAGGTGTTGGCGCCGCGCCAACCGGCCCCAAAGGGCCGCCGTGATCCCGCGCATGCGCAGGGGGTTTCTCCTCCGTGCTGGCCGTGGCAGAGCCCTACAGGAGCCGGCGCGGAGTGAAAGAGTGCCCCCACGGCACAGGCCCGCCCACAGATCGGTGGGCCCCGATCGCAGGCCAGGCCACCGTGGGGGCCCCCCCGGGACCGGATCCCCCCATGTCTCCCCGAGGACTCCGGTAGACGGCCGACAAGCCAGGTCCTGCCGTGATGGGCCATGTCCATTTCACGCTGGCGGGACTGGCCGGAAACGGGCAGACTCTCGGCCCATCGGGGCCCGGAGAATTGCCGGGGGGGGGGGGCTGCTGCCAACAGCCCCCAACCAAGCGCGGCGTGAACCCCGCCCCCGCCCAAAAACCGGCTCCGGAGTATTCAGCAGCCGACGGCGGGGCGGGATTCACGCCACCCCCCGACAATTCTCCAACCCGGCCGGGTGTCGGAGAATCCCACCACTAGTCTCACTTTAATATATACCCTTCGCCTCAGAGATCTCGGGCAAGCTCCATCCAACACTGGTCTCCATCCACAGACGGGGAACAGATAGAACGGCTTTTGTGGGAGTCTTCCAGGCGATCGGAGACCCGCAGGTGCAAGCCCTTTGGGCTGGGTGGTAGCCTGGCATTGCCAGCCTGGAAACCTTGCAGTGACACCTGGGTGCCCGCCCTTTTTAAAGAATGTCCGGAAATAAACATTTTAAATAGAAGAAAACACGGACCCCACAGAAACAGAACCATCCTGACCACCACCGTGGATCACGTAGGGGCAGCACGGTAGCATTGTGGATAGCACAATTGCTTCACAGCTCCAGGGTCCCAGGTTCGATTCCCTGCTGGGTCACTGTCTGGCGGAGTCTGCACATTCTCCCCGTGTGTGTGTGGGTTTCCTCCGGGTGCTCCGGTTTCCTCCCACAGTCCAAAGATGTGCAGGTTAGGTGGATTGGCCATGATAAATTGCCCTTAGTGTCCAAAATTGCCCTTAGTGTTGGGTGGGGTTACTGGGTTATGGGGATTAGGTGGGGTTACTGGGTTATGGGGATAGGGTGGGAGGTGTTGACCTTGGGTGTGGGGGGCTAATCTTTCCAAGAGCCGGTGCAGACTCGATGGGCCGAATGGCCTCCTTCTGCACTGTAAATTCGATGTAAAGAAAAAAAAACCATCACCACGGAATCCCCTCTCCATGGACACGGAAACCCCCATACCTTCCCCACACACCCCTGGCACTGCCCCTTGGCACTGCCCCAGTACTGCCCAGGCAACATGGGGGCACTGCCAGGAATACTGCCCAGGCATGTCCCCACCCTCCCCTGGGGGCTATACTTAATCCCTTTTAAAAACCTGTTATAAACATGCTGGCATGCTATTGAGTTGCGGGGGTAGGGCGGGTGGGGGGGGGGGGCGGGGGGAGGGGAGTACTTTCCTACCTGGGAAGATGTTACAGCAGGGAGGCCAGCTCATTAGATTTAAATGTATTATAATAGAGTGGAAACCCCATTATGTCACTGGCGGGGCCCACAGTCAAGCGGGGAAATCCTACCAGCGTTAAAACTGTTTTGGGACTCCCCCTCAAATCTCCGCTCCCACTGTCTTTCCTCCTCCCAGAAATAGGGGCAGAAAATCCTTCCTCCCTCCTGTAGCGCAACAATTACTCATTCAAGTCGAGAAGAGATTAAATCAATTGAGGCTTTATTAAGCAAGACTTGTTCCCCAGCAGCTCAGTTACAGAATGCGGCTGCTGGGAGAACTCGAGCTCTTATACTCCGCCTTCAGGGCGGAGCCAGCAGGCGGCAGATCCAACCAGGACCCGGGACCTGTCAGCCAATAGCCTCTCGGCTTCACAGGTACCATACTACCCCTAATACATACCACCACATTTACCCCTTGTTAAAAAAGAACCCGGCGGGGTGGTGGTTCGCATGGTGGTAGGGGTTTACAAGGCTGGTCCTGGAACTGATTTTGCACAGTGGCTATACATTTAGCCCAACAGTTAATTATGTACAGGTTGTCCGAATTATTTACAAGTTTGTTTTCCTTTTCTTGTTGTGTCATGTGGATTCTGTAGCTGAGCTGCTGGGGAACAAGTCTTGCTTAATAAATTGTAGCGCAAGAGGTGGTAAGGGAGGCAGGTGGGGAGAGGGTGGTGGGGGGCAGATGGGGAGGGGGTGGTGAGGGGGGGCAGACGGGGAGGGGGTGGTGAGGGGGGGCAGACGGGGAGGGGGTGGTGAGGGGGGCAGACGGGGAGGAGGTGGTGAGGGGGGTGCAGGCGGGGAGGGGGTGGTGAGGAGGGGAGGGGGCAGATGGGGGGAGCGGGGGCAGATGGGGAGGGGGCAGATGGGGAGAGGGTGGGGGGAGGGAGGGGGTAGATGGGGAGACGGTGGGGAGGGAAGGGGTGCAGATGGGGAGAGGGTGATGGGGGGAAGATGGGGAGAGTGTGGTGAGGGGGGTAGATGGGGAGAGGGTGATGGGGGGAAGATGGGGAGAGTGTGGTGAGGGGGGCAGATGGGGAGAGGGTGATGGGGGGGAAGATGGGGAGAGTGTGGTGAGGGGGGCAGATGGGGAGAGGGTGATGGGGAGAGGGTGGTGGGGGGCAGATGGGGAGAGGAAGGTGGTGGGGGGCAGATGGGGAGGAGGTGGTGAGGGGGGCAGACGGGGAGGGGGTGGTGAGGGGGGCTGATGGGGGAGGGGGCAGATGGGGAGGGGGTGGTGGGGGGGCAGACGGGGAGTGGGTGGTGGGGAGGCAGATGGGGAGTGGGTGGTGTGGGGGCAGACGGGGAGAGGGTGGTGGGGGGGCAGACAGGGAGGGGGTGGTGAGGGGGGCAGACGGGGAGGGGGAGGTGAGGGGGCAGATGGGGAGAGGGTGGTGAGGGGGGCAGATGGGGAGAGGGTGGTGAGGGGGGCGGATGGGTTGAGGGGGAGAGGGTGGTGCGGGGGAGAGGGTGGGGAGGGGGGAAGATGTGGGGGGACAGATGGGGAGAGGGTGGGAGGGGAGGGGGGCAGATGGGGAGGGGGTGGGGAAGAAAAGAAAAAAAATTGTAGCGCAACAATTACTCACTCAAGTCGAGAAGAGATTAAATCAATCAAGGCTTTATTAAGCAAGACTTGTTCCCCAGCAGCTCAGTTACAGAATGTGGCTGCTGGGAGAACTCGAGCTCTTATACTCCGCCTTCAGGGCGGAGCCAGCAGGCGGCAGATCCAACCAGGACCCGGGACCTGTCAGCCAATAGCCTCTCGGCTTCACAGGTACCATACTACCCCTAATACATACCACCACACCTCCCACCCAGAATGTTTGTATTGGTTCAATCGTTCTGAGCAATTTTGGTTCCTCTTGATATGATTGTTGTTTTGTTGGCGCATCATCCTATCTTTCCTTGATCCGCAACATCAGCCTGTAGGGGTTTGATCACCCCTGTCCCCTCCTTTGTTGTCCAACTCTCTTTTTGTTTAAACACCCCCCCCCAAAAAAAAATCAGCACTCCTGAGTAGCTCTCGGTAGTTCCATTTGCCAGATCAGTTTAAGCATTATTCAATGCTTTTTCTCTCTGAGATGTTGCAATGAATCAAACAGTACCTCATGTTGGAAAACAGCTGCAGTGTAATTGACCATCGGGAAGTGGACACAAATCACCCAAAGCAGACTGGATTCCACCGACTTTGCCTCGGATAGATAAGGGAAGTTTGCAATTCAGGGCCAAATGAGTTTGTCAGCTAATTGGCACAACATGCTTGCAACAGCTAACCAGTTCTCTGTGACGGGAACATCGTCCCATTTAAATACCACCAGCAATTTAAATCTGATCGAACATCAGAGACGGCAAATAAACGTTCGAGCTAATGAGACAAATCTCTGTTGCAGGAGCACAGAGTGCTTACGAGTGTCATCGGTGTTAATCCATTGTCTCCCCCGCTGTTCAAGTTGTTAACATATACTCACACATTAATTAATTTCTTTTTACTATACCCTGTCAAACGCCACGTCTCCTGATCGACTGAATCTTCAGGCCGAGTGGGGCATAAGCCGTGTTTCACCCGTCCACATTGCAGACATGGCCCCTGCTGAGCAACCATGATTAGAATCATTGAATGTGGCCAAGAAGTGTTCCGCAGGGCAGATGCATTCAGCCTCCTGGAGCATGGAGTCCGCACCTAACAGAACGGCGAATAAAGAAAAAAATCAGCAAAGCAAAAAATGGTTTTGAACTTGATTTTTGAAATACATTTCCTATATTTTTTTGGCACAATAAGTGTATTGAACTAGATTTGAACCTATGCAAAGAAATGAACAAATTTAGTGATGGGTTTATTGCTGCCACCTCCCGGTACGCCCCATTGGGATTACACATATAAAATTTCAAATTATTTTGTCTGCCTCCATAGTTAGTAACTTCTGGAACAGGTTGCTAAGTCTGTCGATAGGGGCTTATAGCTTGTGGGTCGCCACCCCACAGAAAGCGTGGCTGACGGGGGTCTCTCCCGCTGTTATTGCCAGCCATGTTGGAAGAATTTTGCAGGTTTGTTCCCGGGGATTGCTCATCAGTATGTAGATGGCTGCTACATTGTTATGCTGATGGTCGCTGGTTTCGATGTTGTCTGGCCTTTTGCAGAGTTAAATACACAGCAAACCTGCACCTGCTGGTTTCTGTCTGTGTTGGCTGACTTTCCCATCAGCCTTTGCCGTTCGCCATTTTAAATCGGGAGTTGGCCAATTTAGGTGGCTACAGGCAGCACGGGTAGTACAGTGTCTAGCACTGTGGCTTCACAGTGCCAGGGTCCCAGGTTCGATTCTCAGCTTGGGTCACTGTCTGTGCGGAGTCTGCACATTCTCCCAGTGTCTGCGTGGGTCTCCTCCGGGTGCTCCGGTTTCCTCCCACAGTCCAAAGTCCAAAGACGTGCAGGTTAGGTGGATTGGCTATGCTAAATTGCCCTTAGTATCCAAAAAGATTAGGAGGGGTTATTGGGTTATAGGAATAGGGTGGAAGTGAGGGCTTAAGTGGGTCGGTGCAGACTCGATGGGTCAAATGGCCTCCTTCTGCACTGTATGTTCTATGTTCTAGAAGTTTGTCAATGGAATCGGGGGCCTCTCAGAGCGTGTCGGCAGATAAAATGGCGGAGGCAGCCTCTGGGACTCTAGCCACTCCACTAACGGCTGGTGTGCTTTCGAGCACCTTGGTGAGTGAAATCAAAAAGCAGGGTGTGTTGGAGGACCTTCGCAAATTATTGGATGATGCCTTGGCTTCCATCCCAGTGCCTCTGGGAGAAGACCAACAAAAGCGTGAAAGCCCATGAAGCCACGATAAAAGGCATGAAAGCGGCCCTTTTGAGACACAGCGAACAGATCACCTCACTGGAAGTGGAGATGTCTTTGGTGGCCAAAACAAACAAATCGCTGAAGGCCAAGATAAATGATTTGGAGAATCGGTCCAGGAGGCAAAACGTTCGAATTGTGGGGCTGCCAGAGGGGATGGAAGGCTCAACGCTCATGGAGTAGTTTGCAGAGATGTTCGGTAAGATGGTGGGCGAGGGTGGATTCCTGTCCCTTCCTGAGCAGGACCGAGCCCACCGTACCCACTCTGGCAGAGGCCTCGTCCTAAGGATCCACCATGTGGGGTAATAGTGAAGTCTATCAGCTCCAAAGAGAAAGAGTAGGTTATGAGATGGTCAAGGGAGCATCGAGACTTCAAATGGGAAGGCCACGCATCAGGTGTTACCAAGACATGGCAGTGGAGCTGGCAAAGGAGAGGACTGCATTCAACAAAGGTTTTTTTTTAGATAATGAGCTTAGAGTTTTGTTTTGTTTTGTTTAGATTTAGGTTTGTTAGAAGTAGATTTTAGTTGCTAATGTTCGCCTTGCTGCTACAGGAGGCATGGTGGCACAGCAGTTAGCACTGCTGCCTCACAGCGCCAGCGACCTGGGTTAGATTCCAACTCGGGTTACTGTCTGTGTGGAGTCTGCACGTTCTCCCCGTGTCTGCGTGGATTTCCTCCGGGTGCTCCGGTTTCCTTCCGCAGTCCAAAGATGCGCAGGTTTGGTGGGTTGACCATAATAATTGCCCCTTAGGGTGGGGTTGCAGGAATAGGAAGAGGGATTGGGCCTAGGTAGGCTGGTCTTTCGAAGGGTTGGTGCAGACTCGATGGGCTGGATGGCCTCCTTCTGCATTTTAGGGATTCTATAATCCTATGATCTGTATGCTTATTTGGGTGGGATAGTATCTGACAAGGGTGAGGATTAGGGGAGGTGGTTGGGGTAGTTTGCTGACGGTGACTGCAGATTTATCTTTGTTTAGTTTTGTGATTTGGTTTGGTGTCCATCTTGGTTGGTCCTGGTTGCTACAACTTTTATGTATCTGTTGGGTAATCTCACTTGGTGGAAGTGGCTGACTCAGGATTGAGGAGGTTGGAAGACCCCCAATTTGTTTGGTCATTTGGAATGTCAGGGGGTTGAATGGCCCAGTGAAAAGGTCGAGAGTGTTTGCTCACCTTCAGAGTTTAAATTCCAGCGTGGTGTTTCTGCAGGAGACTCATTTGCAGGTCCGAGACCGGACAAGGCTGCGAAAGTGGTGGGTGGGACAAGTCTTTCATTTGGCCTTTTATGGTAGGGCCTGGGATGCGGCAATATTAATTAATAAAAGGGTTCAGTTTTCTGCCTTTAAGATCTTGGCCAACCCCAGTGGTAGACATGTTATTGTCTGTGGCTCTCTGGTGGGCATAATGTTTCTGATGAATATCTATGCTCCAAACTGAGACAATAAGAATTTTATTGATAATTTTCTGGCCTCTCTCGCATCGGCCTATTTTGGGTGGGGATTTAAATTGTGTTCCGAACCCTAGCCTGGATCGGTCCCAGCCCAAATCTCTAATTCCATCAGGGTTTGCCGGAGCTTAGTTGTTTTTCATGGAACCAATGGGGGGGGGGGGGGGGGGGAGGGCGGGGGGCTCCCAGTGTCCGACATGAAGGTTGGACACGGCATTATTAGCAGACAAGAAATTTTGTGAACACATGTCCACAAACATTTTGTTTATATGAAATTTAATAACAGTGAGTCAATCTCACTGAGAGTCAAGTACTTGCATAACTTTGATTAATTTTTTGTGTGAATTTGTTTATTATGAACATTTTTTAATGAACATTTTTTTTAAAAAAAGGTTTGATCTGATGACCTGAAGTGCACTGTGCCACCACGTCACAAAGCTACATATTGGGAATTCCACCCTAAACAAAGCTGACTGAATAACTCATGTCGTGTTCGGTACACTGGTATAACACTGGCTGCAACTGGATGCAGCTTAGATCAAAAAGATACTCCAGATCTTGAAGTTAGTTCTATCAGGTTTATTGAACCAATAGCACAGTTAGCACAGTTCTCTGTGAGTTCGACTCTCTGCTAACTTAAGTGTGGTTACTCTGTCTGACTGAACCAGACTAGTTCTTAGCCACGTGGCGGAGGTGTGAGATTGTAACAACACCCTTGACTGACTCTCTAGATGTTCATCAGTGGAAAGAGGCGGAGTGTGAGTGCCTCGTGTCTTTAATAGTCAGATCCCACCCCTGAGTGTCCTGCCTGCTTATTGGTCATGTCCTGTTCTCTGTGTCCACTAGCTGCTTGTCTGTGCCTGCCTGTATATCATTATGTGTGTGTCTGCATATCATGACAACTCAGTCCACTGATACTCTGCTGATACGGCTGGTGACACTTTTCTTCCCATCAGAGGTTTTTAATTACATTTATAAAAAGGCAAAATTACTTTTTTTTAAAACTTGAGTTGTAATGAGGTGGTGATTACTTTTATATTACATGAAAAATTAAACATGATAATGCAGTGCTTGAAAGTTTTCTTGTGTTAAGGCTAGCCAGCTAAATGGGTACATCACTTCACTCTATTCTTTAATCAATCACTTTGTGCATTTCCAGACCAGTTTCAAATATTAATTGACATGAATCATTAATGAGGATTTTGCCAGTGTAAGAGGGCTTAGGACCATGAGGAGCCCCAGACTGTCAGCCAGCTCTTCCTATTGGATGCCTCATGCGCCAGTTAATGTGATTGCATTACAAGTCTGATCACCTTGTAAATAAATAACCTTGTAAGTGTCAGAAATGTACAGTCAAAACCACAGAAGCAATTGGCGCTTGCTGCAAGAAATAGACTTTGGCAAACGGACAGTCTTCCTTCTTTGTGATGCGGGGTGGCCAAGTGAAACTGCGCAGATTCATTCTCCTGACGTCTAGTTGTGCATTTCTGATTACATTATCAAAGCCATGGTTTGAGGAGGCTCTCTGTAAATATATACGTCAAAAGAATGCTGTGCTGAGTAATAGGACAAGTTAATATACTATAAATAACTACCGTTAGAATAAAATGTGCTAGTCATGCTACCAAGCAGAGGAAACTGGAATCTTGTCCAGCCTGTTGCTTTTGGAGGATTAGCTTTGAATGTCTCAGGAATTGGGCCACAGGATTGGACTAAACCGGTCATGATGTAGTGTGGTTAGCAATGAAACCGAGAAGCCTGAAAGATACAGCCAGGGTTGACATCATGGACTCTGTGGGCACAAGTCACTGGAGACTGGAGAAAACGGCCTCTCCCAAAACAGTTTGGTGTGAAGTTTCTGAACTTTCATTGAGTGAAGCAGCCGCCAGGTTTCTGACGTTTAGCCTGGCAGCCTGAGGCAAAAGTGAGGTCGCCAGCCTTATGAAGCCTGTGAAGCCTTCAGCGAGGCGAGAAGGAGGCGCTGGCCAATGGTCGTGGAGGGACAACCCTCAACATCCAGGCCAGGGCTGAGGAGGGTGGGCGGGCAACCAACCCAAAAAAAGAGCAGAGGCTAGGCCAGAGCAGGCCTGCTAAAGCCAGCCATCAGCAGCCAGCCAGGAGCAAGCACCAGCATTGAGGCTTTCGGGGAGCAATGACTGGGGGGAGGGGAGAGGGTGTCATGTGGCCGTAAGGCCCAAGGCATGGACACCTGAGTGAGAGGTAAGCAGTAAGGAGGTATTGGGGGGTCATGATTTTCAGGGAGCAGTGGCCTGCGGGGCGTCTCGATCAGAAAAAGAGGCCAGGGTTGAGAGTGAGAGGGCAGGGTGGCAACTGGATGGGTGAGGGCGAGAGCACGGGTCAGGTCAGATAGCCAGCAGAAGCAGTCAGCCAGGAGCACATGCAGTAGTCGAGGCACGGGTCCCTCGGCCACCCGAGCAAGAGGTGCGAGCAGTCAGGAGGTGCCAGGCCATAGCAGACACCAACGTCACGGTTTTCGGGGAGCAGCAGGGCGACTCGACCACAGGCCAGCATTGAGAGCAAGAGGGCTAGGCATCAACCAATGTGGTGAGAGCAGAGGCCAGGCCAGATAGCCAAGAGCTATCTCTCACTCAAGACTCCACTAGCACACCTGCGAGCTCAGGTCATTGAGGGGAGCAGCTGCAGGTGCGACTCGACCCCCAGGCCAGAAAGAAGCCTGCTCTTTCTGAAACTTAATTATCCTTGAAATCAAGACAGATCAATGTGAAGAGACACTATGGGCTGGAATCTCCGCTGCCGGGATTCTCCGTTGCACCGGCAGCCCGGGAATTTCCCAACAACGTGGGGCTGCCCACAATGGGAAACCCCATTGGCCGGCTGGTGAGACGAAGAATCCCGGGGGCACGCCGCACCGACGGAGAATCCCACCCTATGAATCTATGGAATGCAGGAGGATGACGGTGAAGCAAGAGGATGAAGCTGGGCAAAAAGGCAGTTTGCCACTTAAGGTTTGAAGTGTTGAGCAGCGCCCAAACTCCATATTCATCCTCAACAACAACATCCACCGCACCTTTTGGTGACTTGCCTGATGACTTCGACTTGCCGATTTCCGGAGAGTTTGACAACCCCGCCTGAACAATTTGAAGAAGTGGACTCTGAAATGGGAATAAAACTACAAGATACTGCTCAAGCTCATTGTTCTGCAGCTGAAGTGAGGGTGGAAACCTACCCTGAAGACATTGCCTTATGGCCAAAATCTCTTCCACTGGGTGGGATTGAATGTTTCACAATAAATAGACCAGAAAACATAAGGAACTTGGAAAAATTAAGAAAAGAGATCGAGGGTCGAGGCCAAAAGCAGTTTAGAAATCTTCATGAGTCTCATTTTCTGAGGGTGAAGAGAAATGGCTTGACGGAAATTAGAAATTGGTTGATTTTCTTTCTCTGAAACCTCTAAGGCAGTTTGTAAATTATTCCCTGGCCCTAGTGAAGGGAAACAATAATTTTTCAATGGATACTCTAACTGGAGAAACGTTGAAGAGATTTTCAGTGAATTTGATGAGCTTTTCAAAAGATAATTTGAGAAGTTAGCAATATTGTGAGTTAGGAAGACCAACTTTTTAACGCAGAGAATCTATGATGACTTCATCACTATAATAGCAGAGAGGCTCAGAAAGCAATTCAGCAATGAAATGAAAGATGTCGAATACTATTCCATAATAGTTGATTCAACACCAGGGGGGGGATTCTCCGACCCCGCCGTCCTCTGAATTTTCCGCCCCACAAAAATCGCCCCAGTGTGAATTGCGCCACCCACCTCGGAGAATGGCGGGGACCGGCGCGACTCGATGGGCCCGGGCCCGCTCTAATTCTCCGGCCCGCGATGGGCCAAAGTCCCGCCTGTTTTTTGCCAGTCCCGCCGGTGTAAATTGGAGTAGGTCCTTACCGGCGGGTCCTGGCGGCGCGGGCGGCCTCCGGGGTTCTTGGGGAGGGCGTGGGGGGATCTGGCCCCTGGAGGTGCCCCCACGGTGGCCTGGCTCGCGATCGGGCCCACCAATCCACGGGCGGGCCTGTGCCGCGGGGGCACTCTATTATTCCGCACCGGCGGCTGTAGCGGTCCGCCATTACCAGTGCAGAAACGGAGCCCTCTGCACATGCGCGGGGATGATGCCAGCACACTCTAATGCTCCCGCGCATGCGTCAACTCGCACCGGCCGGCGGAGGTCCTTCTGCGGCGGTTGGCGTGGCGCCAAGCCCCTTTCCCGCTGGCCGGCGGGGTGCAAACCACTCCGGAGCGGGCCTAGCCCCTGAAGGTGTGGAGGATTCTGCACCTTTGGGGCGGCCCAACGCCGGAGAGGTTCACGCCAGTCCTCGGCACCGGGACCCCCTGCCCTGCCGGGTAGGGGAGAATCCCACCCCAGATATGAGTCGCATTAACATTCATTTCAAGATTTGTGACCAGTGATGTGAAGTTGTAGAGCAATTTCTTGCTTTGTCCAGCTATAATCCCACACTTCTAAGTGCCTGGAGACGACGGTTTTGGAAATCATTTTAAATCATGCAAACCATTTTGACATCAAAAAATTGTCATGCACAGAGGTTCTACAATGCTTCAACTATGGCAGGAAAATATTCACATCCACAAGTAAGGCGGAACAATGCAAGCCCCTGTGCATTATTAATCCCAAGTTCCAGTCACTCCTTGAATTTAATCTGCAATGCAGCAGCTGAATTGGGTGAGGCAGCCGTACATTTTTTTTGACTATGTTCAAAACTTGTATGCCTTTTTTTCGGCTTTCATGCATCGATGGAATATGCTGCAATCACGCATGGAAAACATTTGACGGTCAAAATTGTGACACCAGGTGATTCACTCGTGCAGATGCTGTTTTAGCTTTGAGATTGAGCTCTGTCGCTATATAGGAATGATTATCAGACATAGTCACATCAAAACCAGAGAAACCATGTTTGAAAGCTGAAACAAAATCCTTAGCAAAGAAGATTGAAAAGAACAATATTGCCATTTTTACTGTTTTGTGGAACTGTTTACCTCAGATAGTAAATCGCTGCAAAATGTTGAAACAGCTTTATTGAATGCTTCACAATTAGAGCCTCAGTAGCAGAGGCACTAACATTAACAAAGAATACAGGTCCCTCTGATGATGTGATGCGTACAAGACACAAGAAGTTATTTTTTGATGACTATGAAATCATTTTAAAAACGAAAGAGATGATCATCATTGAGACTGTAAATGTTACTTGCAACACAATAATGGTGCAACTGCAGAGTAGAAGTGAATCTCTGAAGAAAACTGTTGAATTATTCTGCATGCTTTTCGATAAAAGTTTGGCTGAGAATGCGAAGAGCCACTGCAGTAAGGGATTCATTGAATTTTACCAGGAGGACATAGACACAAATACTTTTGAAGATAAAGTGGAACAATTCATCCATTTCATCGATAATGATGAGCTCTGTGCTTTGAGATCACCAGTTGATTTGTACAAACTTGTACGTAATGGTTTGCAGGCAACATTTGCAAATGTGGAAACCATTCTGAAAATGTTTTAAACAATACCTGTCACAGATGCATCTGGTGAAAAGTCATTCTCTGCATTGAAAAGAGTGAAAAATTATTTGCAAGGTACGATCAGGAACGTTTGACAAGTTCAGCAATACTGACCATTGAAAATGCATCCTTACAAGATTTCACCTACGATGATGTTGTTGATGATTTTGTGAAGAAAAAGTGCAGAGGTAAAGCTATTTAACTTGCCGTGGATTGCAAACAACTGATGAAGCAAGAAAATCTGAAGAATCTGTCCCCCCACCATGTTCTCCAGCCTAAATTCTGTTTTTCAAGAGAGAACATATGCTGGTCTGATATAATGGCTGAGATAACGTAGACAGTTATAACTGGTGTGTAACTGTCATCCCTATTCTCAATACTGACTTTCAAAAATTCTCTTCTCTTCTGGATATAGGATGGAATCCTGCCAGACGGTTGAAAGCAAAGCCATTGATATTAGACTTGGACATGACAGTCCACATCATTCGAGTATTTGCGCCCCCACCCCGGGAGCTGTACTTACCTGCCTGCCTCTGGCAGGTTCTGCTTGCCAGGTGCATGTCATGGGGGACCTGTTGTGATTCAACACGATATGTGAATGGGTAATTTAATGGGGGGGGAGGACAGGTGGGATTTTCAGGTGTAAAGGCCAGATAACAATATTTAACTGTATTCAAATCGGGATCCCGACATTCGATGTCGAGATACCCATTACACCGGTGCAGGGGGGCGGGGCAATCACACATAAAATCCCGCCGGTGTAAAACATGCTTTGACACTCTTAAGAAATTCCCCCCCCCCCCCTTCCTGCCGCCGATCCTGCCCCCTGAAAACAGGAGTGGAAAATACGCCCCAAAGTCCTGGAAATACACCGCAGCTCAGTGAGGATCTACAAAGAGAAAAGGGAGGTCAGCATTTCCCCTAAGATCCATCCTCATTTTCCCCGTGTCGCATTTGACACCTTGCTGGAGGGTTGGAACTTGTTTGTCAGTCCACAGGATTGTGGGAACAATATGAATCCTGTCTGATTGTCAGAAGCTGCTGCAGGTTAAGGGGATTTGGATAGCTTGACAGCAGGCGGAGGGTGACCGGGATATCAAGTACAATGACATTTACATCGCGAAAAGCAGTGTTTTGGGGCAAGAGATTGGTTTCTGTTCAGGGGCTGGGATGGGCAGCACCAGATGGGGCACGTTCGATGGAATTGAATCCACGCAGTTGTGCAGCTGTGACCAAGTTTTCGCTGACCCAGTTTATCAGGAGTCTCGGATGGGCTGAGATCCAGGCAGGAGCCTGCTGGGCCCTGGGCCCCAGAGTAAAGTTGTATCAAGCATGTGAGGTTTATTGTAAAAAGTGCCAGGATAAGTTAGGTTCTGTGAGCTGAAATTGATTCTCTGAAGCGTGCGCTGTTGGTGATTTATTTCAAGCTGGGTCCAAATGAAGGATCTCGCCATACAATCAAAGGGTTGTGCTGCATCTACCAGGAGGTGTGCTTTTGACCCTCTGGCATGCACTATTGTCCTTTTTGTGACCATGCACTGAACTGCCTTCTTGACCTCATGCAGCAATATTATTTTGGCTTGCAGTTTTTATGAAGCATGCATATTCCAGGAAGAACACCAGCAACAAGGTTGGCAAATTACTTTTATTTCGCAGGTGGGTTAGCGAACAAAATTTCACACCAAGCAGCATGTTTCACTTAATGTTTTGAAAATATTAATCCAATCATTTTTAAATTTCAGTGAATACAACCCTCTTTTAGATTTGGTGCAAAGGCGGGTAAATGGCATTGAGGTACAGATCAACTCTAATCTAATTGAATAGCAGAACAAGCTTGAAGCACTGAAAGGCACACTCCTGTCCCTATGGCCCAACATAAATCCGCAGCTCAGGGCTAAGCCCGGGGCCAGGCGAAGTTGATTGTAAGCTCAGGTCTATATTGTACATACACTTCAGGAGCCCTACTTTTGATTGATTGATTGATATTTATTGTCACATGTACAGAAGTGCAGCGAAAAGTATTTTTCTGCGGCCAAGGGAACGTACACAGTACGTACAGAGTAGACAAAAGAATAATCGACAGAGTACATTGACAATGGTGCATTAACAAATAGTGATTGGTAACAGTACGTTACAGATGCAGTCGTGCCGGGTCGTGCGAGGTTCGGAGGATCCTCAAACCTGCAAGAAAACATAGAAGAGCATTATTAGTATGAAGTGGAAAAGAGTTTTAGTAGGTCAGAACGGAGATAGGAGAAAAAAGAAAGGGGTCTGATTGAGCGAGCTCGCAGAGAGTCGATCCGGCGGCATCTATGTAAACTGATCAATTTTCCTCACAAATTGCCTGATATGAGTAGAATATTTCTTTGGAGTTAATGGTGAACTAGTCTGGAATGAGTTGTACGCATTTGGATGGACCTAATCCGGAAATCACCGGTTATCGGGATTCACCTTTCCTGCTGTGGTTAGAACTGCTGTCTCACAGCGCCAGGGACCCAGGTTCGATTCCAGCCTTGGGGGATTGTGTGGAGTTTTCCATTCTTTCCGTGTCTGCTTGGGTTCCCTCCAGGTGCCATGGTTTCTTCCCGCAGCCCAAAGACGTGCAGGTTAGGTGGATTGGCAGTGCTAAGCAACCCTTAAAGTCCAATGGTTTGGTGGAGTTATGGGGATTGGGCCTGGTTGGGGTGCTCTTTCGGAGGGTCGGTGCAGACTCGATGGGCTGAATGGCCTCTGTCTGCACTGTGGGAATTCAATGTGGCAAATGTCAATTTGGTTATTTTACAGAATGTGCGTTTGCCTGTCTGAAACTGACCAGTGTGATTATTATTGGGGAGAACATGATTCATGTATTGCATCTCTCAGTCTAGATATGGATAAAGTGGAAACATTCATGTCAGGGGTGTGTGTTGTTTGAGGTGTAATGCTTTACATCCTGGGCTTGCGTTTCAGTGATATTTTGACATGCAAAGCAGGACAGTGTATTTCGTTTTACTATAGTGCGTTCAAACAACACCATTTTTAGTTTTGGAGTCCCTACAGTGCCATTCAGCACATCAAGTCAGCACATCAAGAATGGAGGCCATTCAGCACATCAAGTCAGCACCGACCCTCTGAAAGACCATCTACCTGTCATGATATCAGATAAACATATCATGGTGCAAACTCACATACACACTGATGGACAGATCAACGGACCAATCAACACACACGCAACAACACAGCCAATCACCAGTGAGAGCACACGCACTATAAAACGGGGAACACCACAGTTCCCGCTGATTCCAGCAGGAGACAGCTCAGGGCACAGAGCTCACAGCGTGCTACTCAGACATACACCATGTGCTGAGTGCCTCTCTAAGATAGTGTTAGGGCTGGGTCCACAGGTTAACGGGTAAATTACGAACCACAGTCATTAGTTTACAGATGTTGTTATTGAGAATAATTAAACAGAGTTGTACCATCTACAACCGTGTTGGTTCATCTGTATAGCGGAACACCCAACACGACATAGTACCAGGATTGGAACCCAGCAACTGTGAGACCTACCTGCACATCTTCAGGGATCCGCCATCCTGCGCCATGGACACCATCAGCCCGCCGCAGCCGCTCCAAATCGCTGGAAACCTCGGCGTCAACTGGAAGCTGTTTAAACAGCGCTTCCAGTTCTTTCTAGAAGCCACAGAAAGGGAGAATGCATCGGACACCAGGAAAATCACCCTCCTCCTCTCCACGGCAGGGCGACATGCCATCCACATCTACAACTCCCTGGTGTTCGCGGAAGGTGAGGACAAGACGAAGTACAAGACGGTCCTTCTAAAGCTTGAGCAACACTTCAGCGTCGAGGTGAACGAGAGCTTCGAGAGGTACCTCTTCCAGCAGCGCCTGCAGGGTAAGGATGAGCCTTTTCAATCTTTCCTGACACACCTTTGTATCCTCGCGCAGTCCTGCGGCTATGAGGCCACCTCCGATTCCATGATTCGGGACCAGATAGTTTTTGGGGTCACCTCGGGCACCCTACGCCAGCAGCTCCTCAAAATTAAGAGCCTCACCCTAGCCACCGCCATCGAAGCTTGCGACCAGCCGGTACTCCCAATTCCAGGCAGCCAAATCGGCACGGCAGGGGTCCTACAAGGCCGAGCTTCGACTTCCTCCCGGCCCCCGGCCCGGACGTGGGCGGCCATTTTGCGCGCTTTCCGCGGCCTCCCGCGCTTGTACGCGCCAAAAGTGACGTTGACGCAGGGGGACGTGACGTGCAGGCGCGCTCTATGCAGCACCGAACTCTGTCTCCAGAAGGCATGTCCGACTTCCTGGATGCAGACTTTAGCGCACAGCTCAACTCGCTCCTCGCCCACAACCAGGAGGCTTTCGAGGGCATGGGTACACTGCCCTACACTTACAGAATACGGCTCAAACCGGACGCCACCCCGGTCATTCTCGCACCTCGTAGAGTCCCAGCACCACTCAAAGACCGCCTCAAGCAGCAGCTGCAGGATCTCCAGGACCAAGGAGTGCTATCCCGGGTCACGGAGCCCACGCCATGGGTCAGCTCCATGGTGTGCGTAAAAAAGCCCTCTGGCGAACTCCGGATCTGCATCGACCCGAAAGACCTAAACAACAACATCATGAGGGAACACTACCCCATACCCAAACTGGAAGAGATCACGAGCGAAATGGCCCGGGCTAAATTTTTTACAAAGCTTGATGCCTCAAAGGGTTTTTAGCAGATTCAACTGGATCAGTCCAGCAGGAAGCTGTGCACCTTCAACACTCCCTTTGGCAGGTTCTGCTACAATAGAATGCCGTTTGGCATCATCTCAGCATCCGAGGTGTTTCACAGAATCATGGAACAGATGATGGAGGGCATCGAAGGGGTGCGCGTCTATGTTGACGACGTCATCATCTGGTCCACCACACCACAGGAGCACATCAGTCGTCTCCAGCGCGTCTTTGCTCGGATACGAGAGCACGGCCTGCGCCTCAACCGAGCCAAGTGTTCTTTTGACCAAACCGAGCGAAAGTTTCTGGGGGACCGCATATCCCGGTCAGGAGTGCGTCCGGATGCAGACAAAGTGACAGCTATTACAGCCATGCCGCAGCTGGCAGACAGGAAGGCAGTGCTACGCTTTCTCGGGATGGTCCACTTCTTGGGGAAGTTCATTCCCAACCTTGCCTCCCACACAACACTCTCCGTAACCTAGTGAAGAAGACCACGGAGTTCCAGTGGCTGCCCACACACCAGAAGGAATGGGAAGAGCTCAAAATTAAGCTCACCATAGCCCCGGTATTGGCATTCTTCGACACTTCTCGCGATACGAAGATCTCGACTGATGCCAGCCAGTCCGGCATTGGGGCGGTACTCCTGCAACGGGACGACACTGCATCATGGACCCCGGTCGCCTATGCCTCGCGGGCCATGACTCCCACAGAACAGCGCTATGTGCAGATTGAGAAGGAGTGCCTGGGTTTGTTAACCGGCATAGATAAGTTCCATGACTACGTGTATGGTCTCCCTCAGTTCACCATGGAAACCGACCATCGCCCCCTGGTCAGCATCATACAAAAGGACCTGAATGAGATGACCCCTCGCCTCCAGTGCATTCTGCTCAAGCTCCGGAGGTACGACTTCCAACTGGTCTACACCCCGGGAAAGGACCTCATCATCGCGGATGCCCTGTCCAGAGCAGTGAGCACACCGCCCGATTCGGGGGTGGGGGGGGGGGGGGGGGGGGGGGGTTCGTATGTCAGGTCGAAGTGCATGTGGCCTTCATATCGGCCAATCTGCCAGCTAATGATGCAAGTCTGGCCCGTATTCGCCGGGAGACTGCGGCTGACCCCCTTCTACAACGTGTGATGCGCCACATGACGGAAGGGTGGCTCAAAGGACAGTGCCCACAATTCTACAATGTCCGGGACGACTTGGCCGTCATTGACGGTGTCCTCCTAAAGCTGGACCGGATTGTGATTCCACACAGCATGCACATGTTGGTCCTCGAACAATTACACAAAGGCCATCTCGGGGTCGAGAAGTGCAGGCGGAGGGCCCGAGAAGCTGTATACTGGCCGGGCATCAGCGACGACATCGCAAACATGGTGCTCAACTGCCCCACCTGCCAAAGGTTCCAGCCAGCGCAACCCCCTGAGACGCTTCAGCCCCATGAGTTGGTAACGTCCCCCTGGGCGATGGTGGGTGTGGACCTTTTTCATGCGCTCGGCAGGGACTACGTCATCATAATTGACTATTTTTCAAATTATCCAGAGGTCGTACGCCTGCACGATTTGACATCGTCAACTGTCATCAGGGCATGCAAGGAAACCTTCGCTCGCCATGGCATTCCGCTTACCGTCATGTCGGACAATGGGCCTTGTTTTGCGAGCCAAGAATGGTCTTTTGCCGCTTCGTATGGCTTCACACACACGACGTCCAGCCCTCTGCATCCCCAGTCAAATGGCAAGGCGGAAAAGGGCGTCCATATCGTCAAGCGGCTCCTCTGCAAGGCTGCTAATGCCGGATCGGATTTCTGTTTAGCCCTGCCGGCCTATTGCTCGGCCCCACTGTCCATCTGGCCTCTCGCCAGCCCAGCTATTGGTGGGTCGCGCTCTCAGGACCACTGTACCATCCATTCATGTTCCTAAACCCGGCCATGCTCCATTATTGCAAAGGATGCGACAGCAGCGTGCTCAGCAGAAGGTGGCACATGGCACTCGGGCAACTGATCTTCCTGCCTTGGCGCCTGGAGACAACGTCCGCATCCACCTACCAGAGGGAGGTTGGTCAGCAACTGCCAAAGTTCTCCGTCGCGTGGCTCCCCGCTCGTTCCTGGTTCGCATGCCTGATGGCTCCATTCGCCGGCGTAATCCGCTTCCGTGCTCGCTACATGATCATGCACCGGTGCCACGCCCTCCTGTTGTCCCTAATGTCGACTTCGTGGAGCTTCCTGCCACTATGCCTATTCGTCTATCGCCTGTGGCCAGGCCCATTCCTCAGCCGGTGGATCTTAACCCACCCTTGAGGCGGTCAACCCGAATTCGTCACCCACCTACTAGGCTGGACTTATGAGCCTGTTTGCACATTGGACTCACTAAAGTGTTATGCCACAATGTTAATGTGTTTCTCTTTTTGTCGTTACAGGAGTTTGTTTTCGATGTTTGATGATTGCACTTGTTTATGGTACAACCTCGTTGCTATGTTGCACCTGACACCTTCCTATGTATATAGTCTAGCCTCATGTACATGTTGTAGATATTGCACACACATATTCAGCTGCACTCAGTACACACCAATATTTATTACCACATAGGCACATATTCTTGTAAAAAGGGGGGATGTCATGATATTCAGATAAACATATCATGGTGCAAACACACACACACTGATGGACAGATCAACAGACCAATCAACACACACGCAACATCACAGCCAATCACCAGTGAGAGCACACGCACTACAAAAAGGGGAACACCACAGTTCCCGCTGATTCCAGCAGGAGACAGCTCAGGGCACAGAGCTCACAGCGTGCCACTCAGACATACACCATGTGCTGAATGCCTCTCTAAGATATTGTTAGGGCTGGGTCCACAGGTTAACGGGTAAATTACGAACCACAGTCATAAATTTACAGATGTTGTTATTAAGAATAATAAAACAGAGTTGTACCATCTACAACCGTGTTGGTTCGTCTGTATAGCGGAACACCCAACACGACACTACCCAGGCCCACTCGCCCGCCCCATCCCCGTATCCCCACCTAACTTGCACATCTTTGGACATCATAGGGATAATTTAGCGTGGCCAATCCACCTAATCTGCACATCTTTTTGGGCTGGGGGAGGAAACCGGAGAACCCGGAGGAAACCCACACAGACACGGAGGGACATGCAAACTCCACACAGACAGACACCCAAGGCTGGAATTGAACCCGGGTCCCTGGCGTTGTGAGGCAGCAGTGCTAAGAACTGTGCCACCTTGCCACCCTTTGAAGTGAATACTGGCGTAGTTTGGCTGTAGAAAAGGGAGAGGAGCTGTGGATGAATTTCTTTCTGCTCTTGAAATAATGGGGAGTGTAGTGAGCATTTGAACTCCATCCTGCCCAAGGAGTTTTCCTTCCATCTTGTGCTCCTGTTGTTCACTACAGGAGGAAGGGGTGTACAGATTTGGGCCAGCATTTAATCAGTGCAAGTGAGTCGGTAATGTGAAGCGCAAACAGTTGTCAGATGTGAAATGGATTCACAAATCTTTCCAGGTGGACTAATCCCAGTTTCCCCTTCCTGTGAAAGGGGTAGTTTAATCATTTATCTTTTTCTTTGGCACCATGATAACCGTCGTTGCTTCTCTGTTCCTTCGCAGACTGGGCGTGTGGATAAAAATCACCCCTTGGTATGTGGACACACGGCACCTGTGCTCGACATTGACTGGTGTCCACACAATGACAATGTCGTCGCCAGCGGCTCGGAGGACTGCACAGTTATGGTAAGAGCTGCTCAATTATTATATGCACATCACATTCAGTAAGGCAATGATAGATAGATACTTGATATTTATGCAGTTATTGTAAGTGTCATCTCTGTCCCACTCACACTGTGGGCGAGTGGGTGAGTTTTGCCACCTCTTTGCTTTCAGGACATGTAAAAAAATTAACTAAGCAGGAATTTGAATCATGGAATTTTCCAACACAGGAGCCCATTCCTTCCGCCGTATCTGTGTCAGCTCCGTGACAGTTATTGTCTTAGTTTCTTTCCCCTGTCCTTCCACTCGATGCGTTCAAGGTTTTATTTCCCAATTCTATGTCACTCCTCTTGTGAAGCTATGATGGATTTTGCAATTGTTCCTGATGCAGAAGCAACCTTCTGCATTGTTAAAATCCCATAACCTACCATTTACGTTTATATTTAATTTTTGTTTCTTATTTCATCAAATCCCTACAGTGCAGAAGAAGGCCATTTGGCCCATCGAGTCTGAACTCACCCTTCGAAAGAGCACCCTTTCTCTTCCGTGCACCCCGCCCTATCCCCGTAACCCCACCTACCTGCACATCCATGCATACTAAGAGGCAATTTGGCATGGCCAATCTACCTAACCCACACATCTTTGGACTGTGGGAGGAAACTGGGGCAGCACGGTAGCATTGTGGATAGCACAATTGCTTCACAGCTCCAGGGTCCCAGGTTTGATTCCGGCTTGGGTCACTGTCTGTGCGGAGTCTGCACATCCTCCCTGTGTGTGCGTGGGTTTCCTCCGGGTGCTCCGGTTTCCTCCCACAGTCCAAAGATGTGCAGGTGAGGTGGATTGGCCATGATAAATTGCCCTTAGTGTCCAAAGTTGCCCTTAGTGTTGGGTGGGGTTACTGGGTTATGGGGATAGGGTGGGGGTGTTGACCTTGGGTAGGGTGCTCTTTCCAAGAGCCAGTGCATACTCGATGGGCCGAATGGCCTCCTTCTGCACGGTAAATTCTATGATAATCTATGAAACTGGAGCACCCGGAGGAAACTCACGCAGACATGGGGAGAACCTACAACTCCACCCAATGCCGGATTGGACCCGGGTCCCTGGAGCTGTGGGGCTGCTTTGCTCACCACTGTGCCACCCCAAAAAGTCATTAGATTTTAAAATTTGTTTCTGCGATGTGGACGCCACAGGGTCAGCCATCATTTATTCCCCATCCTAACTGAACGTGAACCGCTGCAGTCCATGTACACCCAGTGTTGTTGGGAAGGGAGTTCCAGCCTTTTGAC
Source organism: Scyliorhinus torazame (assembly GCF_047496885.1). Lineage (NCBI taxonomy): Eukaryota > Metazoa > Chordata > Chondrichthyes > Carcharhiniformes > Scyliorhinidae > Scyliorhinus > Scyliorhinus torazame. Next base: position 197,366,130 of record NC_092718.1, read on the forward strand.
CCAGTGATAGTGAAGGAACGGCAATATAGTTCCAATTCAGGATGGTGTGACTTAGAGGGGAACTTGCAGGTGGTGGTGTTCCCAGACATCTACTACCCTTCAAACGTTTGAGCAGTCGTACAAAAGGCTATTAACCCACAAAGTAATTTTGGGATTGGTCGTCCGGAGGATAGTGCACGTGATTTTTTTTCCGAGCAACGTCATTGATCAGGCTAAATCTCCAATTGAAGCAGCAATCTGATGTGATGAAGTTTAAAACTATATACAGGCATAACCCACAGCATTCATGTTGGACAGAGTCGTTCATGCTGAAGGTGTGAGGAAGGGAGATGTTGAGCAGAGACTGCTGGAGAGGGACAAATCATGTCTGTATTAGTTGCAGAAGCTAGTTTTAAGAGGCACTGCAGGTGGCATGTAGAAACCAGACATGCCCTAGGTTGTTGATTGTAGGTACCAGAAGGCATCGCCAACAACACTCAAGAAACTAGACATAATCCAAGACAAAATAGCCTACATGTTTGGCACTCCATCCACCATCTTATGCACAATGGGAACATCACCACTGTGGTGTTCTTTGTGTTGCTTAATTCAGGATTGTTGGCGTAGTGTTCACAAAGACCACAAAATTACTTGAACTTAAACAAAGCTATAAATTTATTAACACCACTGATTTGGATTCGACACGTATTTCTAAATAACACACAGTTGATTGTTAACATATAAACTACACTCATCTGCAACTAATCTTAATACTGTAAAAACTATGATCTGCTCTTACTCACACTATCAATACTTCTGTCTGTCTGTCTCTAGCTAACTCCTGAACTACTCTCTCTCTCTCCCACAAGGCTTAGCATCAGTGCCTTATATACTTGTCTCTGTAGCTCCCTCTAGTGGCTACTCTAGGCATTTCATTAACCCTTGCAGTTCTTCCAGTTATGATAATACCACAAACCCCTGCAAGTACCCCGCCAATCCTCGCTCCATCCTGACTTGGAACCACATCGTTGTTCCTTCACTCTCGTTGGGTCAAAATCCTGCAACTCCCTCCCTGTGTCCCTGAACCACATGGACTGCAGCAGTCCAAGAAGACAGCACACCACCCACCTTCTCAAGGGAAATTAGGGCTGAGATGAGCAATAAATGCTGGCTTTGTCAGCGACACCCATGTCCCATGACCGAAAGAAAAATGAGGTGATGCCCCCTTTAAAAAAGGAATGTATGCTTCAGAGCTTTAAAAAATGAAAGAATTTGGTGAAGTGTTAATTTAAAAAAAGCATTGATTCTGGATCATAACATGAAGAATTTTCCATGAATGGTGAGAAGATGGGGAGAGGAAATAAATTACTTTACCCGGTGATTATTGAAACAAAGACGGAAACATCTTTTAAAATAAACATTTTAAAAGGAAGCAAGAAAAAATAGCGACAGGGACAGGATTGAAAAATGTGGTTAGCGTAGCTGGGCCTAGCTGAGGAGCCAGCATTTCCTCAGGCATGATCGGCAAATTGCCATCTCCTGTGAAATTTTATAAAGCAGAAATGCTGTGGTGGTAAAGCCTTGAGAAACCTGGCAAATCCCGATCTTCTGAGCACGCTGAAGACAGGCCCATGCATCATATCCTTGAACGCGGCAGGTAGTTAAATGGGTGCTGTGAGGCGTGTCAGGTGGCTGCAGGCATTCCGGCATGGTTGTGCTGACTACATTGTAAGCACTGCTGCATTCAGACATAGTGCAGTCGAGTCGGTGTTCCCGTTCTGCTTATGGAGCCGTGCTGGGTAGACTGCATCAAAAAAAGATACAGAGCTTGAATCAAGATGAAACAGAGAACCGCATCACTGAGGAACCTAGCTACTCCTTAAGCCTTTTTTGACTTAGAAAATTTAAATGGGTCAACCACTCGATCCGTAAATGGAGAATATATAGCAAACGTTTCACTTTTCCAGTCAGTTCTTCTGTGTTTATGTATCTGCACATTTAGCATCAGGACAAAGCCGAATCCACTCCGACACCAGGCCAAAAACTCCTCAGCAATGAAATGGCTGAGATTCCCTCCTCCACTGTGTTTGCTAAGGTTCATTTTGCTGTTGGGTTGGACTCCTGTTGCCCATTCATGTTGCATTTGTGTCATAACTGCGACGTAACTGTCAAGAAAAACACTTCTTAACAATGCTGTGAAACCACCCCTAAAACGTTCTTGCCACATTTTAATACGAGAAATGGATGGGAAGTTGGGCAAATGCCTCATAATTTACAGTGCAGAAGGAGGCCACTCAGCCCATCGAGTCTACATCCTATCCGCAGAGCATCGTATCCGGCTGCATCACAGCTTGGTTTGGCAACTGCTCGGCCCAAGGTCGCAAGAAACCGCAGAGTGTGATGAACTCAGCCCAACGCATCACACCTCACATTGGTTCTGTCTACATGTCCCGCTGCCTCAGGAAGGCAGACAGCATCGTCAGAGACCCCTCCCACCCAGGCTTTGCCTTCTTCCAGACCCTTCCACCCTTCCATCAGGCAGAAGATACAGAAGTCTGAAGACCCACACATCCAGACATAGGAACAGCTTCTTCCCCACAGCTACAAGACTCCTCAACGACTCCCCCTTCGGACTGATCTGTTCCCTGTAAGAACACAATTCACGACGGCCTATGCTGCTCTTGCCCATGTATTTGCTTTGTTTGGCCCCCGCGCAGAAAAATACTTTTCACTGTACTTCGGTACATGTGACAAATCAAATCAATTACTGGCCCTGAAAGAGCACCCTACCTAAGCCCACACCTCCACCCTATTCCCATAACCCAGCAACCCCACCTAACCTTTGGGCACTACGGGGCAATTTAGCATGACCAATCCACCTAACCTGCTTTGGACTGTGGGAGGAAACCGGAGCACCCGAGGAAACCCCCGCAGACACGGGGAGAACGTGCAGACTCCGCACAGACAGTGACTCAAGGCGGAAATTGAACCCAGGTCCCTGGCGCTGTGAAGCAACAGTGCTAACCACTGTGCTACCATGCCTCACACTGTTTTATTTACTTTTTTCAGCTTATACGCAGGATGTACCTGACATTTTCTATCCTCTGCTGCAATGGCCGAGGCAAAGATCTTGCTGCGGAGGGAATCATTGCCAGGCTGGTGGTACCTGGACTCCAGGTTTAAATTATGCGGAGGTTTGACAAATTAGGCTGTGTGGAATTTTGTGGAATTTGGAAGGTTAAGGAGTCAATTTCTTGAAGATTTCAACATAGGAAGGGAAACAGATGAGGTAGAGAGAGAGATATTGGGCGGGATTCTCCCATCGGGCAGCTAAGTGTCGACGCCGGCATAAAAACGGGAGTGTTTTGCTCCGGCGTTGGCGCCCGTTCCGGGACCCCATTCTCCGGCCCACAGGGGGTTAGGATGGCGCTGGAGCGGCCCATGACGCTCCAGCTGCCGATCCTGGCGTGAACCCGGCGCCGCGGGTCTGCGCTTGCGCAGTTGGGCTGGCACCAACTAGCGCATGCGCAGTGGCCTTCTTCCCCGCGCCGGCCCCGACGCCAAATGGCGCAGGGCTACAGGAGCCGGCGTGGAGGAAAGGAGGCCCCCAGCCAGAGAGGCCGGCCTGCCGATCGGTGGACCTCGATCGTGGGCCAGGCCGCTACGAAGCCCCCCCCCCCCCCCCCCCACAAGCCGCCCCTGGACCTTCAACGCCGAGGTCCCACCGGTTCAGAGGATGTTAGAACGGCACAGGCGGGTCTTGGATTTTTTTGAGACGGCCGCTCGGCCCATCGCCCCGGCCGGAGAGTCGCCGCATACCTCGACCGGTCGCCGCGCCGACCACGCCCGTGCCGATGGCGCCGCTTCTCTGCTCTGCGGAGAATTGCGTCCCGGCGTCGGGGAGGCGTGGCGCAATTTGCGCGGCGCCGATTCCCCGACCTGGCGGGGGGTCGGCGAATTCCGCCATTGTTCCCCCGAGTTGGGATATCTGCGATGAGGGGGCAGAATCTAAAAAAATAGTGCTAGATAGTTAGACCTTTCAGGAGTGAAAGTCGGAAACACTTTATTGCAAAGGATGGCAAAAATGTGGAATTCTCCTCTGCAAGCAGCAATTATGTTTGATTGTTTGTTAATTTCTAGTCTCAGATTTATGGCTTTTAGTTGATCAGAGTTGTTAAGGTTTATGGGACAAAGGGTACATGGAGTTTGTTGCAGCTCAGCCATCATCACATTGAATTGCAGAAGAAGCTGAATGGTTCTGTTCCTGGGTGAATTTGCATTATCGTCACCATATGTCTTTAGAAATATTTATTTTAAAGGACCTTGGGCGAAATTCTCCGACCCCCCGCCGGGTCGGAGAATCGGCGGAGGCTGGCGTGAATCCCGCCCCCACCGGTTGCCGAAGTCTCCGGCACCGGATATTCGGCAAGGGCGGGAATCACGCCGCGCCGGTTGGCGCCCCCCCCCCCCCCCCGCTCGATTCTCCGGCCCGGATGGGCCGAAGTCCCGCCGCTAAAATGACTGTCCCGCCGGTGTAAATTAAATCACCTACCTTACCAGCGGGGCAAGGCGGCGCGGGCGGGCTCCGGGATCCTTGGGGGGTCGCGGGGCGATCTGGCCCCGGGGGGTGCCCCCACGGTGGCCTGGCCCGCGATCGGGGCCCACCAATCCGCGGGCGGGCCTGTGCCGTGGGGGCACTCTTTCCCTTCCGCCTCCGCCACGGTCTCCACCATGGCGGAGGCGGAAGAGACTCCCTCCACTGCGCATGCGCGGGAATGCTGTCAGCGGCCGCTGACGCTCCCGCGCATGCGCCGCCCGGAGATGTCATTTCCGCGCCAGCTGGCGGGGCACCAAAGGCCTTTTCCGCCAGCTGGCGGGGCGAAAATTCGTCCGGCGCCAACCTAGCCCCTCAAGGTTGGGGCTCGGCCCCCAAAGATGCGGAGCATTCCGCACCTTTGGGGCGGCGCGATGCCCGGCTGATTTGCGCCGTTTTGGGCGCCAGTTGGCGGACATCGCGCCGTTTCCGGAGAATTTCGCCCCTAACTCCCATGCGGCGAGTGAAATCTAAAATTCTCTGTCCGTAGTCTGTGTATGTATCGGTGTTGCAGATATAGGAGCAAGAGAAGATTGTGACTGGGGCAATGAGCATTGCGAAATAATTGGATAAACTCGGGCTGTTCATTCTTGAGAAATGATGCCTCCGAGGGGAAATTATGATGGAACCTTAATGGAATCGGGAGAGTAAATCGGAGCAGTACTTTCAGACAAGCCTGCAGCCGGATGATGGATTGGCTCAACTCAATTTTAGAACAGACACCAGCTTGTGGCTAGGGCGCTACTTATTTAAGAAACTACTGAATACTGTAAAAGGAAGACGGGTCACCATTCTGGAAATGTATCAGGTAGATTGAGCCATCTTAGTCTAAACCTTGCAATGAGCGTTAGGATAAATAGACTCACATCTACGCTACATCACATGATGGGAGATGGTATATAACAGTGATATTGTATTTCGAGTGTGTATAAATGCTATTTAAATTTGGCACGCATTGCAAATTAGTTTCTCATATCGAACCGAAATACAACTTCTTATCACGGATAAAGTTAATAAATGTTTTTTATGAAGAATGACAATATAAAATGGCTCCAGAGAGTAACATGTTAAGGGTTGAGTAAAGTTCATAAAATGTTTCCGTTTCTGGCGTGTTACTGCTTTTTTTAAAAAATGTGTTTATTATTCCGCATTTTTATTCCATAAATTGTGTGCGTGAGGTTTGAATTATGAATACCACACTTCAAGCTGGACGGCTTCAGAGTGCATTTATTTTATGGAGCTTCAGAGTGGCTTCCAGGCTGTAGTGAGTGAAGCTACGGAAGATTTAGTGCATCGATTGCCAGGAGACTCATTTATTTGTCAGAATTTGTTTTTGTAATAAAAGCCAGTGGTACAGCAGCCCCTTGGAGTGCTCCGAACTGCGTGTCATGAAGATTGATGTAACGTATGTGTAAATTCAGAGGTGTTAAAATTAATTCTTTCATTTATGCATTTTTCCTTCAGCAGAGGTGACCCACTCATCTTATTGTTTATTGAATGGTAATAAATAAAGCCAGTCAAGGTCTCCTTTGCTGGAAGGGGGTGACTGGAGAAAATGAAATGCCATCATTAATGCGTCTCCTGTGCAGGTACATATTAAAACCATTCATCTTGAGATCTGTTACACTTGAAGCATTTCAGTCACCACTCCTGAAGGAACAATCTATTTAAGTATGACTGCTCCCTTTTTTCAATGTAGCAGGTACTTTATCACCAGCTTGCCACACCAAGGTGGTGGTGGCCTTGCTTAGGGGGTAATGTACTTGGCCCTAAGCCAGTCGGTCCTGAGTTCAAGTGCTGCTCCATAGGCCTGAGCACAAAGACTAGGCTGACTTGCAGCATGGTCTGAGGGTGTGCTACACTGTCAGGGGTACCAACTTTTGGTTAATATTTTAACCTGAGGCCCCGCTTGTTGCCATGAGTGGACGCAAAAAAAGCTCCAACAACACCGTTTTGACGATGAACAGAGGAATTCCCACTTTGCCCGTAGTCAGTATTTAGTTCACTGGCAACATTAGTAAAGCAGATTATTTGGTGATTGTCTCATTGCTGACTTCGATAGCTTGCAATGTGCAAATTGGTTACCATGTTTCCTGCATGATTAGACCATAAGACATAGGAGCAGAATTAGGCCACTCGACCCATCGAGTCTGCTCCGCCGTACAATCATGGCTAATATTTTTCTCATCCCCATTCTCCTGCCGCTCCCCATAACCCCTGATCCCCTTATTAATCAAGAACCTATCTATCTATCTGAAAGATACTTAGTGATTTGGCCTCCACAGCCTCCTGCGGCAAAGAGTTCCACAGATTCACCACCCTCTGGCTGAAGAAATTCCTCCTCATCTCTGTTTTAAAGGATCATCCATTTAGTCTGAGATTGTGACCTCTGGTTTTAGTTTTTCCTACAAGTGGAAACATCCTCTCCATGTCCACTCTATCCAGGCCTCACAGTATCCTGGAAGTTTCAATAAGTTCCCCACTCATCCTTCTAAACTCCAATGAGTACAGACCCAGAGTCCTCATATGACAAGCTCTTCGTTCCAGGGGTCATTCTGGAACCACCTCTGGACCCTAGCCCCCCCCAAGGGTGGGAGAATAGGGGGCTGGGAGCGGTCTCCGACGCCGGAGTGAAACACTACGGTTTTCTCTCTGGCGTCGGGACTTAGTCTCCCGATGGGAGAATTGCGCCCAGGAACTTTGGAGATAGGGCAATTAGAGGAGGAATGTTCGTTTTCAAACACGAGGGGATACCTGGAGTATTGATTTCTGGAGTGGGGGTGAATTTTGTTGTTTTAAAAGATTTTAATTCATTCATACTTCCCTAAATCAGCAGGCATTGGACATGTCAGCCAGGGGTTTAATTTGCTATTTAGACCATATTAATAGGTTAAATAGTTTTCATAGATTAAATAAAATGTGATAGATAGGAGGACTAGAATGTCATTGTGAACAGGGCAGTGTGCAGAGCTTAACAAATCCATAACAAAACGTAACCCATAAATGGCTGAAAAAGGCCACCAATTTATATTGGCTATTAAGGACTGTTAATTCGGGGTATTGTTCAACTCCATTCAACCATCGCTGCCATCAAGCATTCAGAGAGTTGATTTATCTGCCTGGCTGATTAACACTTGTTTCAATTCGCCGGACTGATGGATACAGTTATTCTGGGCTGAGTGCTATGATGTGGTCACTTTGATCTCTTTATCTGGAGTTCTAGGTCTATTTTAGTAACATTTATTCGGGCAGGGCCGTTGTGTCTCATTAACTTTCCACGCAGCTCACTGATTCCCAAAGTAAAATTCGTAAAAGTTTCTTGCTGCAATCAATAAACTCAGACATATAAATTTTTTGCTGCTTTTCAATCTTTCTTCTCTCAAATCTCATGCAGACAATAGCCTAACCCTGGTCCATGTGCTAGGGATAGGTACCATCAGGTAAATCAGTTTTAAAAAGAAAATATTGCTCTGTTAGACTGGCCACATTGATCAAAGAGACCACTTCAAGAGGCTTTCTAGTTTAAAAGAGAAAACTGGATTTAGCTTCTGTGTTTGTCCCTAACTGGATTTGGTGGTGGTACTGGCTGACTGCACCCCTTCTGTACAGGACCCAAAACTCAGTAACAATGCATTGCTTCCGCATCAACTTCCCATTAGTTCTCTTCACAAATGTCTGTGTGATGTTGATTGCTCTTCAAAGTTCAGCCTCAACACATTGATGTCCTTTTTCCATTCCCCCAGCTGGTAAAACCGCAAGGCAAAGGGGCACGATTCAGCAGGCTCGACGGGGCATTTAGCCGGGTGTTTCTCTGCAGTGCCGGGAAACATCTCGCTAATGGCACTGCGCTGTTGTTTTGGCCTCAGGCAGTTTCTCCCCACTGAAGCCGCACTTGGAGGGATCGATGTAAATCGCAGATCTGGGCACCATTTTGCAAGGCGGCCCCAATTTCCCCCCTCTCAGGCTCCCGTACTCTTTTAAACTCCCCTTCCCTCTCCAGTCTTGGGGAAGGTCCCTGGAACCTCCTTCTATGTGGCAAGGCTCCCCCACGCTCGACCCCTGGATGTGCCAACCTGGCATCCTGGCACTGCCAGACAGGCATCTGGGCTGCCCTGGTACTGTGGCAGAGTGGCTGTGCCAAGGTGCCAGAGGGAGTGCCAGGATGCCATCCTACCCTTTTCCAAATCACCCATGGGCCTCCATTGTCCTGGGAGACCCATCTGGTGTTACGCCTGGCGTGCAAAAAAATGCACACCGACGTGGTCTTCCAGGTGTGGCCAGTTACTCTTGGGCACCGAATGAATCCCAGATCTGTAATGATAGCCTTGTCTGGGAGCTTGTCCAATTGCTGACAAAGATCTGTGGGATTCTTAGTCTTGGATGTGATTCCTGGTTGTATTTGGGATCTTGTTCTCAATGCAGTAGGAATGTACGGTGGTTGAGGAGTTGGAATGGATCTGATTTGTCCTCAGTTACTCCTCATTATTGTGCCTTTGTAGGGGCAGCACAGTTGCGCCGTGGTTAGCACTGCTGCCTCACGGCGCCGAGGTTCCTGGTTCGCTCCCGGCTCTGGGTCACTTATGAATCTTCTCGTCCGATCTATGCCCATGTGTGAGTGATGAAGTTATTGAAGAAAATCAGGACGCAAAGATAATGTCCAGCCTGCCTTTAAATGAAATGAAAATCGCTTATTGTCACAAGTAGGCTTCAAATGAAGTTACTGTGAAAAGGCCCTAGTCGCCACATTCCAGTGCCTGTTCGGGGAGGCTGGTATGGGAATTGAACCCACGCTGCTGGCCTGCCTTTTTAGAAGTGACTCCCCAAGAGATGCCTAGCTCATTCTGATGAGGACAAAACCGTCTTGCAATCTTGTGGACATACATCCTTCAATTATAGTTTTCTACAATTTCTGCAGTGTAGAAAGAGTCCCCATTCCTTCTTGTAGCTGCTGGCATTTGCGCTGTGCGATTTGGATCAGATCAGTTGATGGACTTACATTCTCCTGCAAGTTCTGGATGTTTCAATGTCAGGTTGTGGGTTGAAGTGATCGGTGTAGTTTCTGAGGTTAATCTACCATGTAAGAGCTGACTGATTCCCTGGATTGTCACAAGTGTGAGGTCACAGTCTGCCGGTAGACATGTGATCACTCGGCCTTTAGTCTCTAGGTATTCGAACACCTGTGACACACAGGGCGATTAATTGTACATGCATTCCAGGACTATGGATCCTGTGTATGGAATCAGTGAACTATTGGTATGCTGAGAATTTCACAGCAATACGTTTCACCATAGCCTTCCATGTCTGTGGATATATGTATTTTAGGATTCCCACTATCTTGCCACTTGCCCCTGTGTCAATCCTTACCAATAACGAGTAGTTACCAACTTTTACCGGGCCAATAGTTTGAATCTTGGCAAGCGCCTTGGATGGTGAGATGGCATTCATGTTTTCCACGAGATTGATTGTGTGAAACATGTGTGCACCACTCATGCAATCATCTTGTTCTGATTTGTCAATCACCTCATGTTTGTTTTTCTTATAGGATACTGGATAGTATTGTTATTGTTTGAAGATACACATTGTGTTTGTATCAGTGCATGGCTCTTTGTAGCTGTTTCTTAGCTGTAGTTGACTGCCGCTGGCAATGGCCCTTCCTGCCACATGCCTACAAATTGGGCATTTCCTTGCTACATGCAGAAGGCTACACCTTCCCCGTGTCTTGCTAGGTTTGGGTGTTCTAATGAGTGCATTGACAATTGGGGTTGTACTTAGGACATGTAAGTTTCACCAACCCACAAAGTCACTGTACTTGCATTGAAGGGAACAGGGCGGAGATTAGGAATATCCACATAAACTATAACAGGGCCAAACGTAACGGTGGAGTCTGGATAGTAGAGGAGGATGGGAAGAACATGGTACGTGACCGGGGTTGGCTGGAAGGTGTTGGCCACAAGCATTAGCAGAACCATCCTCGTCTTCACTCAGCAATGTTGAAGTTGGAAAAGCAAGCATGAAAAAACAATATGGGAGGGGTCTCAAAACGTGAGGGAGGAGTTCAGGACTACTCTTTTGGGACCCATGCTGAGGCAGCCTGGAGAACAAGGCTCAGCTTAGCACTGGTTTTGAGAGTCAAATGCCCACTGAAGGGCCATTGCTCCTTGACTAATCGCACTCTTTCATACGAGAATCCATTTCGTTTTGGGGCTACTTTTGAGTTGGTGTGATTGGCCATCTGTTCTTTACAGAGGCATGCAAAAAGGGATGGAGGTTAAATTATTCAAAGGCTGCTGGATAGAAGCTGCATGCGCGCTTCAAGCCTCACAATCCCAGTTAAATAATCATGGCTGACGCGTACAATAATGCTGTTGAGGAGAGATACAATGCTGCTCATTCCATCACCATGTCCTTCATAGAAGAAATGATTGGCCTTCTGGAGATGTTTAGACTGGTCAGGTGCAGCTCTCCAATACTCACTGCAGAGAGTGTTCCTTATCATCATTGTTTGCTGCACTGGTGTTGCAAAGGGGATGGTGTGTCATCCGAGGGAGAAATAGAGAAGCGAGACATCTCCAACAAGGAGGAGGATGGTGAAACAGTGGATCTGAAGAGGTTCAGGATGTAGTTGAGCCACACAAAGAGCCCAACGCATGGCCATAACTTGGCAGATGTGCCCATGACAACCTGATAGCTACAAGATTCCAGGAGGAGTAAAGCACAGACACATTCTCACAATAGTCGGTTATTTTTCCTTTGCTGCCTGGCATCACCTTTTATTTCAGCGAGAAATTCTCTCGGAAGTTCAATGTTCTCACAACTGTTATGGAAATATCAGTGCTTACCATCCAGCCTCAGGATGGCATCATCCTCGGAGGGTCTTAAACCACGGTTAACTGAGTCGCCTTGGTAACATATGGCCGCTGTGGAAGCTGAACAGCACTTCCTTCTCTCACATCCTTCGGCAACTTTTCATAGCTTAGTCCTTTCACCGTGGACTCACCAAGTTAATGTACATGGCAGCTTAGACATGACTGGAATGCAAATTACACAGGATGCACTCATGCGAGTGTGACACCTGCTGAATAAGGCAGCCCGATCACACATATCACCATTTCAGACTCAACACAGAGCAGCACCACGAGAGGGTCATATGTCCCATCGCCAGCTCTCCTCAATGCAGAACGATGAGGCACCATCTTGCTAATGGCAGTCGATCACCTTTAGGACATCATGAAACAATAGCTATTAACAACTGAATTATGCAGTTAAGTTTTGAGATTTGTTCATGTTGTCCTCACTGAAAGTGCCTCATCAAGGCTATGGTTAGCTGAGGTGTAACCACTTGGGGCCCTGCAATTGGCATAAGCCTGACAAGTCTCTGTCCCAGATGACCTTGGCATTTGGGAAATATCATGAGCGTTCATTCTAGGCACAACAGCCAATGAGTAATTCATTCATGCAGGGACCATGCAGAGGCCTTTGTGTCGTATTGAAAGCATTGAGATGGGCAGCACACCAAGCTATTCATGTCTATCCTATGTCACTGAAAGCCCTTTCATGCAATGATTGCTAAATTGAGTAGACAGCTGTGCCTTTACCCAAGGACTACTTAACCCCATGCTAAGGAGCCGTGCAGGTCCAAATGAACATCACGTGACCTTAGGAAACGACTTCACCAAGGTGAATAGACAACTCTTAAATCATACACTCTAACCCCTCTTGCAGTTAAGTCTAAGGTGCCCATTGCATCCTAACTGGCCCAGTTCAGCGTCACGTATACAAAGAACGACAAATCGCCAAGGAAGGGCATATGTTGAGTAGATTGGTCATGAAAAATTCTCTTTAGTGTCCAAAAGGACAGGTGGGGTTACAGGGATAGGGCGTGGGCCTGGGTAGTGTGCTCTCTCAGTGGGTCGGTGCAGACTCAATGGGCTGATTGGCCTCCTTCTGCCATAGAAGGGATTCTATGATTCAGCCTTAAAAGCGGACAATGCATCTTCCTTCAGACAGGCATGGGTTTCGAGGCGTACATTGCAGTGCTCAAAATGATTTCCAGCACATTAAAAGTGATTCGAAATGACACATTGGACAAACGATTCTAATCTAACTCACCACACGTTCCATCCCCAAATAACTGACATCAGTGCAACAGCAGCAGTAAAATCAATAACCTCGATGAGCACTTCTCCCGAGGCTAAAGCATGTTTACCTGTGATAATTGGCTGAGAGGCATACTGGCCAGGCAGTGCTGCCAAAAATGATGTATATTGCCCGATGTTGCTGATGTCGATTTATTGATTACTCACTCTGGTGAAAATGTGTGAGAACATAAGCAATTGTAGTTCCTGATGGGACTACAGTAGGGGCCACATTCTGGATCCTTAAATGACTGCGAAATGGTGATGCAAATTGAATCAAAAAGGAAGCCATGAGGCCAGGAGATGGATATATTCAACATATATTTTCAAAAGTGACAACTATATACAATGTGCGGAACTATATACAACTTTTGTCCCCAATATGCATTCAATACGTAACCCAACTGTTACGTCCAGGTGCAGCTCCAACATCTGCAGCTGAGTTGGAGGCAGCTTGCTGATTGCTATGCCCTGTTGTCTGAGATGACTTTGGTGCGCATCCTCTGGTGGTGTTGAGGGTTTTGGCCTGCTAAAGGTCTCCTGGTCAGGTATAGGTGCACACTCCTTGGCCTGACCTGCTGGAGTTGATGGAGTCACTGGCAGAGGGGAGTTGGAATGGCAGGGGACTCTTGACTGTCCTGGCTGGATGCCCCCAGAGTGCCTGGCTGGCGCTCCCCTTTCCTTTGGGTGCCTATTAGCCCCTCCCTGACTCCTTGAGGGGAAGGGGCACCTGGAAGGAGGGTGAATGCCTCGTCCCCTTCTTGCCTAGCCCGTGCTGGAATGCACCCATGACTAGAGGATGGTATGCCGTTCCGAGCACAAATATAGCAGAAACTGCTGGACCTGGGTTTCCAAGGTGGCCGATGCCCTTCCCACGCTGAAGCTACGGCAGCAGAAGAATGTGGACAGGCTCCTCCAGTGTTCAACCCAGTCTGCAGACAGCCTCCGACAACTCTGCCTGATGTTCCCCCGCCTGAGTCTGCATATCCAAGATACTTATCAGGGCCAAGTGCAGAGGCTCGACATCGGTCTCGGATTCATCAGGGGCCTAGTCTGCACTCTGAGTGTCAGAGACCTTGGCTGCAACTGCCTCCGCCTGCTGTGGATCCACATCTGTGAGGTGTTTGTGAACATCATCTGCACCGGTGGTGAGTGCCCAGGTAAACGCCGTGATGGCATTTCTTCTGTGGAAACTGCAGTTTCCTCCTCAGGGACGGGAGTTGGGGTTGTGGCATCTGGAGGCAAGAATTCAATCCTTGGATAACGTTGAGCGGCGTTCCGGAGGCCCTGGAGAACTTGAAGAACTGAGGTTGGAGAAAGAACTTCCAAATAGTTTGTTTGTTGGAAGGTTTGGGGGGTTAGGCTCGTTGAGGATTGAATGCCACGTTTTCTCAAGCTTGCTGTGAAGGTTGGGCATTTCAAAGTAAAGGAGAAATCCTACCCTGTCTTTGAGGTCAAGAGATGGTTTTCATCCCAGACCCTTAATCATTCGCTTCCCCAAGCTTAAACATTGGCAGAAGGTCCTGGAGATGGCAAGGCGTGGTGGGACCTGGCTTCGTGAGAGAGTGAGATTTCCTTCTTCCAGGAATCTTCAGCAACGACACAGGCCAAACGTAAGGGCTTCGGTGAAGTTTGAAGGCAACACAAGGCTGTCAGAGTGAATTATGCTATGCTTTATCCTGCGATCCTGAAAATTGTATCCGAAAACTTCATCAAGTCCTTTGATAATCCGACTACTGTCTTGGCCTTCGTTCAATCGACGAGGGGCAAGAATTGGAACGATGGTTTTCAGCCTGGACTAACCCAAGCTTTAACCCAAACTTGAACTCATTCCCTATCATAGGGTAGCTGTCTGACTTTATTATCTTGTATCCTGAGCACTGATTGAATGTCTTCACCTTCTCCTGGAGCGTTTCAGGGACTCGTATTCATTCATCTGAGTCATGATAGATGTGCCGTGTGCTTATTATCCGTCATCCCTCGTGAATTATCCAAGCGTTAATCATGGCAAACCGAGTGGTGCTGTTGCCAAAGGGTGGGTGGTGTTGGATACAGGTCTTCATGGGTGTCCTTCGTCTTCTTCTCTTTGTCCTGGAATAGGTATCCAGATGATAACGACAGTTTGGCTGTGAGGTTAATGCTCTGGATCCTCAGTCTTAATGAGGAATGACCGCTCAGAACTATTGTGGTCGTGATTCTTTTTTTTCTGTTATTATGGGATATTTCTGTGTTGTTGATTCTATCCTACTTTGGCACAGGAAGCTCTTTCATTCATGAAAGCAACGGATTGGGATACCCTATTGTCTTTGGTGTAAAGTGAGGTGGAGGAGGGTGTAATGGCGCGGGCCCGGTTTGTGGCCATGATGGTGATGGTGGGGGAGGGGGGGTGAGGGGTACACCAGCTCCCCCTGCCAATTTTCCCTTTAGATGGTCCCCCATGGGATTTAAATATCTGGGAGTTTCAATTACCCCCTCCTTCAGATACTTATATAGGGCCAGCTTCCCACAGTTGATCGCGGCTATGAGGTAGAATCTCACTGTTGTCGGCACTCCCGATTTCATGCTTGGGAGGATCACCCTTTTTTAAATGAACCTGTTACCCAGATTGTTATATTCCTTGCAAATTCTGACCATATTGTTGTCAACTAGTGTTGTTAAGGAAAATAATGCAATGATTAGTACATTTACTTGGAAAAGAAACCTCGCCTTAAGTTTGCTAGGCTCCAGTTATCAGGTGCAAGCGGTCGGGGGGGGGGGAGTGGGGAAGGGGTTGGGTCTCCCAAATATTAGGTTTTCTCAGCTGGCCTTTCATCTAAGATTCATCAGGGATTGGTTTAGCATGGGTCTAGCTTCCATATGGCTCGATATTGAAGCAGAGCAGTTAGTTTACCCTCTGCAGGTCTTGGTGTTTTATGGTAACATTAACCCAGGCTCTGCAAAGTGTGAGAATCCTATTATTAATACTAGACTGTGGAGGTTGGTCCATCAATTAGAAGGGAGATCCAAACTGTTAGCCGCTCTCTCGCCTATCCAGTCCCGACTTTCCACCTGATCTAATCAACCATGGATTCGATTCCTGGAGAGATGGAAGCATTTTTAGTCTGGGAGACATAGAACATAGAACAATACAGCGCAGTACAGGCCCTTCGGCCCACGATGTTGCACCGAAACAAAAGCCATCTAACCTACACTATGCCATTATCATCCATATGTTTATCCAATAAACTTTTAAATGCCCTCAATGTTGGCGAGTTCACTACTGTAGCAGGTAGGGCATTCCACGGCCTCACTACTCTTTGCGTAAAGAACCTACCTCTGACCTCTGTCCTATATCTATTACCCCTCAGTTTAAAGCTATGTCCCCTCGTGCCAGCCATTTCTATCCGCGGGAGAAGGCTCTCACTGTCCACCCTATCCAACCCCCTGATCATTTTGTATGCCTGTTCAAAGATGCCTCCTTGTCATCCTTTGAGCAACTATGTCAGCAATCTGACCTCCCAAAACAATAAAAAAAAAAATACTTACAGCTTAGAGACATGGGGCGGGATTCTCCGACCCCCCACCGTGTGGGAGAATCACTGGGGGTCGGCATGAATCCTGCCACTGCCGTCCTCCCAATTCTCCAAGTCCCAAAAAACCGGCATGGCGTGAGTCGCACCACCCGCTTTGGAGAATGGCGGGGTCCGGCGCGACTCAATGGGCCCCGGGGCTGTCCAAATTCTCCGGCCCGTGATGGGCTGAAGTCCCGCCCATTCTATGCCGGTCCTGCCGGCGTAAATTGGAGTTGGTCCCTTACCGGCTGGACATGGCGGCGCGGGTGGGCTCCGGGGTTCATGGGGGGTCGCGGGGGGATCTGGCCCCGGAATGTGCCCCCACAGTGGCCTGGCCCGCGGTCAGGGCCCACCGATCCGCGGGCGGGCCTGTGCCGTGGGGGCACTCTATTCCTTCCGCACCGGAGGCCGTGGTCATCCGCCATTCCTGGTGCGGAGGTGACTCCATGTGCGCATGCACAGGGATGACGGCAGCACGTGCTAGCGCTCCCGCGCATGCGCTGGCTCACGCTGGCCGGCGGAGGCACTTCGGCGCCGGTTGGCGTGGTGCCAGGCCCCTATCCCGCCGGCGGCGGGGCGCCAACCACTCCGGGGCGGGCCTGGCCCCTGTAGCTGCGGAGGACATGGGGTAACATATGGAACTATGCTGGTAAAATTTTAGTTTGCAGTAAGATGAAGGAGACCCAGTTCAAGATAATACACTGTACTCATATTATGCTTAGTCTTAGACACAGGTTCGATATTGCCTTATCCCTGATGTGCCTAAAGTGCCAAGTAGTCGAAGATGACTATATACTTTATCCATGGACCTGATCAAAATTCTATCCTATTGGTCAGGTGTGGTCAGAGAACTGGAGGGGATTTGTGATAGAGCCTAATCCTGTATTTCTGATTCTGGGTCTCCCGGGTGGGAGAATCACGGATTCTCATGGAAAAAGGCGACATAATATTCTGACCTTTGCTGCCCGTAAGAATATGCTATGCTCCTTGATTAATCACAAATATTCTTCTATTCAAAACTAGCATAGGCTGACTATGGAATGCATCTCTATGGAATTTTTGATATCTGTTCTTCGCTCTAAATCTGATGCATTCCGTAAAGTATGGGACTCCTATCATAAATCTGTAGGGTCCACTTTGGCTGACGTGATCCTGTTGGGCTTTCCATGAGCTAATTTGTCTCATTTCAATTTAATTTATCCCATGTTGTTAGTCAGAATTGCAATGCTTTGGGGTGTGAGGACCTGTATTGTTATCCTTCTGTATTAATATGATTTTCTCTTTTCCCCACTCAACTTGTTGTTGGATTAATGCGGCATTTAAGCTGGAGACTCTGGTCCCCCAAATGTCCTGTTCTGAATCTATCCTGTTCTGTTCTGTTCATAAATACAAGTATTTATGCTGGCAATAGCTTTTGGTCTGTCCGTCCCCATTTTGCACCAATTTTCCTGTTACTTGTTTCCTTTATTGTTTTAAAAAAGGGAAAAAAACGAATAAACAATATAGTTTTTTTAAAAATGGTGTCAGGACGTTCGACCACATGAGGTAACAATGGGTGGGTGACTTCCTGCCTGCCTCATCCCGAGATTAACCCCGATCCTCACAGATCCGTAAGTAATGAGCTGAAAAGCAGAAGATCGCGTGTATTCAGCCACCCAGCGGGATTCACTCTGACTTCCCCGTCTGCCAGCAGACTTTGTCTCCCGAATGGGAGATCTAGCTCCATGTTGCCCAATAAGGCTCCCATGGATATCCCATGGGGGATAACATGCTGCCCAGACAATTCCTTGTCTTTGCTCTTGAGCTAACTGTAGTTCCTCAGCTCCGAGGCAGATGCTGATCGGTTAACTGAGCATGGAGCAAGGACCGAAACTGGGCCACTCTGACCTCATAATGTAAAATGAAAATGAAATGAAAATGAAAATCGCTTATTGTCACAAGTAGGCTTCAAATGACGTTACTGTGAAAAGCCCCTAATCGCCACATTCTGGTGCCTGTTCGGGGAGGCTGGAACAGGAATTGAACCTAGCTGCTGGCCTGCCTTGGTCTGCTTTAAAAGCCAGCGATTTAGCCCAGTGTGCTAAACCAGCCCCTGACCACCACCAACACCAACACCACTGTCATGTGCGAGTACCTTTAAGAAATGGATGTTTATCGAATAGCTGTAGGGCGAGTACATTTAAGAAATGGGTGTTTGTCAGATAGCTGCAGTGATAGAGAGTGGGTGGAGCTGGGCTGTCTGTCTTTCACTTTCGCTTTGAGCTGGGAGCTACAGTGTGTTTTAGTTTCGTTTGGAGAGCTGGATAGCTGCAGGCAAAGCAAACAGCTGTATAAGGATTTCTCTCTGGAATCTAAAGACTGTCTCCAGATCATTTAAAGATTTCAAAGTGATAACTGCTCTCAGTAGTGAATTTAAACCTGATCTCTGTGTATAAAAAGTCTTTTGTCTCATGAATGTTGTAAGGAAAAATTAAGGGTTATTTATAGAGTACTGTATTCTTTGGGGGGAGTATGTTAGTGGATGGTTGCTAAAATGTTTACTGTGTGTGTTTAAAAATGTTAACAGGATTCATAGAATAAACATTGTTTTTGTTTAAACAGCTAACCACAATCTATTAAAAGTTGTGGGCCAGGTGAACTACATGTTACTCTTTGGGGTTCTCTCAACCCTGGCCCATCACACCACCTTAAGGCAGTGCCTTTTCCCACCGTCATTGGGTAGGATTCTCCTTTTGCAATATTATCGACCTTCAAAGGGACCTGACATTTAAAGCAAAACAACTGATGGTTTTGATTAAATTTCTTAAGAACTGTCAAATTGTTTGTGCAAAAAAACAGTTCCCAGAATATGTCCTGAAGCCAATAATAATAATAACTTTATTTTCATCACTCTGAATTCCACTGGGGTGCTCTTAACTTTTTTCAAGCACGTCAGTTTACCATTTGTTATAGCAACAGGAGTTTTAATCTTGTAAAGCAACAATAATTATTGGAATGGCCTGTGCCTGCTGACAGGGAAATGAATAGCAAAACTGTAAATGGTGCTTTGAAATCCACGGTACTGAAATGGGAGTGTATTATTTGGTTTACTGCCACGAGCATTGGAAATTGGACATGGAACTCAAGCCCCCAAAGGGTTTGGCTTGACTTTGAGGTTTGATAACCAAGGTTGATAAGAGGACCACTCAGCATTGCCAAAATTCATACCAAATTCTACTTCTGAGGTCAGAAAGGCAGGGAAACACTAGGCCGCTTAGTGTATCTGGACATGTAAACGTTTGAATAAAGGCTGAACGGCGTGAGTAAGGTTCATTGAGCTAGGCGAGGAATGAAATCAGCCAAGGTTCCTCTCCCAACCGTGACACTCGCTAAAAAGGTTCATTGCAGGGCAGAGAATCAGTCTGGAAAAATCCAGTAATAGTTACTTTGTAAAAGTGATATCGCGGGGTTAAAGTACTTTCATCTTGTTTATTTTTTAAAAAATTTAAAGTACCCAATTATTGTTTTTCCAATTAAGGGTCAATTTAGCGTGGCCGTTCCACCTAACCGGCACATCTTTGGGTTGTGGTGGTGAAGCCCATGCAGACATGGGGAGAATGTGCAAACTCCACACAGACGGTGACCAGGGGCCGGGATCGAACCCGGGTCCTCAGCGCGGTAGGCAGCAGTGCTAACCAATGCGCGAACCGTGCCGCCTCGTACTTTCACCTTTGTGAAAGGAGTTCCCAACAATTGAAAGTACGGGTGATAAGAGGCTGGCAATAATAATAATCTTTATTAGTGTCACAAGTAGGCTTACATTAACACTGCAGTGAAGTTACTGTGAAAATCCCCTAGTCGCCACATTCCGGTGCCTGTTCAGGTACACTGAGGGAGAATCCAGAATGTCCAATTCGCCTGACAGCACGTCTATCGGGACTTATGGGAGGAAACCGGAGCACCCGGAGGAATCCCATTCAAACACAGGGAGAATGTGCAGACTCCACACAGACAGTGAACCAAGCCGGGAATCAACATGGGACCCTCGGCAATAACAGTCATAACGTCAAACATCAGTTGGACAGAAATTAAAGTTACGATGTATTGGTCAATGCTGTACTTGTATTTACTAGGCCAGTCAATATTGTGACAGTTTCTTTGATGATGGACGCTTGGAATATGAATAAAAGGGCCGGGTGGTTTATATTTTATTAATTAACGGGACTTTGTAAAATGCATCTAATTAAATGTCATCGAAGTGAAAATCCATAAATAAGGAGCAACCTTCTCTGGACAGTGTTATGTTTTGTGCGTTGCTGAGCCAATGGCCATGCCACATTTCAATTATGTACTGGGTTTCCCATAATCATTGTGGCTCTGTGCTTACTAGGAGTGTTTGTGCTTTGTCTGCCCATCTGAGATTATTAATATTTTATCTGTTCCTGTCAGGCTCTGGTACAGATTCTTTAAGTCATGGGAGAGCTTGGTGCCAGCATTGTATTCCACACATTTGGAGAGGATGGGTCACACTGGCTGGAATTCTCCGATCGTCGGGATTCAATTTTCCCACTGGCAGCACAATGTCCCCCGTGGGTTTCCAGGCGGCATGGGTTGGTTACAATGGGACATCCCGTTGACAAGTGGGGGGGAAAGATAGATTCCCGCCACCAGCGAACGGCATGCCGACAATAAACACGCAGCTGGGGGGCTGGAGAATCTGCCTTGTCCTTATTGTCCATTTCGATGAGCTCTGTGCAAATTTTTAAAAGCTGCTTCTAATCTGTATATTTTTTAGACATAGCTTGAGTTGAATTCCATGTGACATAAAACCCAGGGCGCGATCTTCCCAAAAGGGAACAAAGTCTCCCAGTGCCAAGAAATGCATGGCTATTCAATGCGACGCGCTTTGAATAAGGGACCTGAATGGGAACGCGGAGCCAAGGCCGCACATAGGCCCCGTTTTGTCCAGTGGGGGGCTCAGCTCGCCGGAACTCCCAATTACAGCGAGAAAGCAGGTCACCATTTTCAATCTCCTAGGCCCTGAAAAGAATCACCAACCTCCCGCCCAGCGCGTATGCAACATGGGAGGGTCGCCACGCACAACCCCCCCCCAACACCCACAGCAGGCAACCCTGGCTCCATCGCACATGTGGAGAAAATGCCAGTGTGGCACCTTGGCAGTGCCACCTGGGCACCTTGACAGTGCCAGGCTGGCACTGCCAGGGGTACCCATGTAGCACCAGGGCACTACCCTGCCCAAAGGGCATGCAACTGTGGGCCTCCAAACCCCTTGGAGACCCCCCACCCCTCCCGGGTGCCGTTCTATCTGGTCCTGTTTATGGAGACCAATACTGAACGGTGCTCACCCGAGGTCCCCGTGGCAAAAGGATCGAATCTCAAAGCCTCAGGTAACTCGGGATTCTGCACATTAGAGTGAGGCTTACTGCCTCGCTTTAATGTGCAGATTTGCTAAAATCCTATTGTGGGTGGGATTCCCCTTGCAATGTCTCGCATGATTGCGTTGAATCCCGCAAGGCGTTGCGAGCCGGGTAGATCCCGGGAGCTGCGTTTGGCAAGCTGCGTTTCCGGTGCAGCGTGGCCGGAGGATCGCGCCCTCAATTGCTCTGAGACAGCCTCATCCCGGGTCTTGAATTGTTTTAGTGATGCAAAAATGAGTGTATAAATGCAAATACAACTTTCACTAGTTTTGGCTTCTAGAGGCTGAATGCTGAGAACAAGCAGGAGTCCAAAGTGTGATGGAATGGGTGTAGCTGTAACAACGCTTTCTTGGCCAAAACAGTAAGCTTCATCAGTGCCCCCTGTCACTGGCTTCAAAATCATTGCTGCAGTGTGTATGATGTACAGGATGCACTGCTGCACCTCACTATAGTTACTTCAGGTGCTATTCTGTGGTGATCATGGGGCTTCCATGCATTGATCATGGTTATGTTTGGCAAGTTACTGAGGTGGTTTGCCTTTGCCTTCTGTAGGTTCTGACTGACCAGCCATAGTCGACGGATTTGCAGGTTGATAATCAACCTGTTTGGCCGTGTTATAAACGTACTTTCCATGGCCATCAAGTCCCGGAGCGGGACTCGAACCCAGAGTTTTTGACTCAGAGGTAGGGACACTACCCACATGCCACAAAAAAAAGCAAGAGCAGCGATATCGTGGGATCACTGTCACTTTCTAGTTCCCTCCCGAGGCGCACACCATCCGACTTGAGCAATTATCACCATTCCTTCATTGATGATAAGATGCCGTCCTCACATTCCCTGCAGAACACGATGTGAGAGCACCAGAACCATAAGGATTGCAGAGGTTCAAGAAGACAACTTACCAACATCTCTGGGCAACTAGGAATGGACAATAAATGCAGCCTTGCTGGCATCACCCACATCCCATGGAATTGTATTTAAAAAAAATCTAATGGCCTCATTCAAAGCCATTTTTACATTTTGTATCATCCTTCAATCAGCCTGTAATGAAAGGGGACAAAGTAGTCTGTTGAGAGGTTTATGTCACACCTCTAAAATAATGCAATGAGTAAAATAACTGGCTCAGTGAGCCGTTTGATGCTCCTGACCTATGCCAGCACTTAGCAGATGGATCTCTATGAATGCTTAGTCTGACTTGCAATTGTTCTGAATATTTTACTTAATTCGAAAGGATTGAAAGCCTCTTGCAGTGAAGTATAGAGAGTGGAAATTAAAGCAGGTGGTCCAATAAAGCTAGAAGCCATATTGTAACCTTGGTACCTCCTGGGCCAGATTATCCGATTCTGAGGCTAAGTGGGGAGGATCTGTGGCGTTTTACGTGGCGAAATCGGCCGCGCCCCTTCACTGATGCTGCGACCGGTGAGGGGCTAGCAGCCGCACCACGTCAAATGCCCGGCCTCCACGGAATAAACGGCCGGAGAATTTCCTGGTTTTTACTTTCAATTCGGACTGAGGCACTGCTTGGGTATGATTGCTGTAATAAAGTGAGAGGCAGCCTCACCTCACCAGAAACCTTTTTAGAATGGCCGAGTCAAACCCTCAGAGGCTGCCTGGGTCTCCTGATAAAGCAGAAGTAGTGATGGTCTTCAGTCGAGCATTATGACCCAAATTCCTGCTCTTCCCACCTGATTCTCTTATTTGGCGAACTTTGCAAAGCTACAATATTCTAAAAAATGTGCGTTATTTCGAAAATGCCTTTTTAAAAAAAAATTACATTGATAAAATTTTGAACGCATTTGGAATATTGTTTCCTGCCTATTGCAAAATGAACAACTGTTTCATAGCGGACACGTGAAGGCTATTGGCAGCTTTAGAAGTTGGTCATTACACATTAAAGAAAGGGAAATATAAAGATTGGTTTCAGGGCTTTCAATTGTCTCTTTTTACTGGGGAACATTCTACCAACGTACCGCTCATTCTGATGGATGAAGTGTAAAATCCGGAATTAGCTAATTGGTAAAAGAGGGCATTCCCTCAACCTAATGAGGATCCATCTGCTGTATTTTATTCATCAGCATTTGTCTGACTGCCAGGCATATGAAACATTAATGCAAAGGAACACAACTGGAGCCAAGAGTTTGCATTCACAAAGAAAAGATACAATGATGGTTGACTGCACTAAGTAGTGTGTAAAAATAGATCGCTATTTCAAGTAAAAGCTATATATTGGTGAAGGAAAAGCTAACGCACCATTGAAGCATATTTCATTTTTGTCCACTCCAATACGTAGAATAGAATCATAGCTTTGACAAAGAGTCATCCAGACTCGAAACATTAGCTCCATTCTCTCTCTCCAGAAATGCTGTCAGACCTGCTGAGGCTGTTTTTGCTTCGATTCCAGCATCCACAGTAATTTTGCTTTTAGAATCATAGAGTGCTTTCAGCACAGAAGGAGTCCATTCGCCCCATCGTGTTCGTGCTGGCTCTCCGCAAGAGCAACTCAGCTAGTCTCCCTCCCTTTCAGTGTAGCCCTGCAGAGTCTTTCTCTACATATGATCACCCAATTCCTTTTTGAAAGCCACGGTGGAATCTGCCCCAAGACACACTCAGGCAGTTCATTCCAGATTCCAAGTATTCATTGTGTAAAAAAAAAACGATCAACATCATTGCTTAATTTAGGATCGTGCTGTGAGAAAGTTAGCTGCTGCATTTACTCATCCCCAATTCATCACCAACCACTACAAAACTGGTAGTGTCTCACCCTGGTCGCAAGAATGTGTCATGCAGGATGCTATAAATACACACTGGTGCAGAAGAGATTCTCCTTTGAGGCTGTGGTTAGGCTGCATTGATCAGATAGAGCTTTACACCATTGCTTGACCTCAGAGTATTTGATTTTTTGGCAAGTGAAGTTGGAGGAACGATCTTGCTGATAACCTTGCATCATGAAGGGGACTGGCCAAAGAAGCGCACCAGCTCCACCCCTCGAATTAGAAATGAAATAAAAATATGTTTCTAAAAAAAAGTAAAGTGACATATCTGGAGCAAAATGTGGCCCTCGGGTGCCTCGATTTGTGTGACTGCTTAAATACTGGAATCCTTTCACTAAAGCCCCAATTGCCATGCACCATTTCACTCTATAAGGGCTGTAAATATATCTGGTACGAGCTGATGAACATTACTGACAGTTTAAGGAGGGAAAAGCAGCACGTTCAATTACAGCAAAGAGCTCGACTGGAAATTCTCGGCGTTAAATTCAAAACGTGATTCACAGACTGACCACCCCAAGAAAGGAGCTGGATTTTACTGCATCTTCGGGTTGCGAATCCAGCCCAGAAGTATGAATATTTTAGCAAAAAGGATTGTGGTCCAGGGACAATGAAACCATTGAAAATTGCATTAGGAGCGTCAATTAGTGCTCTGACATTTAGATGCTCAGTGATTAAAGGCATTGATTTCCACTGATGTAAGGTATGGGCATCACTGCCCCTTGAAGGCAGAGCAGTGGATTCGATTTTTCAGGCATTTGTTTTCAGCTGGTGAGTGAAATAAGAGTTTGAATTTTTTTCGAATGTAGTCAAAGTTTCAGAGTTCGCAAGTTCAGAGTGAAGCTGAAAACCTCGACTTGCCAGTTGCTTTACTGCAGAAGCGAAGTTGCATTTCATAGGCCCATAAGCAACATCCCTGCCCTTCGATCTCGGGTCCAATTGGGTCTCTTTTCATCCATCTCCTCCATCTGACTGTGTGCCATATAGTCAACCTTTCCTATCCCATTGACTTGCCATTTGCTGATGCCAAAAATGCAATTTATTCCTTTTGATAGGAATTCACACCAAAGTTTAAAATAAATTCACATACCCTTCTTGTAGAAAATGAAAATCACCAAGAATTTTGATTGAATTTAATTAGTGCTCTTTCAACCAAACCTCATTTTTAAATGAACATTTTCATCCACTTAATTTTAGTTTTAGATATGGGTCGGAATTCTGATGGGAATTTCTGGTCCCACCAGCGGCCCCTTATAAGAAACTGGCCTGTCGCTTGCCCTAATAACCATTCGGTGTTTAATTGACGCAAACAGAAATTGATTTTTAAAAGCTGTAGTATGTTTGGTAGGAGCCATTCTCGTACTGTGACAAGTCTATTATGATATGTCCTGTGCAGGAAGGGTAATCAGCTGTAGATTTCTCCCTGATTACAAGCCCTTCATCTATCATAAACCTAAAATATGGAACGTGGTGTCAGGTGATCAAAAGACAAATGATAACACGTTCTGCTACTTACTGTCTCAGTATCTCCATCAGAAATATGTACAACAGTTTGGTAGTCCTATTTTGAGAAACATATATAACTCCAGGCAACACTGAAATTAGAATTTCCAGGTTGTTAAAGGGTGAAGTTGCTTCCTTCACAAAAATGAATTTTAATATTAAATCTGCATTTGGTGGGAGAACAGATCATGCTGTGTTGTTAGTTCCATTATGTTGATCCCTAGCGAGAGTTTCAAAGTCATCCAGTTCCTGTTCAATAAAGAAAGGTGTAAAGTATCACAACTTTACCAGGCTACTGTCTTCGTATATAAAAAGACATGTTTGGGAAACCGATTTTCTTTTGTGAGCAGATGTTGTGGTGATGTAAATCTCACCTACGAGGTGTCTTTGTATCACTGTTGCAGCCTAACACGACTGAGGTAAAAATGTTGCAGTGACATAATTTTAAATGAAAAGGCTTGCACAAACTTTATCGATGACCAAAGTGTCTTCTTTACAAATGGTTTAATTTTTATGGTTTTTTATGGTTTTCTAAATGTATTTTTTAGTGGAACCCCTTTTGGTTCTTTCCTCGAATCCCTTAGTTAATGTTTGTGTTAGTCGAAACTATGTTGTTCATGTTAGGATATGGATTCTCTTCAGTTTTGGGTGAACACAAAGCTAACTTCTGACGAAAGGCAACAAAACAAAATACTGCGGGTGCTGGAGATCTGAAACAAAAACAAAAAATGCTGGATAAACTCAACAGGTCTGGCAGCGTCTGTGAAGGGGGAATCTCAGTTTGTGGGGACGATTTTCAGTCTGCGTTTGCTGTCGGAGGGAACGGCGACGCGGGCAGAAAATCCGGAGAGAATCAGGAAATGCTATTCTCTCCGGAGAGATCGCTTTTCCTGGTCCCCCTCGCGTCCCCCACCCCCAGCCCCTCGCCGGCAACGCACGAGGTTCACATGCACAGAGAGCGAGAACCTCATTTTAATGCATTTGAATCAATTTTAAAATGATTACCCAGACCCCCCCCACCAACACCGTATGAGCCCCCCTCACTGAATATTTTACCTCGCCAATGTGATGTTGCATTGGCACGGTTCACAACAGCTTTAACTAGATTTAGTCGACGGTATCCTTGCAGGGGCACATAGGCAAGTATAGCCCAGCGGGAGGGGGGGGGGGGGGGGGGCGAGAGAGACCTGGGAAAGGTTGCATTGTTGTGCCAACTGGAATTGCCAACCTGGAATTGAAACCTGTGCCTAGGGGCAGTGCCAGGCCAGGCCCTGGTGGGAGCCCACGGGGGAGGGGTTCCAGTTATGTGTGGTGGGGCAGGGAGGAGAGATCGGGTAGTGAGGGGGGGAAACTTTCAGACACAGGGGGTTGCGGGCTCTGGGGGGAGGGGGTGGGACAAAGCCCCCAATAATTGTTCATTGTCCAGGATGTGAGCAGGGGACCTCTGATGATTGTCTTAGCGGTGGAGGGGACAGGGGAGGGAGGCGGAGGAGAAAAGGAGCCCTTGATGATTGTCCATGGTGGAGGGGTGGGGAGTTCTACTTTACTTCTGATTGGGGCACCCTTTAAAGATGGCGCCTCAGTCTCTGTGGAGCCGGGTGCTGGATCTACCAGGCCCTGCCCTGCCAGAGTGACTGTGTAAACCACGCCCACTCTTTTTTCTTTGAGAGGCTCACGATCTGGAGAGAAAACTGGTCTGTGCGACTGGAGAGCTACACGCCAGTTTTCAGTCTGATACTGAAACTATATGGTAAGATTCCGCCCAATGTTTTGAGCCCATTGTTCAACAGAACAGAATTGTTCTGTCGGAGGGTCATATAGACTCGAAACATTAACGGTATTTCTCCCTCCACAGACGCCGCCAGACCTGCTGAGTTGATCCAGCATTTTCTGCTTTTATTTCAGACTGAAGGGGCGTCATTCTCCGACCCCCCGCCGGGTCGGAGAATGGCCGTTGGTCGCCGTGAATTCCGCCCCCGCCCCCGCCGAAGTCTCCGAAGGGAGAAAAGTCGGCGGGGCGTTAATGGCGCCGCTGCCGCGGAGAATGTCACGGGTCTGCGCAAGGCAGCCGTTTTTCGGCCTGCCGATATTCTCCCTTCCGGATGGGCCGAAGTCCCGTCGACGTGATGACCGTTCACGTCGACGTGAATTAAACCTTCTTTTCATCGGCGTGACCCGGTGCTCAGGCTCACGCCAACCAGCGAGGAGGTGAGTGACGGCCTGGGGGGTTGGCTCTGGGCAGGAAATGGCGTTGCCGCAGACTGATTGCGTGAGGAGAGGTGTGTCTCGGTTTGTGTGTGTGTGTGTGCGGCGGGGGGGGGGGGGATGGTTAGAGTAGGCTGGGCTCCGGGGGAGTGCCGGGAGGGAGTCCGTGCCGGGGTGGAGGTTGGGGGGGGTCCGTGCTGGGGTGGAGGTTGGGGGGGGGTCCGTGCTGGGGTGGAGGTTGGGGGGGGTCCGTGCTGGGGTGGAGGTTGGGGGTGGGGTCCGTGCCGGGGTGGAGGTTGGGGGGGGTCCGTGCTGGGGTGGAGGTTGGGGGGGGGTCCGTGCTGGGGTGGAGGTTGGGGGTTGGGGGGGGTCCGTGCTGGGGTGGAGGTTGGGGGTTGGGGTTGGGGAGGGGGTCCGTGCCGGGGTGGAGGTTGGGGGGTGGAGGTTGGGGGGTGGGGTCCGTGCCGGGGTGGAGGTTGGGGGGGGGTCCGTGCTGGGGTGGAGGTTGGGGGGGGGGGTCCGTGCTGGGGTGGAGGTTGGGGGTTGGGGAGGGGGTCCGTGCCGGGGTGGAGGTTGGGGGGTGGAGGTTGGGGGGTGGGGTCCGTGCCGTGGTGGAGGTTGGGGGGGGGTCCGTGCCGGGGTGGAGGTTGGGGGGGGTCCGTGCTGGGGTGGAGGTTGGGGGTTGGGGGGGGTCCGTGCCGGGG
Organism: Scyliorhinus torazame; assembly: GCF_047496885.1. Lineage (NCBI taxonomy): Eukaryota > Metazoa > Chordata > Chondrichthyes > Carcharhiniformes > Scyliorhinidae > Scyliorhinus > Scyliorhinus torazame. Next base: position 197,394,986 of record NC_092718.1, read on the forward strand.
TGGAGATTGGGGGGGGGTCCGTGCTGGGGTGGAGGTTGGGGGGGGGGGTCCGTGCTGGGGTGGAGGTTGGGGGTTGGGGGGGGGGTCCGTGCTGGGGTGGAGGTTGGGGTTTGGGGAGGGGGTCCGTGCCGGGGTGGAGGTTGGGGGGTGGAGGTTGGGGGGTGTGGTCCGTGCCGGGGTGGAGGTTGGGGGGGGGTCCGTGCTGGGGTGGAGGTTGGGGGTTGGGGGGGTCCGTGCCGGGGTGGAGATTGGGGGGGGGGTCCGTGCTGGGGTGGAGGTTGGGGGGGGTCCGTGCTGGGGTGGAGGTTGGGGAGGGGGTCCGTGCCGGGGTGGAGGTTGGGGGGGGGGTCCGTGCTGGGGTGGAGGTTGGGGGGGGGGTCCGTGCTGGGGTGGAGGTTGGGGGGGGTCCGTGCTGGGGTGGAGGTTGGGGGTTGGGGGGGGTCCGTGCTGGGGTGGAGGTTGGGGGTTGGGGGGGGTCCGTGCTGGGGTGGAGGTTGGGGGGGGGTCCGTGCTGGGGTGGAGGTTGGGGGTTTGGGCGGAGTCTGTGCCGGGGTGGAGATTGGGGGGGGGGGTCCGTGCTGGGGTGGAGGTTGGGGGGGGTCCGTGCTGGGGTGGAGGTTGGGGGTGGGGTCCGTGCCGGGGTGGAGGTTGGGGGGGGGGTCCGTGCTGGGGTGGAGGTTGGGGGGGGGGTCCGTGCCGGGGTGGGTGATGGGAGGGCAAATGAGTTGGTCCACCTGGCCAGGTGCCAGCCTCCAACAGTTGGACCCATGAGGTCCATGCCACCTGCCTGGGGGGAGGAGGGGATATGGGCAATGATGACATGTCGTCGTTCCCCTCCCCCCCCCACCAGGCCGTCATGTTTTCAGACCATCCAGCGATGTTGGCCGCCGTGGTGGCAGCCGCTCATGTCTATGTTGCCCTGGGTGAGGAGGAGGAGGAGGAGGAGGAGCGTGCCAGAGAGGCGGCGCAGGCTGCCGCAGAGGGGCAGGCGGCAGCCGCCCAGGCTGGAGGGACACCTGACCGACAGGACGAGGAGGGGGAGGAGGACGTCGCGGCCCCACGGCAACGGAGGCACCCGAGGGCGCCCCGTGTGTACCGGCCCCGGCAGTCATACCAGGACCTCACGGACCGGGAATGCAGGAGGAGACTCCGGATGAGCCGGGAAACCGTGGCACACATCTGCCACCTGCTGGCACACCTGTCACCGCGTGGCACTGGCGGGGGACACCCTCTCCCCGTGTCCGTCAAGGTTACGGTGGCCCTGAACTTTTATGCAACGGGGTCATTCCAGGCACCGAGTGGGGACATGTCCGGCATATCGCAGATATCGGTGCATCGGTGCATCCGGGCAGTGACAGATGCCCTTTATGCCATGGCGCACCGCTACATCCGCTTCCCCGTGGACCGGGCCAGCCAAGATGCCCGGGCCGTGGGCTTCTCTGCCATTGCCGGGTTCCCCATGGTCCAGGGCGCGATCGATGGGATGCACGTCGCGGTGCGGCCACCTGCAGAGAACAGGGCCGTGTTCACTAATAGGAAGGGGACCTATTCGATGAACGTACAGGTGGTCTGCGACCACCGCATGATGATCCTGCACGTCTGCGCCCGTCACCCAGGCAGTGTACATGACTCATTCGTGTTGTCGCGGTCATCCATCCCCGGCATGTACGAGGGACGCCATCCCCGGCTGAGGGGCTGGTTGCTGGGCGACAGGGGCTACCCATTGCGATCGTGGCTGATGACGCCTATACGGAGGCCACGCAATGAGGCGGAGAACCGCTACAATGATGCCCATGTAGCGACAAGGGGAGTGATCGAGAGGTGCTTTGGCGTGCTGAAGATGCGTTTCAGGTGCCTGGACCTCTCTGGGGGCGCCCTCCAGTATCGGTCAGATAGGGTCGGCCGCATCATTGTGGTGTGCTGCGTCCTGCACAACATAGCCCAGCAGAGGGGCGATGTGCCGCAGGCAGAGGAGGGCGGAGTGGAGGAGCAGCAGGAAGAGGCCCAGTCTTCCCCAGATCAGGGGGATGGGGGCAATGGTCAGGGCAGACGGGGTAGACACAGGCGGGTGGCTGTCCACCGTTACCGGCTGGCCCAGCGGGCACGGGACAGACTGATAGACGCCCGCTTCACTGACTAGATGGGCGTGGGAATCGGGTAGTATGGCCACAGACCGCACACCATGGCAACAGCCGACCACCCACACCCCCCACCCATCCACCCACCCAGCACCCTCACCCCCCTCCCCAACCCCACACACCCCACCCGCATGCACACCACCCCCCCCCAATTGCCGATCCACCGGCGGCACAACGGACCGGGCTCACCCAGTTGCGGGTGGACGCGTGTCTATCGCAGGCCATGGAGGATGATGACAACCCGCCTCCGATGAGCTCCTGGCTCTACATCGTTGGACTATGTCTGACCCATGGCCACAGTACCACCATCCACCCGGACCATCCCTGCATGCGGCTGTGACACTGCAGCGCACGGTCCCGTCCTCTGCCCGGGGGATGTTGATGGCGGCCCAGGGGGAAGGGGGCAGACTCACCTGGGGCTGAGGTAAGACCACCCGTCACACATACACTTGCGCTCAACGTACATGACACGCCCGCACACTTTGGACAGAGCACAAAGGCAGCTTCGGTAGGTGTAACATTGACTTTAATAACCAAAGGAGTTCATGCACGTGTCCTAGCCCCTAAAACTCATCTGTGCCCTGCACCCGTGCCAACTTACTCAGTGTCTAATTGTTTGGCCTTACGGGCCCTTTGACTACATCTACGTGGTTCCCCAGACGGTACAGCAGAACTGGAGGTGGACTCCTGTGATTCCTGCCCTCTGACACTGGATCCCTTTGGCGGCCGTTTCCTGGGGCGTCCTGGCCTAGATGGGCCAGGCTGCGGCCCGGGCGACTGGGATGGCGAGCTGCCAGCCTGTCCTGCCCGTTGCCCACCCGATGCACCTGGGACAGAAGGGGGGGAGTCCGAGGTGTCGCGGTGTACCGGGACCTCCCCTACAGAGGGAGCCGGGACGGACCACACCACCTCCTCCTCCCTCGGGGTGCCCGATGGCCCCCAGGCCTCTACATGGGTGGGGGATGCGAACGGACTGGCCATCCGATGCGCCCCCGACATCTGGCGCTGCCAGTCCTGGAGGCCCGTGCTGGTATCGACAGGGGTCTGCAGGTTTGCAGCCATAGAGCCCAGGGGGTTGTCAAACCCTGTCTGTGACAGTGCGACGCCGGCTCGCACATGGCCACTGGCGCCGATGCCCTCAGCGATGGCCTGCTGAGACTGGGCCATGGCCTGCTGAGACTGGGCCATGGCCTGCAGAGACTGGGCCATGGCCTGCAGAGACTGGGCTATGGCCTGCTGAGACTGGGCCATGGCCTGCTGAGACTGGGCTATGGCGTTGAGCGCCTCTGCCATCTGGCGCTGGCACTGGCTCATGGCCTCCTGTGAGAGGGCAGCCATTTCCTGGGCCACAGACGTCGCCTGCACGGAAGGCCCCAGGCCTCGCAAACCGTTCCCCATGTCTGACACCGTCGCACCCATTGCCTCCACTGCGGACGCCACCCGTGCGGTGTCAGCCTGGGTGGCACGCATGACCGGGACCACTCCCAGCTCCTGGACGCGGGTGGACTCCTCCACCTGCGACCGCAGCCGCCGCAAGCCACCCGTCACCCTATTCGCTCGTCTCCGTGTCGGTGGTTGCATCGGATCTATGTGTGGGTGTGGTAACTGCAGGAACCCGGGATCCATCTGGGCGGCAGATGTTCGCTTGGCCTGGGCTGCCCTCCGACCACCCGGTCCCTCTGCTGCTCCTACCTCCACCTGCTGTACCGGGACGGCTGTGTTGTGCGCACCAGTGAGTGTACCAGACGCCTCATCACTAAAGTGCCCAACCGTGGTGAGTGTTTCTGCGATGGTGGAGGGTGTTGGTGACAGCAGTGGCGTTGTGTCGTGCTCTTCGTCCCACTCTGACTCCATGGCACTTTGGGGTGGGGGTTCGTCTCCACCCATCCACTCTGAGTCACTGTCCGGTATTTCGTCTTCCCGGGTAGGGGTGTCCTGGGTAGTGCTGTCCCGGGTAGGGGTGTCCTGGGTAGTGGTGTCCCGGGTAGGGGTGTCCTGGGTAGGGGTGTCCCGGGTAGGGGTGTCCCGGGTAGGGGTGTCCTGGATAGTGGTGTCCTGGGTAGTGGTGTCCTGGCTCGGATGTGACGGGGGCCTGTGGCTGCCCCCCTCATCGCTGAGTGGTCGCTCCCGCACGTGACGGGGTGTCGTCTCCCTGTTGCTCCAGGTCTCTCCGTCTCCCGTGGTGTGCGAGGGGCATCCTGCGGGCGTCGCATGCTGGAGGGTGCGGGTCTCTCCGTCTCCTGTGGTCTCCGAGGGGCATCCTGCGGGCGTCGCATGCTGGAGGGTCCGGGTCTCTCCGTCTCCCGTGGTGTGCGAGGGGCATCCTGCGGGCGTCGCATGCTGGAGGGTGCGGGTCTCTCCGTCTCCTGTGGTCTCCGAGGGGCATCCTGCGGGCGTCGCATGCTGGAGGGTCCGGGTCTCTCCGTCTCCCGTGGTGTGCGAGAGGCATCCTGCGGGCGTCGCATGCTGGAGGGTCCGGGTCTCTCCGTCTCCCGTGGTGTGCGAGGGGCATACTGCGGGCGTCGCATGCTGGAGGGTCCGGGTCTCTCCGTCTCCCGTGGTGTGCGAGGGGCATCCTGCGGGCGTCGCATGCTGAAGGGTGCGGGTCTCTCCGTCTCCTGTGGTCTCCGAGGGGCATCCTGCGGGCGGTGTGCATCTGCGGGGAGGGGTGCCTGGACGTTTGGTCCTGCGATACACAATGAAGCATGCATGGTTAGACATCAGGCAGTGATCAGGTGATACGGGGGAGGGGGATATAGGGGAGGGGGGATATGGGGACGGGCTGTTGATGGCTCACTTGCTCGTGGGCCCCCGACCTCTGCATCAGCAACCTCCCGGTCCTCAGGTCCGCCAGCCAGTTCCAGGGCCCTTTCCTCGTGTACGGTCAGTGGCCTCGCATCAGCGGGCCCTCCTCCAGTCCTCACATGCTCCCTATTGTTGTGTGCGCGCTTCTCCTGTGGTGGGGGGGGGGGGTGGCAGGGGTAAAAGGCAACAGTGTTAGGCAGGTATATGAATGCACGCCATCGGTTGCGCGTGCATTGCAGAGGTTAAGGTTAGGGCTGGATTCACTTGGGGATATGGGGGAGGGGGGATATGGGGGAGGGGGATATGGGGAGGGGGGATATGGGGGGGATATGGGGGAGGGGGGATATGGGGGGGATATGGGGGAGGGGGGATGTGGGGGAGGGGGGATATGGGGGGGGATATGGGGGAGGGGGGGATATGGGGGAGGGGGGATATGGGGGAGGGGGGGATATGGGGGAGGGGGGATATGGGGGAGGCTCACCCTGCCTGCTCTGACGAGGTCGTTCACCTTCTTGTGGCACTGGGTGCCTGTCCGTGGTGTCAGGGCCACAGCGGTGACGGCCTCTGCCACTTCCCTCCACAGACGCCGGCTGTGGCGTGGGGCAACTCTGCGGCCGTGCCCGGGATACATGGCGTCCCCCCTCTGCTCCACCGCGTCCAGGAGCGCCTCCACATCGCGTGACTAGTACCTCGGGGCTGAGCGACGGCCAGCCATCAAGTCGGGTGTTGCGGTCGACTGTTCCGGTCGGGTGGGGGGGAGCTGCGCGGCCTTATGAGCCGTCACGCCGTGCAGCGCGTATGACGCTGCACGGCGTGAACCACTGCGCAAGCGCGGATCCCGTTAAGTCGCTGCTAGCCCATTTCGGGCCGCAGACTATCGGCCCATTTTTATGACGTGACGCAAGTGGGATTTGCGCCATTTTTTGCGCCGATCGGCGGACTTTCCGCCGATAATGGAGAATTTCGCCCAAGGTTACTGGAGATAACTCAATGATTTGTTTAAACCTTGGGCACCAGCTTAGTTTGGTTAGTAACTCTGCCACCTTCGAGTCGTGGGGACTAATGGTTCAAGCCTCTCCACAGCAACGAATCTATGGGCCAAACTTTACTGGAAAGAATTACGGTCTGAATGACACAACCTGTTGACAAATGCATAGGTCGTCGAGCAACTTGTGGAAAAGAAGAGTCACACAATTTCCCACAAATTAGAACATTTACAGCACACAGGGAGGCTGTTCGATTCATCGTGTCTATGCTAGCCTAATTTTCTGGCTCTTGGTCCCCACACAATATGGCGCTTAAGTGCAGATCCAAGTCTTTTTTTAAATGCCAAGTAACTCTATGTCTACCATCCTTCTAGACCCCCCAATACCCTCGGGGTGAAATTAGTTGTGATCCATTCCTCTCTGCCAAGTACTTAAAATCTATACCTCCTGGTTATTAACCAAATTGCATCACTTCACAATTAGCTCCATGAGAACAATGCTCTTTTTTAAACCTCCCATGTAATTTTCATTCATTAAGGTGCTGCATTTACGCATCAATCCACACATTAAACTTGTCTGAGAAAGGTAAGTCTACTCATTAATGGCCTTACTAGGTTTTTAATGCTGTAATAATTGTCCGTAGCTACCCATCAACTGCCCTTGCCCAGAAAATTAGCTAATGTCTCATTCCTTCAGGTTGTGAATCGTATGAAAATAGTCCATTTTTAAAATTATACATTTTTTCTTACTTTTTCTTTCGGTCTCTCTCCTGTCTCTCTGATTCCAGACTTTTGTATTACTCCAATTCAGCCTCAGGGAGATGCATTATTTGCTGCATCGTTTACCAAGGTCCCAGGTGCCTTGCTGTCCTTCCTGCAACATTTGGGAAGATCTTGTGCCTCAGTCAGTAGTGCCCCTGCCTCCGAGCCTGATTCTCCAGATTCAAGTTCCACTTGGGGACCTGTTGGCCATGGAAAGAGCATTCATAACGTGGTTCAAAGGGTTGATAATGAGCCACCTCATCCTTCCAACACTCCCCCCTTTATGTGAGTGAAGAAACAAAACAAACTGCTCCATTAGTGGCTTGCACTTCTGGCAACCATTTAACAAGACTTGTTAAAACCTAAATATGCACATATATGACTAACAAATAGGATGCCCTGTGAGCTGTCCCACCCCTATTGCTTCAATTTAGCATTGAGAGGTGTTAGATTGTTGGTGGTGCTGTCTTTCGGATGAGATATTAAACTGAGGTGCCATCTACCTATGAACGAATGTCAACGGTTCCATGACATTTTTCCGAAGAAGGGCAGGGAGTTCTGCGAGCGATCTGGCCCACACTCAACCCTCGAGCACCATCAGCAAAACCAACAGCATTCAACCATCTCACTGCCCTCTGCTGTGTGCGAACTGGCCACCTCATTTGTCTCCAAAACAACAATAACGACACTTTGATTAACTTTAAAAAAAAGATTTGTTGCAAATTTGACCGAATGAATAAAAGAGCCCTGAGTGTTGGGTGGGGTTACTGGGTAATGGGAATAGGGTGGAGGTGTGGGCTTGGGTAGGGTGCTCTTTCCAAGAGCCGGTGCAGACTCGATGGGCTGAATGGCCTCCTTCTGCACTGTAAATTCTATGAGAACTCTATGAGCTTTCCTTTTCTTCCTTTTGATGGATGACTCTTGACGAAGGATTGATTTTGTCCACTTTGTTTTCCTCTGCCCGGGTTTTTTGCCTTGTGTTATGGATACATTTGGATGCAGAATTGAAATTCTTCAAATCCATTTCACTTGGGACCTTCAGCTGATCTTGCGAAGGTTTGAATTCTCCTAATTGCCTGAGGAGAGACCTGTCATGAGTTACCGCTTTTACGGAGTAGCCGAGAGATTTTCGAGAAAGGACCAGGGGCGAAATCCTCCTACCCGCCCAGCCACATTTCTGCCCCGACCGGCCGGCGGGAGTCTCCGTAACACCGGCCGGTCAATGGGGTTTCCCATTGTGGGGCAGCCCCACGCCGTCGGGAAACCCCCGGGCGCCGGCAAAACGGAGACTCTCGCCGGCGGAGAATGACGCCCATGCTTCTGTCTGTTTTCTTAGCTTGTTTAGCCTGGAATGGGTTGCTTGTCTGAAACCAGAAGCTATTGCTTGAGGGATCAAGCATGGCTGACCAGAAGTCTTATCATCTGCTATTGGTGTGTTGGAAGGATTTCAATGTTCAAATGAGCCTGTTTTGGCCAGGTTATGAACACACCTTCCATGGCCAACAAGTCCTACAGTGAGATTCGAACCCACAGCCTTTGGCTCAGAGTTGGCGATATTGCCCACTGCGTCACAAGACACTGACCTGAGATATTTTACCAGAATCTTAATTGATGGGTTAATCTCACAGCCATACTACAAAAGATATCCTGGCATTTAATCATGAAACAGGCTTTGTAATCTTAAAGTAAACTCGTCATCACAAAACCAATTCTAATGGGATCAAATATTTTTTGAAGTTGCCGTGCCTTTTACTTGAAGCCCATGGGTAATTTAAATATCAAAGTAAATTTTTCACTGCTTGAAATTTTTTTCCTGTAATCGAATCTTGCTTTTTCTTCCCCCGGTGAGTATTTTTGACGTCTTGTTGTGTTCCATTTAATGAATATCTCACTTCTAATTTTACATTGGCAGGGGAGAATTTGTTTTCCGAACTGATTTCTGAATCTACTAATGGGGATGGTGGTGAGGATGAATTAGTTGGCAGATGGTTCAAACGTACTCTTGGTACTTTTTTAGGCGGCCCATTCCCAGCTGCAGTTCTCAAACTGGCTGTCCACAGGGAGTACACATGCACTCTTCCTGCGGTTGAACCGAGGGCAGGTGGATGTCACTGGTTCCTGTTAGCACATTGCAAGTTATATAAGTGAGAACTCAATGAGTGCCACTCTTAATGAAGCTAGCTGATATTTCTTAGATACCTTCTGATTGGAAGTGTAACTCCTCATTTCACCTCCGTGATGATCTTAGTGATGAGGCTGAAAACAAAAACAGGGTCATGCTTGTGCTATGGGCCAGGGTTTAGAGAACCCCGAAGTGCATCATGGAGTTCACCTGACCCACAACTTTTAATAGATTGTGGTATGGGGAGCACACGGCCCACTCTACAGGTGTGGTACAGCAGAAATTGAAAAGTATTTTTTAAAGCAAAACAATGATTATTCTATGAACTCAAGTTAACCTTTTTAAAACATACAGTGAACATCTTAACAACCATTAATTCAAATACAACCCCCAAAGCATACAATACTAAGTAATCCTTTAAGCTTTCCTTTTAACATCCATAAGACTTAAAACACCTTTTACCAGAAGCACATCAGTTTAGAGTCATTACTGTTATTAGTTTTAAATCACCAGGATTGATTTACAGTCTTTAGATTACAGAGAGAGACTCTAATACACCTTCTGGCTGTGACTGCAGCTATCCAGCTCTGAAAACAAAACTAAAACACACCCTGCAGCAAACAGCCTAAAACGAAAGTAAAAAGCTGACAGACAGCCCAGCTCCACCCACTCTCTGACATCACTGCAGTAATAAACACCCACTTCTTAAAGGTACTCTCACTACCGATATTTATATACACACCCATTTATAAACACCCATTTCTTTAAAGGTACCCTCACATGACACTTGGATGCTGTTTGCCTGACTGGTCTGACTTGCCATACTCCCTCTCTTTACTTAAAAAAGCACAACAGTCAATCCTGATGCCACCTGGATCTCGCAACAGGGAGGACGGGAAACAAATGATCATAGATTCATAGAATCCCTACAGTGCAGAAGGAGGCCTTTTGGCCCAGTGAGTCTTTAAATGAGTTGAGCTCTTCAGCCCCAACCACCAACTTTGGCAGTGGATTCCAGATGCCCATCACCCTCTGGGTGAAAATGCTTTTCCTCACGTCTCCATGACAATCACCTTAAATGTATGACCCCTGGTAATTGATCCCTCTGCTCGGAGAAACAAGTCTTTCCTGTCTAGGCCCCTCATAATTATGTTTGCTTCAATTAGGTTACCCCTTAGTCTTCTCTGTTCTAAGAAAAACAGTACTAGCCGATCCAATCTCTCCTCATAGCTGCAATTTTCAAGTCCTGGCAACATCCTTGTATGTCTCCTCTGCACTCTCTCCAGAGAAATTACGTCCTTTCTGTAATATGGTGACCAGAACCATTTTAAACAAAGCTTCCACAGTCTAAGAATTAAACAAAGCAAGCTACTAATTTAAAACTTATATTTTGTAAACTCTCATCTTTTAAAACCAAAAATCGTAGTAAACCACTTCCTATTTTGTTTCAAATCCAATTCAAAATCTCCACCATACCGTCCAGGTTCCTGAGAGTTTGTTTGCTTTCATGGGACCAAACCAAGTATGCCACAGCTCTCAGGAATTCAGTTGGATTCTCTTCAGCATTCCTGCTATTCTCTGAGGTGTGAGATTCCCTGTGACTCTTCTGTTAGCATCCGGCCAGGTGACTTTAACTCTAACTCTCTTTAATCATCCCTCATGATGTGGACACTCCAGCTCAAGCATGGGATTCACTGCCTTCTTGCTGAGTGGTCCACAACTGTCAGCAGATTTCTCTCTCTACTTGTCTCAAAGCCATTTCCAGGCCTCCAACCAGTTCTGAGAAACAAACCACACAGATAAACCCAAAACATAAGATTACCTCCCTCTATAGCTAACCTTGGTAACAATGCTTCATACTCTGGGATGCTTAAAACAAAAGTGTAAATGAATGTTCCAATGCAATGGAGATATAAACATGTGATCTTAGTGAGGGAGTGTCTGTGGTTAGAAGTTCATTTTGGAGTTAAATATGTCAAAAGACTTGCGAAAAACTATGCTATACAAACTATGTGCAAATAATACATTTTACTGTTGACCAGAAACTGAATTTGACTAGCCAGATAAATATTGTGGTTACAACAGCAGGACAGAGACTAGGATGAGCGGTGAGTAACCCACCTCTTGACCCTGTGAACAAGTCAGGTGTATTATGGAATGCGCTCCACTTGCCTGGATGAGTGCAGCTCCAACAACACTCAAGAAACACGACACCATCCAGGACAAAGCCTGTTTGCTACCCCTTCCACAAACATTCAATCCCTCCACCAGTGACGCACAATAGTAACAGCATCGACAAGATGCACTGCAGCAACTCACCAAGGTTCCTTTGACAGCAGCTTCCAATCCCATGACCACTGACATCTAGAAGGACAAGGGCAGTAGGTAACAAGGACTCCTACATCAGCCTCCTATTTATTGACTACCGCTTCGCCTTCAACACCATAATCCCAGCCAAGCCCGTATCAAAGCTCCAAAACCTAGGACTTGGCTCCTCACTCTGCAACTGGATCCTTGTCTTTCTGACCCATAGACCACAATCAGTAAGAATAAACAACAATACCTCCTCCATGATTGCCCTCAATACCGGGGCCCCGCAAGGCTGCAAATGTAGCCCCCTACTATACTCCCTACACACATGACTGCGTGGCAAAATTTGGCTCCAATTCCATCTACATGTTTGCTGAGTGGGTTAGATCTCGAACAACGATGAGTCAGAATGCAGGAGGGAGATAGAGAACCTAGTGGAGTGGTGTAACAACAAGAATCTCTCCCTGAATGTCAGCAAAACTAAAGAGCTGGTCATTGACTTCAGGAAGCAAAGTATCATTCACACCCCAGTCTGCATGAATGGTGCCGAGGTGGAGATGGTTGACAGCTTCAAATTCCTAGGTGTGCACATCACCAACAATCTGCCGTGGCCCACCCATGTCAACACTATGACCAAGAAAGCACAACATCGCCTATACTTTCTCAGGAAACTAAGGAAATTTGACTCTTGCCAACCTTTACAGGTGCACCATAGAAAGCATCCTATCTGGCTGCATCACAGCCTGGTACGGCAACTGTTTGGCCCAAGAATGTAAGAAGCTACAGAGAGTTGTGAACACCGCCCAATCCATCACACAAGCCCACTGTCATGATATGCAAATATGCAACCAATGAACACTCAGAATATGACACAACCAATGGGCAGTCAGGTCACTCAGAGGTGGCATCACCACAAGGGGGCATGACATAAACACTATAAAAGGGATGAGACACTCACCCTCTGCCTCTTTCCACAGACAGACATCTAAAGAGTTAGACAGGGTTGATCAGCAGCATCACACCCCAGCACGTGGCTTAGAGCAAGCTGGTACAGTTAGACTGAGTTACTACAGTTAGGTTAGCAGAGAGTCGAACTCATTTGAGAACTGTGTTAATAGTTCAATAAACACGTTGAATTTATTTCTGAGACTGGAGCATCCTTTAGTTAAGACTGCATCAAGTAGCAGCCTGAGTTATCCGCAGCAGCAGAACACAACATGATACCAGGAGTGACTGTTCAATCTATGTAGTTCAACTCAGCAAGATCCGTGACAACCAGCTACTGAATACAGGCACAATGGGCAAGATTCAGGCTCCTCATCAGCTCAGGACCACCGGCAACCTTAGTGCCAACTGGCGATCATTCAAGCAGAAATTTCAACTATGCATGGAAGCATTCAACCTCAATGGCGCGACCGATGCGCGGATGATAGCTCTTCTACTCACCACTGCGGGTGACCATGCGATAAAGATCTTCAACACCTTTCACTTTTCCAAAGGGCAGGACAAAACAAAGTACCAAACCATCCTGGACAAATTTGACAGCCATTGCGAGGTGGACACCAACAAAATCTTCGAGTGGTACATCTTCAAGCAGAGGATGCAAGATAAAGATGAATCCTTTAATTCCTATCTAACTAACCTTAGACTGCTAGCGCAATCCTGCAACTTCGGTGATATCACTGACCCCATGATCAGAGCCCAAATCGTTTTGGGAGTCCACTCTGATCCTCTGCGAGAGCAATTGTTGAAAATCAAGCACATGACCCAGCCAGTCGCGATTGAAACGTGTACTGTGCATGAGCACTCTAAAAATTGCTATTCACAGTACAAACCGCAGAAAGTGAAAAACAAGCCTCCCACGAGGTGGAGTGTGTTCAGGCCACCTCCTGGATGCAGCGCCTCCACATTGACGAAAGCGGCCATTTTGCGCGCCCTTCCCAGGGCCCGATGCATGCAATGCGATCGTGAACACGAAGCGGCCGAAAACCGCACTGCGCAGGTGCAGGCGTCCGAGAACCGCACCGCGCATGCACAACGACGCACTGAGCGTCATGACGCTGATGTCATGACGTATGCGAATTACGGCACTGCCCATTTTTTAAAAAACTGCCCCGCAAGAGGCATACGCTGTTTAAACTGTGGGAAACCAAACCACTATGCAGCCCTGTGCAGATCTGCACCACATGTCAGGAGCCACGCTCCCAATTCCGATAGCGGCGCATCAGAAGTGTGCAACACCGAATGCATGACTCTGATCCCGGCAGTGCTACAGATCCAGATGATGAATACCTGGACAACACTTACCGAGTGGGCATTATTACGAAGTGCGAATATGCCACACCGGACACATGGCAAGTCCAATCCATCCTGGCCGTGGATTCCGAGGACGAATGGCATGCAGTGATGAAGGTCAACCACTGCCCCATCCAGTTCAAACTGGACACAGGTGCCTCTGCCAACCTGAGCTCCTGCCATCTGCAGGTGTACAGCCAACACACACAAGCAAGCTTACGCTTCGAGATTGTTAAGCCTGACAGGGCGCCTCTGCTAGTTGCGCACACCTGCAACCAACTGAACCTCATTCAAAGGGTCTACGCAACGACGCCGTCCCATTCGGATCTTCAGGCCAGCATCAACGACATGCTAACCCAGTACCCGGATGTATTTAGCGGGATGGGCACACTGCCATACAAGAACAACATTCTACTGCGGCCTGATGCCAAGCCAGTGGTCCACTGTTGCTCTTTTTAACCTTAGTCTATTTGCTCTGTTTACGTCACCTTTGCTCACGAGTCGCCAGGTATCTTTATACCGCCACGTGGTTCAAGTTCAGGTTATGATTAATAATACAGCACACCGCTTAGTAAGGATTAAAACAACGGTCATTTATTATATACAACAAGCAATATTAATACCCTAATACTACTATTTATACAATAAACCTATCACTACTGACCAATACTTAACATTAGGAAGAGCCCACCAGGTCAGGCAAACGAATGGCTTGTCCAATCAAATCTGGCCCGCGGGATTCAAAAGGCTGCTACAGGTCGGTGGCTAGGTGTCTCTACCGGATAGCGATCATTGGATTCAAACTTACAGTTGCCGGTGGTTGGTCTTGCGAAGGTCTCGAGCAGGCGAAGATGAGAGAGAGAGAGATCTGAACTTGGACCTTCACTTTTATAGGGCCCAGGGGCTTCCCGCCTCCCGGGGCGGCCCTTGACCCTGAGTCCCAAGTGATTGGATTCTGTCCCCAATCTCTGGGGTCGATGTGTCCAATGGTGAGGCGATTCCTCGATCGGGGGGGTGGTCGCTCACCTGTCTTTGTTTCGGCCACTGCAGGCAGCGACAGGTCTGGCCCGGTATTCAATTGCTAATATGTTGCAATTGTTCCCGGGGATAGCCGATTTAACTGTGGATGTCTGAATAGATTGGCTGCAAACAGTCCTGAATGCAACTGCGAATCCCTGGGTTGATGGGCTGTTGATAGCCCTGAGTATCGATCTGTGCTACCTTCCCAGAGCCGAATATGCAAAACTGTCTGCAGTTGCCTGCTTGTGTCTTCTTGGCTGCTTTTCCCAGCAGTCTTTCGGGTTAGCCGTTTTAAACTGGGTTTTGGCCAGATTAATCGGAAGGCAGCCATTTTACATGGCTACATTCCCGCCTTGTGATCCTAACGCGAAGCGTGAAGGATCACATAAATTTTGTCCTCTTCGTTTCCCCACTGTGGGGGGGGGGGCACCTCCTACATGGCCACTACTCTGACCCTAGCTATGCACAAAAATTTACCTAAACAATTCTTGAGGGCGCTATGTCAGGCAGGGGCATGTATCTATAAAAAAATTAACTGGGAACCTCTAATTTTACCTAAACACTCTATACTCCTAAACATTGCATTATCCTATCTTCCTAAAACATACAACAACAATCACAACATTTAATATACTCTTTCCTGGCTTGGCAGTCAAGCTCAGGATCATACATTTGTTTTTTTATGAAACGTTCCGTAAATCTCTTTATTTACAGGAATAATGCACGTGAATACTCTTTATTCTTTATAGGTTGAGGGGGTCTGGGGTTTGGTCATAGCCGAATTTCGGGGATCGGATCCGATATACCGGGGTTCGAGCGCGGTACGCTCTCCTTTTCCACTTCCGGAGGCGCATGGTCTGTACTGCACAACTGAGTATAGCCAATGCCAACAGTGCCTCAATGATGTACGATAGAGAGTACCAAGTTATGAACTTGGCACACCAGGATAATGCAGCGTGGTTGGTGACTGGGCCCTCGGTACTACTGGGCAGTGAAGTGTTAACAGTAAAGGGGTTTGGAGTGATGGGGTCCGTGTTCCCGCGCAACAAAAAGTCCATAACAAGCATGTTGAGCGCGAAGAAAGGAGTCCTCATGACTGTCTTCTTTCTTTCCTTTTCCTGTTTTTTGCTGGTTTTCTCCGGACTTGGAGCTTCTGGAGTTCTGTAAGACAAGCGTAGTGTGTGTAATTACTTCGGTTTAATATCTGGTGTGTTAGTGTGTCTGTCCTTCTTGGGGCCAATTAAACCTTTATAATTGGTCACAGTATGTGACTCTCCCCCCATTTTTTTATTTTCAAAGGATACGGCACACTTCCCAATGGTGGACCAGTGCTAAGTTTATCATCCAAATGTTCCAGGATGTAAATAGCATGTGGCAGCAACCCAAAGGTTGCCTAAATAAAATAAAACTGTTTTTGAAAGAAAAGGTCGAATGAGGTGCGTGTGGGCCGCGACGGGTACGATTTGGGTGGAGTCCCCGGGTAGGATGGCTACCAATACCGTATCTTCCCTACCCGAGCGTTTTTGACCAATGGGGGGGTCCCCAGGCAGGGCGGGTCTCACGCCGTTTCTCCACTGCCTGAGCGACCAAAGAATGGACAAAAATGTAGTCATCATGGTGGGGTTACTGTTCTGAATCTACCATCAAATCAGAAGAGTAGCTACGATCGGGCGTCTGGTCTGGTGACCAGGTATCAGCTGAAAAGCTAGTTCCTCTGAATGGGCGTCTGGTCTCGGTGGGCCTCTGAGGCAAGTCCTCAGAGGTTTCGGCAGAATGGGTGTGTGGCGGTGGTGGGTGTCTGAGGCAAGTCCTCAGAGGTATCGGCAGAATGGGCGTGTGGCCGCGGTGGGGGTCAGTGGGAAAAGTTAAAAGGTTCAGGTGAATGGGTGTGGGGCGGTGAGAAAATTCTCCTGTAGGACGAACAACATTTAACAAACAGACAGACAAGATAAAACATTTAACAAACAGACAGACAATGTAAAACATTCTGCAAGTTCCATCAGAAAGGACAACACTTTTCACCAAGTGTCTCCTTTAAATCATCACGTGGACACCTCAGTTCTCGGTCGCTACGGGCTCTGCCATTTTCTTATCGAGAGTGCCTGTCGGTTGGGCACTCTGTGGTTTCTTAGGGCCATTGCATTCTCTAGCAAAATGTCCCAATTGTCCGCAATTGTAGCACTCTTGCGGTTTGGCTGGGGGGTTGCTCTTTCCCTCGTTTACCCAGGCGGGGTTGTGATGAGTGGTTCTTACTGCCTGCACGTCTGCGGCGGCTTGTTTTTCCTCAGGGGTTCTAGCTGCGGGTTTATTGTGAGCCGCTTGTTCCCAAACGCGGGACAATCTCTTGACCACCCACTTCTCATTATGAGCCTCCTCCGAGGGGTCAGAATTGCTACAGGCATTCTGTCCTGCTTCCGTGGCATGGGAGATAAGGGTGCGGGTCCACTTGGCCATATTGTCTGGGGACAAATGGGCACGATCTACGTTGCCGAAAACGGCTTCAAAGTGAATCCACAAGCGTCCTGCGAACGCTGTGGGGTGTTCAGACCTTTTCTGTCTGCATTTATTCAAACCGCCTACGGGGTCGCCCCGGTTGTACCCGATCGCATCCAGGATCACGGTATGCATTTCTGCAAGGATGCCTCCTCCTACATTCTGTGGGTCGGGAAGGGCTGCTGCGACCGATGGGTCTAAGCTGAGGACCGTGAGCTTTACCTGCTCTTTCTCATCCAGGCCGTACATGGTCGCCTGGTGTTTGACGGTGGCAAAGAAATGGTGTGGGTCTGAAGCGGGGAGGAACGGTGTGATTTTGGCACACGTGTCCCGTAATTGGGTCACTGTGAGGGGGGTGGAATATAAGACTTCCGCCTCGTCTGCTGTGGCGGTGCGGTGGGTTGTTACAGGGTTCATGGGAGCCTGTATTACCTGTTGTGTGGGGGGTGGGGGTGCTTTCCTCCTTTGGGGTTTTCCCTGTGCACATGCTCCCTGAACATATCTCTGCGCTGTCTCTTGCAATTCTTCCCAATCAGGACCGTCTTCCTGTTCTAAACTTTCCCCAAAGGTTTCTTGAAATCCCTTTTGGACAGAAAGCAGTGCTTTCAAGTCTGCAATCTGCTTTCGGCACTTTGCATGGTCCAAAGTACTCTGCCTTTGTTCCGTGGTTGTGGCGTGGAGCGCTCTCAAGGCTGCCTTGAGATCACTGCATTGTTTCTGGAGCGTCTCTATCTGGTTTTCTGTTTCTTTCTTTACCAGGACTGCACGCTGCAGGTCCTGATAAGCCTTTTCATATTGTGACTGGAAACTACTCAAGTGCGTCAGACAAGATTGGTGACCCCGTTTGGCGTCAGCCACCTCTTCGTCTTTTGCTGCTAATTTCCCTTTTAACTCCAGGTTCTCTTTCTCAATTTCGCATACATTAATTTTACTCATCCGATGTATGCCTTCTATTTCCTTGCGGAGCGTCCTGACGACCTCCTCTGTGCCTCGCAATTGTGCCAGACAGGACACAATTGCCATCGGCTTGCGCGCTTTTGCTAAACTCTTTCTGTGGATCTCACTCAGGTTCTCCCACCAAGTATGCCCTATACTTCCAGGACCTGAGTCGTCATTATTGCAGAAATCCTTCCACACGGGCCATCCTATGCCCTGCAGAATTTTGCGGATTTCCACTTCCCAAACGGGACACTGTCCCGCTCCTACGCTGCTGACTGGTGCGACAGCAAAATCTTCGGGGTTCATGAGGCGCTGCATCGCTTGCATTGCCTGCATGGCTCTCTCTTATCTGCTCGTTACGTTCGAATTTGGAGCAGGGGGCTAAGGTGGTGTGGTAGATGCGGGTACGGCTTGCGCTAATTTCCGAAATACCAACTGCCGATAGTTTTGACGCAACAAGAAATCTATCAGTTTTGCCTTATAACCCTGTTAGTTACGCATGCATATACACACTTCCGAATTGTGAATTATTAACCAGAACCGCTTGAACACATGTGGGTTTTTTTTTTGTTTCCGATTGGATTCTAATTCAAAATGTTGGGGTTCTCCCGGAGTGGTTTTCCACTTCTAAGTTGGGTCCCGTCAGGATGTCGCCAATTATGTTGCTCTTTTTAACCTTAGTCTATTTGCTCTGTTTACGTCACCTTTGCTCATGAGTCGCCAGGTATCTTTATGATACCGCCACGTGGTTCAAGTTCAGGTTATGATTAATAATACAGCACACCGCTTAGTAAGGATTAAAACAACGGTGATTTACTATATACAACAAGCAATATTAATACCCTAATACTACTATTTATACAATAAACCTATCACTACTGACCAATACTTAACTTTAGGAAGAGCCCACCAGGTCAGGGAAACGAATGGCTTGTCTAATCAGATATGGCCCGCGGGATTCAAAAGGCTGCTACAGGTCGGTGGCTAGGTGTCTCTACCGGATAGCGATCGTTGGATTCAAACTTACAGTTGCCGATGGCTGGTCTTGCGAAGGTCTCGAGCAGGCGAAGATGAGAGAGAGAGAGATCTGAACTTGGACCTTCACTTTTATAGGGCCCAGGGGCTTCCCGCCTCTCGGGGCGGCCCTTGACCCTGAGTCCCAAGTGATTGGATTCTGTCCCCAATCTCTGGGGTCGATGTGTCCAATGGTGAGGCGATTCCTCGATCGGGGGGTGGTCGCTCACCTGTCTTTGTTTCGGCCACTGCAGGCGGCGACAGGTCTGGCCCGGTATTCAATTGCTAATATGTTGCAATTGTTCCCGGGGATAGCCGATTTAACTGTGGATGTCTGAATAGATTGGCTGCAAACAGTCCTGAATGCAACTGCAAATACCTGGGTTGATGGGCTGTTGATAGCCCTGAGTATCGATCTGGGCTACCTTCCCAGAGCCGAATATGCAAAACTGTCTGCAGCTGCCTGCTTGTGTCTTCTTGGCTGCTTTTCCCAGCAGTCTTTCGGGTTAGCCGTTTTAAACTGGGTTTTAGCCAGATTAATCGGAACGCAGCCATTTTACATGGCTACACCACGCAGAGTCCCTGCTCCACTGGGAGAGCGCCTGAAGGCAAAGCTCACGAGTCTACAACAAAAAGGCATCATCTCCAAGGTCACTGAACCAACCGACTGGGTCAGCTCGATGGTGTGCGTAAATAAGCCTTCAGGGGACCTACCGACCTGCATAGACCCCAAGGTTCTAAACAAAAACATTATGCGGGAACATTAGCCCATCCCAAAGAGGGAAGAAATCACGAGTGAGATGGCACACGCGCGCTTCGTCACAAAATTGGACGCATCCCAAGGATTTTGGCAAATCCAACTTGAAGAATCCAGCAGAAGGCTCTGTACCTTCAACACGCCTTTTGTCAGATTCTGCTACAACCGAATGCCATTTGGCATCATCTCGGCATCAGAGATTTTCCATCAAATCATGGAACAGATGATGGAGGGAATAGAAGGGGTTCGTGTCTACGTTGACGATATCATAATCTGGTCCACAACCCCAGAGGAACATGTGTCGCGATTCAAGAAAGTATTCTGACTCATACATGAACATGGCCTCAAGCTAAACAGGTCCAAGTGCTGTTTTGGGACATCCACGCTGAAGTTCCTGGGCGATCAGATTTCGCGACACGGTGTGCGCCCGGACACAGACAAAGTTAAAGCAATCGAGGCAATGAAAGTCCCCAAGGACTGCGCTTCCTGGGAATGGTCAATTTCCTTGGCAAGTTCATCCCGAATTTGGCCACACACACCGCGGCCCTATGCAACCTAGTGAAAAAATCAACCGCCTTTGAGTGGAAGGCGGAGCACCGAACAGAGTGGCTTGAGCTGAAAGCCAAGCTCACCACTGCACCTGTCCTTGCATTCTTTGACCCAGACCGAGAGACCAAGATATCCACAGATGCGAGTCAGGATGGCATTGGGGCGGTGTTGCTTCAAAGAGACGAAACGTCATCCTGGGTACCAGTAGCATACGCGTCACGGGCAATGACACCCATTGAGACCAGATATGTGCAGATTGAGAAGGAGTGTTTAGGTCTTCTCACCGGCATCCTCAAATTTCATGGTTATGTCTACAACTTGCCAACATTTACTGTTGAGACGGATCTTAGTCCTCTGGTCCACATCATCCAAAACGACCTGAACGACATGACGCCTCGTTTGCAGAGAATTCTGCTCAAGCTCCGGAGGTATGATTTCAATTTAGTGTACACACCTGGCAAGGAGCTAATCATCGCCGATGCATTGTCCCGCTCCATCAACTCACCCAGTGAACCACTGGAGATCATCCAGCACATTGAATTGCAGGTACAACTGTGTGCAAGCACTCTCCCGGCACAGATGAGAAGATCGTTCTCATCCGAGAAGAGATGGCCAAAGACCCCCTGTTGCAGCGAGTCATCCACAACCTCAGCAATGGCTGGCAGAAAGGGCAATGCCCTCAATTCTACAACGTCAAGGACGACCTGACACTGATCGACGGCATCCTGCTCAAGCTGGACAGGATAGTCATCCTGCTACGTCTCCAGAGCATGGTGCTGCGGCAGATTCATGAGGGTGGCCTGTACGTAGAAAAGTGCAGACGCAGGGATCGGCAAGCTGTCTACTGGCCCGGCATCAACCAGGACATCATGGACATGGTCCTGAACTGCAAAACCTGTCAGAGGTTCCAACCAGTGCAGAGCAAGGAGACGCTCCAACCACATGACCTAGAGACCTCTCCGTGGTCCAAGGTTGGCATTGACCTAGTCCACACGAATGGTCACCACTATATCTTTATCATCGATTACATTTCCAATTATCCTGAGGTGCTGAACCTGCCAGACCTCACCTCACGGACCGTCATCAAAGCATGTAAAGAGACATTCTCACGGCATGGCATCCCGGACACCGTCATGAGCGAGTGCTTCCACAGTCGAGAATGGTCCACGTTTGCCAAGAGCTACAATTTCAGGCATGTCACCTCCAGTCCGCACTATCCGCAGTCCAATGGCAAAGTCGAAAAAGGGGTGCACATCGTTAAGCACCTCATCCGCAAGGCCTCGGACTCCCCTTCCGACATACACCTTGCACTACTTGCCTACCGGGAGACTCCCTTGTCCACTGGCATGTCGCCAGCTCAACTGCTGATGAACAAGGACCTGCGGACGACGCTTCCAGCCATACACCTGCCCAACCTTGACCACCTCCCGGTGCTGCAGAAGATGCAGCATCTTCGCGACAGCCAGAAGCAGGGCTATGATGCACATGCCATCGATTTGGACGTGCTGTCCCCGGCAGACACGGTCAGGATCAAGATACCAGATGGTGGGTGGTCTGCTCCGGCTGTCGTTGTTCGACAGGCCTCGCCCAGATCCTATGTCATACGTATGGCTGATGGCTCCATTTTGCGAAGGAATCGAAGAGCACTGCGAAAAGTTGCTTGCCCACAACCACTTTCCCCTCCATTTCCACATGTCGACTTGCCACCTCCAGACACCTCGAACCACGAGGCCACCAGTCATGCCTCCCACTTGCCTGTCAAGACACCGTCATCCCCTCCACCACCTCTCCGGCGGTCGACGAGGATCAGACGCAAGCTGCAGAGACTGGACTTATGAGCATTTGTTTTCTTTGTTCTGTTCTGTATTCCTCAGTCAGTCACATTAGACAGACACATTCACATGTATATACCATCTAACAAAAAAGGGAGAGATGTCATGATATGCAAACATGCAACCAATGAACACTCAGAATAGGACACAACCAATGGGCAGTCTGGTCACTCAGAGGTGGCGTCACCACAAGGGGGCATGACCATAAACACTATAAAAGGAATGAGGCACTCACACCTTGCCTCTTTCCACAGACAGACATCTAGAGAGATAGACAGGGTTGATCAGCAGCATCACACCCCAGCACGTGGCTTAGAGCAAGCTGGGACAGTTAGACTGAGTTACTACAGTTAGATTAGCAGAGAGTAGAACTCATTTGAGAACTGTGTTCATAGTTCAATAAACACGTTGAACTCATTTCAGAGTCTGGAGCATCCTTTAATCAAGACTGCATCAAGTGTCAGCCTGTGTTATCCGAAGCAGCATAACACAACACCCGCCTCCCATCCATTGACTCTGTCAACACCTCCCGCTGCCATGGGAAAGCGGGCAGCATAATCAAGGACCCCCCCCCCCCGGGTTATTCTCTCTTCCAAATTCTTCCATCGGGCAAGAGATACAAAAGTCTGAGAACACGCACTAACAGATTCAAAAACAGCTTCTTCCCCGCTGTTATCAGATTCCTAAGTGACCCTCTTATGGACTGACCTGATCTCTTCACACATCTTGTCTACTGAGTAGTACGACACTCCTGTATGGTTTACCTGTTGCCTGCGTCTATGTACTTACATTGTGTTTTTTCTGTTTACCTTATGTAGTTTCTTTTCACGTACGGAATGATCTGTCTGAATTGTACGCAGAACAATACTTTTCACTGTACCTCGGTACACGTGACAATAAACAAATCCAATCCAATCCAAGATACCTGGGAACCCCACCACCCTCAAGTTCCCCTCCAAGTTACACACCATCCTGACTTGGAAATAAGTCACCGTTCCTTCACTGTCGTTCGGTCAAAGGCCTGGAACTCCCTCCCTAACAGCACTGTGGGTGTACCTACACCACCTGGACTGCAGCAGTTCAAGAAGACAGCTCGCCACCATCTTCTCAAGGGATGGACAATGGTTGCTGGCCAATCCAGCGATGCCCACATCTCT
Source organism: Scyliorhinus torazame (assembly GCF_047496885.1). Classification (NCBI taxonomy): domain Eukaryota; kingdom Metazoa; phylum Chordata; class Chondrichthyes; order Carcharhiniformes; family Scyliorhinidae; genus Scyliorhinus; species Scyliorhinus torazame. The sequence goes on from NC_092718.1 coordinate 197,418,164, forward strand.
TGAATGTATAACACGATGAGAATAATTTACATAACATTGCCTCTTTCTTCCCAAACATGTGGCTTTTCAGGGAGAAAAAAAATCAACCTCCATTAACTCGGGTAGCTTCGACAGGTAGTTCTGCAATTCCCTTCCATCTTTATTTGAAATGTTCCTGTGCTTAGCCGAATGCTTCATGTGGTAACGTTTCTGCCTACTAAAGACAAACACATGTTTTTCCTGTAGGTTCTTTCTCTACAAATATGGGCAATGGCCTGGGGATTTTGAGGTTAAAAATAATGACATATCCATCATTACTAATGGCTAAATTATACAATGATTTCAGGTGACTGCACATGCTCAGTTAAACACAAAAATCAGGAAGCTGCTGTCCAAGAGCACTGCTCCTCCAGACACTTCATCGCAATAGTATCTCACAGATAGACTTGCCATGTAAATACATGGAACACCATGACATTGAGGAATTTATTTAATAGATAACATACCTGAATAAAAAATTTTTAAATTCCAATTAAGGGCAGCTTAGCGTGGCCAATCTACCTAACCTGCACATGTTTGGGGTGTGGGGATGGGGAGAATGTGCATACTCCATACGGATGGTGACCCGGGGCCAGGATTGAACCTGGATCCTCGGTACTGTGAGGCAGCAGTGCTAACAACTGCGCCACTGTGCCACCCGAGGATGAATGAATTTTCAACACAGCCTTAATTGCTGCCAAATAACAGTCTGGCACTGAAAATGCTCAGTCTCATCTCTTCAGTTACCGGAGATTTAAAAAAAAAATTAGAATATGTTTACATTTCTTCCTGGCTCCCCCTCTCTTGATTCCATCCTTCGTGCCCTCTTTACTCTGCTTTCTCGACATGATTCTGCATCAAATTCAATATTCTAACTTTCTGTTCAGGCATCTGTGTGCTTCAGGAAGTTTTCAAACAGGAATGTGGAATAGCAGCGGGGCTGAATGGCCTTCATTATCCATAATTATCTTATGATCTCGTCATGGATGTTCATCAAATCTGTGTTACTGAAAGCAAACATTGGAAGTATTCAGCCTGCAGCATGACTCTGTCCTGCCCTCTGCTGTGTGTGACTGTCTTCTGTCACTGATTTGCCTCTTTTCTCCATGCAGTTATTTTATGTCAAATCATACAGAGCAAGCTGCTGAAGGGCAGATGGTTTCTGCTCAGGTCCTGTCACCCTGCACTCTCGACCTCGATATAGTCGTTTGAACAAGCCATAATCTACAATAGCTGTGATTAAACGCTGATTCCCGTACCAGCCTCCCCGAACAGGCGCCGGAATCTGGCGACTAGGGGCTTTTCACAGTAACTTCATTTGAAGCCTACTTGTGACAATAAGCGATTTTCAAGTCATTTTTTTTTTCCATTATGAAGGGAGAACAAATTAAACAATTGGAAAAAATATAAAAATGCAAAATAAACAAATCACGGCTATGGGTATCTTTTAGCAGTAAGCAACCATTTATAACTCTGTCATATACAGTGGGAGATGAGGAACATTTCATAGTAGCGCGGGCTGGTTTTAAAAAGTTAACCAGAAGTTGGTTTACCATAATCTGTTCATTGTGGGAAAGTGTGGTGGAAGTTGGAGCTACGCAAAGATCTACTTCATTGGTATTTAGAGGTGAACCAACAGCAAGTTTGATCTCATATATTCAGTGACTGAACTGCAACTCCCATGAGCTCTTTAATCCCCGTCATTCTATCTCCTTGTTAGTTTGCTATATTTTGTCCCATGCAGCATTTCCTGGTTGAGCAGATTGCCAGATGATGTCCTGAACCTCAACCCACACCCCCTCCCAACCCCAATCCATCCCAGGTCTTTTTTATTTATTCTTTCACGGGATGTGGACGTCGCTGGCTAACCCAACATTCGTTGCCCATCCCTAATTGCCCTTGAGAAGCTGCAGTTGAGCTGCCTTATGAACCACTGCAGTCCACCTGGTGCAGGTGAACGCACAACACTGTAAGGCAGGGAGTGCCAGGATTTTCATCCAGCCACTGTGAAGGAATGGTGATATAGTTCCGAGGTGGGATGGTGTGGGACTTTGAAAGGAACTTGCAGGTAGTGGTGTTCCCACATCTCTGCTGCCCTTGTCCTTCTAGGTGGCAGATATCACGGGTTTCGAAGGTGTTGGCAAAGGTGCCTTGGCGAGTTGCTGCAGGTGCATCTTGTAGATGGTAAACATGGCTGTCACTGTGCTTCAGTGGTGGAGGCAGGGAATGTTTAAGGCAAGTGTTGTTAAATGTTTGTAAGTAACGGCTAAAAGGTGCAGGAAAAAGCCAACGTCACTTTAAACCTTTGCCATTGAAGGACAGTTATCTTAACCCATTGACCAGGTGGTGTTGTAGCCATCTGGGATGGCCACGTCCCGATTACAAAATGGACACTTGCAAAGACTGCAGGGAAAATTGGACAATGCTAAGAAACAAGCAGGTGCAAGCTCTGTCTATTGACGCTCAGACAGGACAGAAACTACCAAACGATTTACATACTAATGAGCCATCTCTGGGGACAAAAGGGAAACATTTAGATACACAATGTTAGGACAGACTCCCCGGCGCCAGAAGAAGCTAAGACAAAGCTGACTGACAGTCACCAGGACACGCCCAGCGATCAGGGAACCACCCCTCTATTGGAGGAAAATCAATACCGATGATTGGGAAAGACCCAATTAGTTGAGGCCAAGTTCAAAGCCCGCCCAAAAGAGCGCAAAGCCCTTTGCAGTTTAAGAGGTATCACTCAAGGGAGAATCTCTCTCCTTTGGCTTTGGCTCTCAGCTAAGAGAGAGACCAGCCTAGCAGCTACAGCAGACCAAGTAAGTTCCAAGTCAACGCCCGCTACGAGATAGACACTCCTAGTTGCTACCCTGTAAACAGCTCAACCCAGCAGCCTCAGAACCGAGCAACGGCCATTGTTCCTCTGACTGAGTGGGCGCCCAAAGCTAAGTATAGGCCTTAGTAATAGTGGTAGTTTAGTTTGTAGAGTTTATGCATGAGTAGATTTGACTGTGTGTAAATAAATGAGCATTGCTTTTGAACTTACTAACTGGTGTATCGAGTCATTGATCAGTATTTGGTTCTGAGCCTTGTGGCGGTGTTGAAAGACACCTGGCGACTCTTGAGCAAACGTGATTAAATAGAGCCAAATTAAGAGCCAACCAAAAGTTAGCAACAGTGTGCAATACTGGATTACCGTGATTTACCTGGTAGTTTTTCTCTCCCTAAAGCAGGATTTCGGAGTGCAACGCATCAGTCATTAAAAGTTTAGCAAGGTCACAAAATAGCAAACCAAGCACTCGCCGTTATTTCTAGAGGGATAGAATTGAAAAATAGGAAAGTTATACCAAATCTGTATCGGGCGTTAGTTAGAGCACTCTTCTAATACTGTGTGCCATTCTGTTTGCCATATTGTAAAAAGGAGAGGGAGGCACTGGAGAGGTTGCAAAGAAAATTTGTAAGGATGATACCTGAAATGTGTGGTCATGCATATCAAGAAAGGATTCAGAGGCTGGACCTATTTTCTCTGGGAAAAAAAGGCGGAAGGGTGACTAACCTTTAAAATTCTGAAAGGTTTTGATAGAGTGGATACAGAGCGAATGTTTCTTCTTCTGGTGAAGAGCGCAACTGGAGGTCATCAATGTAAGATAATTACCAAGAAACCCAACAGGGGAATTGGAAGAAAGTTCTTTACCCAAAGAGTGGTAAAAATGTGAAACCCGTAACGACAGGGAGTGATTGAAATGAATAATATGGAGAGATTTGAGGAGCAGTTAGACAAGCATTTGAGGGAGTAAGGAATAGAGGGACGGTGGTAGATTTAGTTGAGGGAAGAGGCTCAACTGTGGCAAGACACCAGCATGGGCTGATTGGACCAAATGGCCTGTTTCTGTGATACATATCCGATGCAATCCTTATCTCGGTACTTCAACTTGTGCGATAGCTAAAAGAAGGAAGCCCAGATAGAAAAGAATGTAAGTCCATATAGACTTTTTCAGAGCATTTAATGTTGTCAACTAGAATGTGCCGCTGGAGAGCATGGGACTACACATTCAAAGTGCCAGATGAACAGAAAAAAGAAAAATCTAAAGAAAAGCAAAGAGCTTCCATCGCGAAAAGGACAACGGGTTCTGGCGCTCTTAAATTATGAAACAAGATAGTTTGTTGTTTTCCAGCTCTCATTCACTTCACGGACAACGTTTGTTTTTTTCTTGAGGTTCTACAGTGAAACATTTTAATCAGCCTGACCCTAGGTACGGAATAAATAGGTTCCACCAGCAGCTTAATCGGGTTGTGAATGTTTCTAAGGATGGGAGTGTTTTTTTTTGTGTTTGTTTTTTTAAAAAAAATTTAAATTCTCCTTTTTCACATTTTATCCCACATTTACACCCATCAACAATAAACAAAAATCAACAAGATATGTCAATCGCCATAATAACAACGATCCCATCCGCCCACCAACCCCCAAACCTCAACCCGCATGTTTACATAAACAAATGCCAAAAAGGAATCAGGGATTACCCGTAGTCACCCTTAATCTACACAGCTCTCCATCCCCCACCCACCCCCCCAACCAACGCCATCCAGCCTCTAAGAGAGTACCGTACATGATACCCCAAAGTTGTACCCCCCCCCAAGTCTCCAGCTCCTCCCGTCCACTGCCTCTTGTAAAACTCCTCCTCCCAACCTCGGTTCCCTCCCCCCAACTTGCCACCCCGGCTAGACCACTCGGACCCTGTTCTGCCAAGCTCCGATGGCCGCAGCCCCTCCCCCCACCTCACTCCCGTTCACTGGCCGGCTTAAACCGGCCAGCGTGGAGGCCCCCGCCCGGGTCCCTTTCCCACTTGCCCGGCCCTAGGAAAGCCCAAAGATCCCCTTTTAGCACACAAACCCCGCATATCCACCTACACCCCAAAGAACCCTCCTTTCGAGTGAAAGTCCCGTCCCTTCCCTTGTCCAAATATATGCAACATTGGCTCCTTTAGCCTCTACACCCGCACGCAGTGAAACAAAAAAGAAGAAAATACAGTCATGAGGTTACATCGGCACATGGCCATTCCTCAATTTGTCAGTTCTGCCACAGTCCTTCTGCCTTCGCAAACTCCTCCGCTGCTTCCGCCGTTCCAAAATAAAAGTCCCTGAGCTTATAGGTCACCCTCAGCTTCGCTGGATATACAATGCCGCACTGCACCTTGCCAATGTACAGTGCCCTCTTCACCCGGTTGAAGGCAGCCCGCCTCCTCGCCAGCTCCACCGTAAAGCCCTGGTATACACGTATACCAGCTCCAGCCCACTGCACCACCCGCTTCTGCTTGGCCCAGCTCAGGACCTTCTGCTTCGCACTGTACCTCCGGAAGCACAGAGTCACTGCCCTTGGCGGCTCACTCGCCTTTGTACAGGCCTCCACGACCGATGAGCCAAATCCAGTTCATATCGGGAGGGGTCCTCCCCCTCCCCCAATAGTTTTGCCAGCATCGCGGCAAAATACTCAGTCGGCTTCGGCTTCAACTCCTTCGGGCAGCCCCACGACCCTCAAATTCTGTCACCTGGATCTGTTTTCCAGATCTTCCATTTTTCCTCGCAGATCCTTGTTAGTGTCCATCACCTTCCGCATCTCCTTCCCCATCGAGGCAAGTTGATCACCGTGCTGCAATACCGTCTCCTCCACTTCCTTCAGCGCCTCCCCTTGCTCTCGCACCTCCGCCACTGCGCTCGCCACCTCCGTCCTCACCGGGGAAACCGCCTCCTCCACCAGCACATTCAAAACTTCCCTCATCTCCTTCCTCACCGTCTCCATGCATTTCTCAATCTGCGCCAACTGCTTTTGGAATTCCGCAGCCATCACATTAGTTATTTCTTCAGCCGTAAGCACTGCGGCCTCCCCTGGTGCTCCAGCCTCCATTTTCTTTGTTGACCCCGCGGTGACCTTTCCACTCTCCAACGGACTTTCAGCCGCTTTTTTCCCGGCCGTTCTTTTGGTGTTTTTCGACATCCTTCTTCTCCTTGCGCTGTCTCCCGACTTTTACTGCCGTCGCTGGCCCTAGGACCGGGCGTTACTCCCCGAAAATGCCGTTCCCGAACGGGAGCCCTCCAATGTGCGGCTGCCTCCCGCCCGCCGTCACCGGAAGTCGGGAGCGTTTTGTTGATAAACTTTCACAAAATAGGCTTCGTTTTACTGAGTATTTACTTCATACTGATCACAAAACCGAAGAGATGCAATTATGAACCGTGACAGGAGACAGTCTAAATAAATAAAGCTGCCAAAGTCAGAACTGGTTAAAGGCAGGTCATTTCACACAAGTCTTCCTTTGTGCGTCCCTCATTTAAGAGATACTTTTAGGGATTGTAAATTTCACAAGCTATTTCATTATCCCCTTCCTTTTATAGAGATTGTCTTATCACTTTGTACAGGCTGATGCACAGAATAATTGTCTCCAATAAACAAAGGGCCATTTTATTACTAGGCTCTCGTCATCCGTTGTGTATTGCATATTTACAATTAACATTGACAGCCTAATAACTAGTTCGCTGTGATCGGTCATAAAATTGCTGTTCTGCTCTTTGAACTGCATGAAGTAAAATGAAAGCCATTATATTCTATTCCTGATAATTATCATTTTTCATGCTTATGAGTTTGAATTATCCAATAATTTGAACGAAGCAAAGTGGGAACTTTGTGCGGAATTTGATTTTAAAGTAGACGGCACCAGATCAATGTCCCGTGCACCTTTATGGTTACTTTGAGAATATTAGAACAATCCTTAAATTGAGGAGCTTGGGCATTATACATTAAGGATCTTAATTGTCAGTGTTATTGGGAGAAAATAGTGTTTCCGAAGGTAGCCAGTCTCCCTTTTGAAGCGACAATGTGATAATCGTAGATAATATCAGTGTCCTGGAGGTAAATTGGTCAGATTAGAGGCAACCTGAGAGGTGAAAGTGCAAATGTCTTAGGACACCATATGAAGCAAAGTTTTACGTTGCCTTGTGTAAGAACAATGATCGCAGTTCAGCCAATTAATTTATCCAGGAAGCATTTTGGAAAATTTCCTGTGGAGTATTCTGTGAATGCCACATGCTTTCATTCTCCTCGCTCTTCATCGGCATTGATTGGTAACCTGGAAGTGACTGAGCATTTGGATTCCTCTGATCATTCCAGCTCAATTTGATGTTCTATCAAAGGCTGAAACCTTTAGAGCACACTTTAAGACGAGCAAATTGCAGCTTCAAAAAGGATGATGTAGGAGGTGGAACTAGAATAATGGAAATAGTATTAGAGTAATGGAAATAATAGTGGTTAGCACTGTTGCTTCACAGCACCAGGGTCCCAATTTCGATTCCCGTCTTGGGTCACTGTCTGTGCGGAGTCTGCACATTCTCCCCGTGTCTGTGTGGGTTTCCTCCGGGTGCTCCGGTTTCCTCCCACATGGCCTGAAGGACGTGTTGTTCAGTAATTTGGACATTCTGAATTCTCCCTCTGTGTACCCGAACAGGCGCCGGAATGTGACTTTTCACAGTAACTTCATGAAAATGAAATTAAATGAAAATCGCTTATTGTCACAAGTAGAATTCAAATGAAGTTACTGTGAAAAGCCCCTAGTCGCCACATTCCCGCGCCGGTTTGGGGAGGCTGGTACGGGAATTAAACCGTGCTGCTGGCCTGCCTTGGTCTGCTTTCAAAGCCGACGATTTAGCCCTGTGCTAAACAGCCCCTTTTTCATTGCAGTGTTAATGTAAGCCGCCTTGTGCCAATAAAGATTATTAAAAAGTAAAATTATTGAAAGGAAGCAGCAAGCTATTTTAAAGTGGAATTAAACTTCTAAAGAACAAAAGCACAATAGATTAAGACCAACACTGCAACTGCTAAATCAGTAAGTGAAAATTGAGCTTCTAACCATTTATATAAAATAATAAACAGTTTAAAAGAATACCGGAGAACAGGAATGGGAGAGCTACAAGATCCAATTGGGATAATTGAAAGGAAGAAGACCCAGAAATGTGGATATCAGCAGGACACAATGTTTCTGCTGTGAGATAATGCCTCATCTCATGTTGCATTGCCCCTGGACAATTGGAGGCTCTGTTGTTGGGAGGGGAGGATTGCAGGGATGGGGGTAGGGTGCTTATCTCCATTGAGAGAAATTGAACAAAGTTTTGAATGAGTACATTTAGACTGTGACCTTAGTGACTGTGTCACTGTGAAGCATAGGATTGATGCATAGTTACAGTGTGAATCTGGAGTTTGGGGCTTGACTTAATCTGGAGAGAAGCTATTTGAGGCTATTTGGGTGTTGTAGCCCCATACTGCCTGGACTTCAACAACAGATGAAGTGTAGCTCCAGTGTGGGTGTAAAACTGTTATTTTCAGCTGGGATTGGCAAAGAAAGTAGAGGCTATAAGAGCAGTTATGACACATAGATTTGCGACTGGTACGAAATGCAAAGCTAAATGTCAAAATGTATTTATGCAGCATTGCATCTATAATATACCAGATCCAGTAACTATTCTTAAAAAATTTGAAGATGAGCAACATATTCCAATATACCAAAAAGTCATGAAGCCGGAATCGAAATATGACAGATCAATGGTCCAAATTCTATAATGATAAAAATCATAATATCAATTGAAATAATGGGCTGGACCCACCGGTCGCGTTGTGCCTGAAAAGCAGTGCTCTGCAATGCGACCGGTAAATGCTGAGAGATCCCACTACCAGGATATACCCGGCTCGCCACGCCTCCGAGATCTAACTTTCTGGCAAATCTGTATATTAGAGAGTCAGCTAGTCTCACCATAATATGTATTCCTGAGTTTTAACCAAAATGTGGGATCTCACCCCCTTGCTTTGGAATGCTCGGGCAAGCGCAGTTCAGTGCTGGTGTCCACAAACGGGTGCGTGCCCTCTGGGCAGGTTGGTACACCCTGGCATTTCTGGTACCACCCATGTTCCCTGGCAATGCCACGGTGCCCAGGTGGCACTGACAGCTGGCAGGGGCACTGTTGGGGTACCAGGCTGGCATTTTTGTGCAGCAGTGATAGGGCTAGGGGGTGCCATTCGCGTGTGTGGGGGGAGCCTGAACCGGGGACCCCCCACCCTTATATTGTGTTAGGAGGGTTTTGGGGTTGCATCATGGGCGAGCGGAGCTCTTCAGTGCAGAAAATGGGGATTAAGTGTATTCCCATCGGGGAGTCCCCCGCTGAGGTACCGATTTACCCGGATGGGCATTAGATAGCAGGATGACTCTCGCGCTCCGAGCGCCGGGAAACACCCGGCTAATTTGCATGCTCCGGGACTCCGTCCCCATTCGTATAGATCGCGCCCAATGTTACTAATGCTCTTCAAAAGGCTACAGAAGCTAGGCAAAGAAGTCAACCATATGATAGGTAAGTTATCACTGATCTAATGGAATTCTTCATAAAGGTGCCATGCTAGTAGATGCGAGTTTTTTTAGTGAATATAATCTACTTGCATTTTTAGATTAAAGTTCCACGTGTGAAAGTTTAAGGAAGGAAATTAATGGATTACAATCTGCCGAGCAGAAAAAAAGAGTGAAGTGGTTGTGAACAGGAAAAGCTCTGTTTGGCACCCATTCCTACTATTCATGAATTACTTTGCTGAGAGCATCTCTTACACCATTGGCCGATAACATCATGTGTCAAGTATCAGGGAGCTAACAGGACTGTAAAGACCTGGATCAATTCAGCAGATAGCCATTCCATAGTCTCAGTGTAAGATAACAACTAGTGAACTGAGAAACAGTAAATGTACACAGGGGAAGGATGTGCAATAGTGGGGGAGGGAAACATTGGGATGTGATTGCTCACTAAAAGCTTCCAATCAATATAAGTATATCAACAAAACTAGTCCAATACTATAGCATTAAACTATAGATCAACATTATTCCAGCCTTGAGTCTATCATTGCAAAAGCAACAGTTGTAATATTGTTTGTATCCCTTAAGGCTCTATCCTCTCAAAAAAGATATTGGTGCAAAGGAATAAAGTTAAAGATAAGAGAGTTGCAGAGCCAGCTTTTCACGAGGGGAAAAGATGATGAATGATCCAGCTACAAGATGCCGAGAGGCATAGCTGTGCTGACTCAGAGTACCGAAGTGAATAATAATAATAATAATCACTTATTGTCACAAGTAGGCTTCAATTAAGTTACTGTGAAAAGCCCCTGGTCGCCACATTCCGGCGCCTGTTCAGGAGGACCGGGGTTTAAAATTTAACCAGATTTAAGATTAGATTTTTATAGAAATTGTTTTTCCACAGAACCTTGGCCACATTGAGAAGACTGGAAAGGGAAACATTGGTGCAGCATCAATGAACTCCTCAAAAAAGGAGCTGGAAAATGTTTGACTGGAAACTGGACTAAATATTTTGGATATGGATGTAAACGATTATTCTGATTATCAAATACCACACGGGACACATGTCCCTGTGCTACTGAGATCAGGAGGCGGTGTTGCCTATTGAAAGTAGACAAAGGCTGAATAATGCAGATGACGGATGGATGGATACCCTGGAGATTTGTTTGAATACTTTTGGTGATCAGGGAATATATTAACAGAATCCTCCTCCGGGGATTATTAGACCTGAAATGAGTCAATGATAAGGTAGATGGTACTTGGATTGTAGAATGAATGGACTTACAGACAACGGGCTGGATTCTTCGGCTTCGCCCACCATAAGATCGCCACAGATGGGGCGGGGACCATATAAAGGTCCGTTGACCTTGGGTGGGAATTTCCGGTCACTAGGCAGGCGCAGCCAAAGAATCCCGCCCAGTGTAAAATAAGGATACAATACTTAAGGGGATGCAGGATCAGGGGGACCTAGATGTGTATGTGCTTAGATCATTAAAGGTAACAGCAGCGATGGAGAGAGCAGTTAGTAAAGCAGGCAGTATCCCGGGATTTATTAATAGGGCCATAGAGTACAAGAGCAAGGAGGTTATCCTGAACTTATACAAGACATTAGTTAGACCTCAGCTGGAGTATTGTATACAGTTCTGGACACCACACTATTGGAAGGATGTGAACACATTGGAGAGAGTACAGAATAGGTTTGCAGGAATGGTTCCAGGGATGAGAAACTTCAGTTATGAGGATAGATTGGAGATTTTGGGACTGTTCTCCTTGGAGAGAAGAAGGCTAAGAGGAGATTTGATGGAGGTGTTCAAAATCATGAGGGTTCTGGACAGAGTAGATAAAGAGAAACTGGTTCCACTTGTAAAAGGATCAAGAACGAGAGGGCAGAGATGTAAAGTGATTTGCAAAAGAAAAATGTTTTCACCCAGTGAGTGGTTCAGGCCTGGAATGCACTGCCTGGAAGTGTGGTGGAGGCAGGTTCAATGGACGCATTCAAGAGGGCATTAGATGATCATTTGAATAGAAACAATGGGCGGGATTCTCCGACCCCCCGCCGGGCCGGAGAATCGCCGGGGGGGGGGGCGGCGTGAATCCCAAGATTATTGAGTTAATTTGTACCAAATGATCATGTTTATTAAACTGACCTTGTGAAAGAACTTATGGCCCAGTGAGACTTCAGCAAACCAACTGTTGTTGGCTTGCAATACCTCGACTGTATTATCACCAGAAATGTTTCAAGTTGCGGATGATGTGCTTTCCAAATACAACCAAGAGAACAAATATTTGTGTAATTTTTCCTCAGGCAACTATTTTAAATGTTTTGATAAATTATTTCCCATCACTATGTCCTCTTGTTTAAAGTATGGTACAATTTTGGTCCATTGTCTGATATCAACAAAAAAAAAATCGTAAACTCTGAAATTATTTGATTATCTGGTTCGACGTGGACTGGACACTGAGATTAAGATTTGGTGTCCTTTATTTCAAGTTCGCCAGATTGCCCAGCTCATAAATTCTAGTCAGCTAACTATTTGTAACTAAGTCTTGTTTTGTTCGTCTTCTCCTAGGTTTGGCAGATCCCAGATCACGTAGCGCTCCGGTCTATAACAGACCCCATTGTTGTTTTGGAAGGACACTCGAAGAGGGTCGGAATTATTTCATGGCATCCGACTGCCCGGAATATTTTACTTAGTGCAGGTAATGTCATCACCATGTCCCACTTTGTTCAAGCTGTGACACATTGAAATGGCGCATGTAGCTCACACCGCCGGTCTTTCAATGAGGCGGAAGATGGTCATGAACCCTTTCCACCTGGCGCATGAAAAAATAAGTCTTTACATTATCTACGACATATGTTTGCACTTCTCTTCCCTCTAGCAGATTTAGGCAATAAAATGTTGAGAAATTGGCTACTTTAAGAAATTATGATAGGAGAGTGCATTTTCGCATAATTCATGTTTTTACCTAATATGCAGGAACTGCAGATTGCGACATACAGTTCACTGTGTAGGGGAGTAATGCTACTCCTAAATAAATATAATTCTCAGTGCAGTATTAACCATCAGATTTACCCTGCGCTCAAGGAGGGTGGGACGTGATGTTTCCAAACAAGAAGAAGGCAATTTACAATGAAGATCCTTTCAAGCTGCTACCCTGCGTCTCCTGTTGGCTAGTTGTACAATGGCAGGAAAGCTAACATCCCAGTATCCCAAGGCAGGATAGTGCACTGTGTCACTGGAGGCAATTTTAACCCAGCAAAATACAGGCAGATGTGGATCAGGCAGGATGTTCAAATGTTACCTGAAACCCTCACCAACCCATTTACTTCTGAGTGGGAGGAAAACACTGGGACCCCTGACCTCGGAGGAGGCAGTAGCAGCTGAGGTGGGGGAGGTCATAGTTTGAGGGTCATCGTTTGAGAATGGGGTGTTAGTCTTTTAGGACTGAGATGAGGGAGATATTTCTTCACCCAGAGAGTGGTGAATTTGTGGAACTCAGAGTGATTCACGCAGCTTTGACTGCAGATACAGGTCCCCGCACCTCCGGTTCCGAGCCCACGCATGCGCTCGGCGGCGGTATCCAGCGGCTGCGCCGTGCACCATGGCGGACTCGGACCGCAGACCCACACAAAGAAAACTAGGCCCCCCCCCCGATCGGAGATCCCTCCGGCCCGATCTCTCCCCCGGCTGCGCATACGCTCCACCCCCCGGTGCCAGATTCCCTCCCCCCCCACCAACTCCCTGCGGGGCTGCGGAGAATCCAGCCCAATGTCTCTAATTATCTACTCCAAGGGAACCCTCTTTATATAAACAAAATGCCATTAGCCCCAACTTTTACGATGTTTGAATGGCACCTCTGTATCCAAAAAGTCTGTTGCCTTTCAAACCAGGATTTTAAAAAACATGACTGCAGCATTCACACACTAACCCAGGGCTTTAACCATTACTGCACCTACTACATATAATATAATATATCTGAAATTCCTACAGTCATCACACATGGCTCTGGTGTCCTGGCTCGCCTGGTCTTGGTCCAAGTTGATGCACATGTGGGCCCTAGCAAAGAGTGCTTCTGTGACTTTCCTTGTGCCCTTGTGCGTGACTGACTAGGAGATGTTGCACAGGTCACCCTTACTGCCCTGATATGAGCCGTTGACATGGAGTTTCAGAGCGTAGTATCTTTCAGGGCTACAGAAAATTAGTGACCTCCCAGTCCATGTGGTGCCAGCTCTTACATCACCTGTCACAGATGGTCCACCATCCTCCGGGATAGATACAGTCTTTTCCAGCACTGGACATCTAACATTTGGAGGTAGGATGTTCTATGGTGGTATACCCGTGGCCGGTAGTTTCTCCTCTGAGGCTCCACCACCTGTGACCCTGCTCCCAGAAGGTCAACCAGCCCTTCCTTCCTCTCCTCTGAAGGGCACAGGTCCACCTGTAACGGCACATCGCAGTTGCTGCTGCCGCTCGATAGCTATCAAAAGAATTGTTCACTCGACTGGCTCCATGATTCCCTCAAATCAAAAACAGAAAGGAAGAGAACATCAAAGTGATCATTGAGGAGTTTTGTCAATCCCCTGACCTATCATCCCTCTCAGGATCTGGGACAGCCACCCATGTTCTCCCCCCTATGTGGAGCACCTTTCAAATGAGACTCACTCCCTCCCCTGTTGCACCAAAGTTGCCCTTCTCAACTCCACCTGAATGAAGCGCTTTGATCCTTGAGAGCCCCAAGAGCCCATGTACCCCCCATGAGTGAGAAGTGAGCACATTTGAGTGCATTCAATGGACCTCGTTCGAATCTGACAGGGGAACGAAACACTGCTCCCCGTCACCTCCTGAACAGGGTGACTGTTTTGTTCCCTCCATAACGCCTTGCATTGGGGGCCATATCTGTATTACTTCTCTGTCATGGAGTCTGAGTATGGGCCTTTGATTTCCATGCTTGGGGGCTATGCTTTTGAAGCGTTAACAATTGGGTGACAATCAGTGGCACACTCACGCATTTCAATGCTGAGTAAATTGGCACAATTGAATTGTCAAGAACGGTCATGGGGCTGATTAGGCAAATGACTTCCACTTGTGGCAGGTTAGGCACACCCAATGCATGTAAGACATGCAATTTGCAGTCCTTAGAGAGCTCTCATAAACTACGGATTAAATGAGCCTTCCAACTTGAACAGCCAGCCACTCATACACTAATCCCTGACAGCCTGTCTCCATAGTCAGAGACTTTGATCTTCCAGATATCTCATGCCCTCAGGCTTCACAGTGCTGCCTGAGTGTGGGATTCATTGACCCTTACTGCGCCTACTGCATATTGACTGTACTCACCCTCCCCATGTGTGAGGAATCACCCCTTGTCAGAGTGCCCAACTTTTGCCATTCAGCCTCGCATCTCATGGGACCTCACCCTAGAACCTCACAGTTGCCCCCTGTGCTGACCCTGTGGATTCACTTGCTCCCACCCACTTTCCAGATGTCACTCTGGAAGGACAACCCCTCAGTGGTGGGAGGGCAGTGGGAAGGACAATCTTTCAGCAAGCAGGACATGGGAAGCGCTGCCTGCAAACCAGCTGCCAGATCCCTTTAACTGAGAGGTTCACAGCCATGCAGAGCCAGTAAGCCCTGCAAGTGACCTCACCCCCCGTGATGCTGAGACTGAACCATCCCCCTGACCCTGAGTTGCATTTATCTGGCTCCCTTGTGACCTCTCCAATGCCCTCTCTGCAATTGGCACACTAGAGGGTGGTGGTGACCTGAATGCTCACCTCCGATATCCCCTTTGGAGGTGAGGTCACCAGGGGCGAGATTCTCCGACCCCCCGCCGGGTCGGAGAATCACTGGGGGCTGGCGTGAATCCCTCCCCCGCCAGTTGCCGAAGTCTCCGGCACCGGATATTCGGCGGGGGCGGGAATTGTGCCGCGCCGGTTGGCGGGCCCTCCCCCCGCTGAATTCTCCGGCTCGGATGGGCCGAAGTCCCGCCGCTAAAATGCCTGTCCCGCCGGCGTAAATTAAACCACCTACCTTACCGGCGGGACAAGGCGGCGCGGGCGGGCTCCGGGGTCCTGGGGGGGCGCGGGGCGATCTGGCCCCGGGGGGTGCCCCCACAGTGGCCTGGCCCGCGATCGGGGCCCACCGATCCGCGGGCGGGCCTGTGCCGTGGGGGCACTCTTTCCCTTCCGCCTCCGCCACGGTCTCCACCATGGCGGAGGCAGAAGAGACTCCCTCCAATGCGCATGCGCGGGAATGCCGTCAGCGGCCGCTGACGCTCCCGCGCATGCGCCGCCCGGAGATGTCATTTCCGCGCCAGCTGGCGGGGCACCAAAGGCCTTTCCCGCCAACTGGCGGGGCGGAAATTCATCCGGCGCCGACCTAGCTCCTCAAGGTTGGGGCTCGGCCCCCAAAGATGCGGAGGATTCCGCACCTTTGGGGCGGCGCGATGCCCGTCTGATTTGTGCCGTTTTGGGCGCCAGTCGGTGGACATCGCGCCGTTTCCGGAGAATTTCGCCCTAGGTTCCCGTTTTTATAGAGCCGTTGTAAATCGCACTGACGTGACATCACGTTGGCATCTGAAAAATATTCCGTGAGGGGGGATGTCCCGGCGGGAGGGTTCACCTAATGATATGCTAATGTATTTAAATGAGCGTCCTGACCTTCCATGACGGAATTCTCTTTAGGTCACCAGCGAGGTGACATGGACTGAAATTCTCCCCCACCTTGTCTGAATTCCTCTTTCTACTGGGAGTATCTTTCTTCCTCACACAGTGAGCTGTATATATCTATCTGCCATTCTCCTGTATTAATTGAAAACAAGAATTATGCAAAATGCACCCAGCTGTTATGATATTTTAAAGCAGGAAATTTCTCACCATTTTATTGTCTCCATCTCCTAGGGAAGGGGAAGAACAAAAATATTTGCCGTAGATAATTTCAAGGTTTTTTTTGTATGCCTTTTATTCTTTTATTAGTGGTCACCTTAGGTGAAATTTCTATTTCCTTTCTTACTTATCAACTCCCTGCACCACCATTCCACCACGCAAATGTTAATTCCAAGGAGATTGTGTGCCCGGTCGTTAACCAAGGACAGCAAAGTGGCTGATTGCAGTTGTCCAATTAAATGGGAGCATCACTGTGGAAGGTAAGTGTCATTGAGAGGACAGAAGAGTCATCAATTCAAATGTCTTCTGAGAAGATTTGTTTTGAATTAAGCAAACCTGATTAATTCGGGGACACTGTCATTTATCAGGATTTCCATTGCTCTGTGTTTTACCAGCGGCTGGTGTCTTTTCCTGTGGAAATATAATAAAAGCTCTCTTTAATACGTGCTGACCTGTATCAGCAGGTGGTTCCGTTGGACAGCTGAGGTACAGAGGATGCCAAGACACAGTTGCTTGAATTCACATTTACAAAGATCAGGTTGTAAATCCTTAGTGATCGGTGCTAGTTTAGAAGGACGTGGCATTGTCGCTGGTATATCCAGCCGCCAGTGCTGATATAGACCATCTCTGCCTCCAGTCAGGACTGCGACAGCACAAGTCCAATTCATGCCAAGCTGGCAAATGGAGCCACTAATCCGACTGAAGCTTTAGTCACTGTCTGAGGAAAAGTAACATGGCAGCTTTTCTATTACAACTCCAAGTAAGGTTAGATCCTAAAGCGATGCCATCAAGTCGAAGAGATCTGGTGATTTTCATTCATCGACAATTCTCCAGCAGTTAGGATTCTCTTTTCCTGCTGGCAACGTGCCCCCGCCCGTGGGTTTCCCTGCGGCGTGTGGTGGCTTCAATAGGGAAGCCCATTGATAAGCGGCGGGAAGAGAGAAACCCGCCGCCAGCGTACGGCGCTCCGCCAAGAAACATGAGGCTGGAGGACCCAAGAATCCAGCCCATCTCCTCGAGCCGATAAATAACTTGCAAGAGAAATTTAATAAATAGAGAGTATGGTGACCTCCAGGAGGAAGGGACAATGATATTTATTAGGCCACCCACTCAAAACGGCTCCATTTTGCAAATTAAAACTTAGAATTAAAGCTACAAAAAAGTACTGAAAGCTGTGTGCCAAATTTCGTAATACGTCAGCATCCACAGTTTTGTAGTCTTTCGAAGACCATGATGTGGAGATGCCGGCGTTGGACTGGGGTGAGCACAGTAAGAAGTCTTACAACACCAGGTTAAAGTCCAACAGGTGTGTTTCGATCTCACTAGCTTTCGGAGCGCTGCTCCTTCCTCAGGTGAATGAAGAGGTGAACCATCCCCCTGACCCTGTTGCGTCGGGTCGGCGCGGAGAAGGGAGCCACTGCGCATGCGCAGGTTGGCGCCAGTGCTACTGCGCATGCGTGGACCCCGCGGCACCCAGTTGACGCCGGGATCGGCAGCTGGAGCGGCGTGGGTCGCTTCAGTGCCGTGCTGGCCCCCTGTAGGGGCCTGAGTTGCTGATCGTGAAACCATGTTGATGCCGTCGGAAAACGCGGAGTTATGGGGAGATGAGGTCATTGCTAGGTGGAGCCAAGGAATGCAGAGAGACATTTTGAAAAGCTTCAGAGAGGGAGTTTGTGGAGAAGCTTTGGAGAGAGGAGGTTGAATTCTGATCTGCCTGACGCTGAGTCCACAATTCTCCCACAAAAAGATTGATTGAGATCTGTATGTTTATTTTCTTGTTGTCTAATGTGGAATTGAGAAGTAGTGTTTATGGGGTAATTATAAGCTGTTCTTTTTTGGCGTGAAGTCACATCCATTGACCATTACCCTTTGTTTCCAGTCACTGAGCCAATTTTGAATCCAACCTGGCACCTTTTCCTGTACCCCATGAGATCTCACCTTTCTGACCAGTCTGCCATGGGGGACCTTGTCAATTGCCTTACTGAAATTTGCTCTCATCAATCCTACTTTTTACTTCCTTAAAACAATTCTGACTACCCTTGATCAATCCGTGCCTTTCTAAGTGACAGTTTATCCTGTCTCTCAAAATTGTTTCCAATAATTTGCCCACCACTGAAGTCAGACTGACCAGCCTACAGTTTTCTGGCCTATCCCTTGCACCCTTTTTAACTAATGGTATTCGAGGACCTTCAATCCTCTGGTAAATCATCTGCATCTAGTGAAGATTGGAAAATGATCCTCAGAGCATCCACTATTTCCTCCCTGGCTTCTTTCAACAGCCTGGGATACAATCCATCTGGCCCTGGTAGTTTATCCATCTTCAACGATGCCAGTCCCTCCTGTACTTCCTCTCTCACTGCACTTATTGTATCTACTATTTCACACTACGCCTCTTTAATTAGAATGCCTGCATCATCCCTCTCCTTAGTGAAGACAGAGACAAAATACCCATTGAGAACACTGTCCATGTTTTCTGAATAAACCCACAAGTTACCATGTACATCTCTGAGCGGCCTTACCCTTCCCTTAGTTATTCTCTTGCTCTTAATGTACTGGTAAAACATCTTAGGATTTTCTTTGATATTACCTGCCAATATTTTTTATATACTCGCTTTGCTTTCCTGACTTCCATTTTTACTTCACCCCTGTACTGGCGATACTCCTCTAGGCTTTTGACAGAATTAAGTCTTTTGGGACTGTCTTAAGCTTCCCTTTTCTGCTTTGTCTGGGCCTGTATGCTTCTGGATAACCAGGGGGCTCTAGATTTGGCAGCACCATCCTTCTTCTTTGCCAGAAGTCTGAAGTAAGTGGCGGACACATTTCTGACAAATCCCTGATTTGAGTTGGACACAGTGTCCTTTCCATATCATCTTAAACAGCTCTGCTCTGCACAACCCATTACTGTTGACGCCTGCCAGTCCCACCTGTTAAATACAGCAGCTGGCATCCAAACAGAATGAGACAAGGAGCTGCATTTTTCTCCTCAGACAGCTGCTGGGTCACTTTAGACTGGTTCCCAATCCAAGAATAAATGTGCAGTGACAAACAATAAAAGTACCCATAGCTTTCCTCTGCCATTCAATTGTACATCTACAGCAGAATCACTCAGCTTCAGAACCAGAGATATGTTAAGTCTCGTTTTAACAATAAACTGGACAAAGTTGTCTGTGCAGAACAGATGTAGAAAAACCTATACATTAAAAACGAGTCTGTGTTAATATTGCTATGTATTTTGCTCTATTAAAACTATGTTCTTCTCCTCTACTCTTCTCGTGAATGGGGGAGGTGGTGGCTGTTGCTAACTTTCTCCTTGGTTCAATTGCCCTGTTTTATTACCTTTGCTCTCGAGTCGCCAGGTACCTTTATGATACCGCCACTAGGTTCAAGTCCGAGTAATGATCAATAACCCAATACACCGATTAGTAAGATTCAAATCAAAGCACATTTATTATACACAGTAATCGCTACTCATGCACAAATTCTACATCTAAGCTACTTCTACAACTAACAGGCCTATACTTAACTTCGGACTGGCCCACCAGGTCAGGGGAACAAATGGCCTTTCGTTCGGGTTCTGAGTCTGCGGGATTCGAAGTTGGTACGGATTGGTAGCTAGGAGCAGCTATCTCGTAGCGAGCGTTGAATTAAGACTTACCTCTGTCGGTCGTCACTGCACCGGTTACGGTCAATGTTGGTCCGTGTTGCTGGGTGACCCGGGCAGGACGCAGAGGTGAAGAAGACAGCGATTTGAACTTGGGGCTCAACTCTTATAGTCCCCAGGGGCTTCCCGCCTTTCGGGGCGGACCCTGTACCTGGTCCCAAGCGATTGGACTTTGTCCCAATCGCTTGGTTCGATTTTCTCCAACACTGGAGCGGTTCCCTGATCGATGGGCGGTCTTGAGGTGCTCGTTCACCTCCTTTGTGTTGGCTCCTGCTGGCACCGAGGAGTCTGGCTTTGCTTTGTGTGTCCAAAATGTTACTTATTGTTCCCGGGGATTGCTCATCAGTATGCAGATGGCTGCTACTTTGTTATGCTGATGGCCACTGGTATCGATGTTGTCTGGCTTTTGCAGAGGTAAATACACAGCAAACCTGCAGCTGCTGGGTTCTGTCTTGCTGGCTGACTTTCCCATCAGCCTTTGCCGTTCACCATTTTAAATCGGGAGTTGGCCAATTTAGGTGGCTACATGGCGCAGTGGTATTGTCACTGGATTAGTTAGCCAGCAGCCCAGAGAAATGCTCTGTAGACCCAGGTTCAAATCCCACCACTGCAGATGGTGAAATTGAATTCAATACAAATCTGGAATTAAAAGTCTAATGATGACCATGAAACCATTGACGATTGTCATAGAAACCCATCTAGTTCTCTCATGTCATTTAGGGAAGGGAATCGACCATCCTTGCCCGGTCTGTCCTACATGTGACTCCAGACCCACAGGAATGTGGTTGTCCCTTAATTTCCCCCTCAAAGGCAATTTGGGCAATAAATGCTGGCACAGCCTGCGATGCCTACATCTCATGAACAAGTTTAAAAAAAAGAATACTGACGGCCAGTACAGGCAAACAGCCATGGTTAGCCACACCAGCTCTGTCCGTCAGCTAGCAGTCAGTTGGTTGTAGAATTGGAATGTGACTGTTAATAGTATGTTAATTATATGGCGGGATGTACCGGCCACCCAACCACGTGTTATTCGGCAGCGGAGGCGCCTTGCCAGCGGGAACTACAGGTCCCGCCATTGTCAATGGGATTTCCCATTGACTGTATCCCTCGTCGCCGGGAAACCCATGCACCGGCATAGGACCAGAATTTCCCACTGACATGAACAGCCAATAAATCCTGCCTATTGTTAAGACACACTGCTGAAAGGCATTGCTTAATTAAGTCTGTCGAGAACTTATGAAGAGAGACTGCCGGAGCGCAGTGGGCGGTAGGTAAGGAGCAGAAATATGTAATGCTGCATTCTGTAATCGAGAAAGGTATTAGTGCCTCGTCCCATACTTCACCAACTGGATTAGGATTGAATTCACAGTCGGAATTGCAGTCCAGTGAGCAATTGCATTTTTCTGGGATTTGAAAGTGTCCCCTGTCCACTGCATGGGAATAATCAGTTGAATTGTGATTCAAAGAGAAATTTCAGCTGATTTCCCCTGTTTTCTGCCAACCAGTGGCACCTTGTCTCCATTAATTTTTGTTGACATGTTCAAATCGTAATCCGTAACCATGGCGCCATTAGCACCAAACTAGTTCTGATTTCTATAAAGGTCAAATTCAGACTTGCTGTTAACTCCATCTGCTCTGCGTGAATTGAGACACGTCTTTGTAAGGACGGAAAGATTCCATTGGATACCCTCACACGGCACACAAAAGCTTTCCAGCTTTTCGGTTTTCCTGATTTCATTAATATTCACAATGCACCGACATTTTATAAATCGCTCCTATACACCTCCAGGTTTCTTCATGCCCCATTCAAATTCAATCATCCTTTTTATAATCAAAGTATCATTGTCCATTGAGTGTTCTCATATCATGAATTCTCAACCTCTATCGCAACTGCCGCACTTCCCACTACTTCTCAAGGGTTTCTACTTCTCTTGCGCATTTTATTGCTATTCCACAGAAAATGCAGAGACCGTGCCAGTTCTTGCAGCTGGTAGCCAGGCTTTGACATGCTACTGGAATAAAGGGAATCAAGGGTGCAACCAGCGGTGCAGCCTCTTAAGACTCCTGCTTGCTGTGCAATTAATTCCTGCTGGAAGGTACATAAGTGTGAGTATGGGTAAGAAGGGGGTGGGGCTGAACTGCGATGCCTTCCGTGGTTCAATAGCTTGCCAGCCCTCACTCTCTAGACTCACAGCTGAAACACTGGTGGTGCCTGTTCAGCCCTGGCCTCAGCAATAAGTTCCCTCAAGAAACTGAGAGGAAAGGCTAAATAATATTGGCACACAGAGAAATTCTTGATTCCTTTGGAGATCAGTCCATCAGTCGCTAATGCTACGCGTGAGTGTGATGTTCTTTGCTTTCTGAATGAGGACGGCTCTGAAGTGTAGTGTCACACAAAGAACATCAAGCTAAGTTTTGAACAAAGTTCATTTATTTACATTACAACTAAATAGATTTGACTTGCTTGCTAAGATATAAAAGATTACAGATTCCCTAAAACGATGATTCTAATTACAGAGCTCCTGATAGCATGACGATTCTCTACCTCGCCTAACAACCTTCTCCCCGAATCAAGAGTATCATGTGATTCACATATATGCGCTTGATCACCATCTAGTGGTTGGATGCAGTTACAGTAAATTGTTAACGCTTTATTATTCGTACAATATACATATTGTCACAGTGACCTTTTGCAATATCTGGTTGTATCTTTTGCAGGCAGTGATAATATGATAATTATTTGGAATGTGGGGACAGGGGAACCCCTGATCACTCTGGACGACCTGCACAGTGACCTGATCTACAATGTTTGCTGGAACCGCAATGGCAGCCTCATCTGCACCACATGTAAGGACAAGAAAGTGCGCGTCATTGATCCAAGGGAGCAACGCATCATAGCTGTAAGGTTTTCCATTGGCTTGGGATGTGTTTTTGTGCTGCATGGAGTTTGAAGTTCCAGTATTTGATTGTGTCTAATGAGCCTTTACTCAAATACATGTTGAATTGCATCGTGAGTGTTCTATGAACTGCGGTGCCCTAATTGGAATGAACTTTGTCATTATGAAGCAGAAGGCCTGTGATGCCCTGATTAACACATGCTGAACAATCCCAAGTGTGCTTAGAGTTACACTAACAACAGGTTTAAGGTTATCTGTCGGAGCGGCCGTGTAGCTCACTTGTGCGCGCAGGAGGCTACCCATATTCGCACAGAAGGAACATGTGCACACCTTGCACTTCAAAAAAAATCTAAACAAGAGCTAAGAGAATAGTCATTCCCTGGTTCATTCCCCCCAGGGCAATGCCTTGACCAATCCGAGTCTGCCTGCCTGGTTTGAATTTGAACTAAACTGATCAGTTAACTGTTCCATGTTGCATTCTCCATGTCAATGCCCTCCACCAGTCAAAGACCACTTGCCAACCAATCAGCAGTCTCTCCTCATGCAGTATAAATTGCCGTTCCCCCCTTTACAGGTTGCTAATTTCTTGCAGGCTATCCTGATAAGTGCAGTACAAAATGCTTAGATGGCCTAGTATGTCTCTATTTCCAGCAGCACTAAAATAACACGAAATAACTATTTAAATACTCAAGTTCCGCACTATCAAGCGGCTAATTAAAAGATTGAACTGGCTGATAGTTCCAGTGGAGAATACCTCATCTCTAGGGAAACATTCAGTCGAAATGAATGCAAAGCAACTGGAAGGTGTGTCGGAGCGATGGGTTTAATTCCTTTCTGTCCTAAGTCCCGATTTGAAAGACAATGCTGTGGAACAGCAAGGATCAAGGGCCATGCAGCAGTCCACGGGCGATGCAGGATTGAGCCAGTTTAGAGCGACAATGTGAAACTAGGCGATCTCTCAGTCATCGGGCGGGATTTTCCACGCCACCCACCGCGGCGGGGGGCTGTCTCGCCATTGGCCGGCAGTGGGATCTTCCTGTCCAACGTTGAATGCACCCCTCACCGCTGCAAGACCTGCGCTGTCAACGGGGCTGGAAAATTCCACCCCACATATCCATTTAGTCCAGGAAACAGGTGAGGAGAACAGTGCACTGAGAAACCTGAACACCAGCTTTGTCCTGTAGAAACTGGTACTTTTCCCAATGTAATGAACTGAAAAATCCCTTTAATTTCAGCTGAAGTATCCCTGACAATAATGCGAACTGAAAGCACCCGGTTATTGTCCTTCATTGAGCCTTCTGTATCCGTGGCCATGATATTTTGTTTGGGGAAATAGAATAGTTCCTGGAGGTGCCCAGTCAAAAATGCTTTGAATTTTGGCGCCGTGTAGAGTAATATTTACACCACATTGACATTCCTCACAATTCAGCAATTTGGCAACGCTGGTGAGGCCATCATGGTAAGGTGGACCTCCTTTCATGGAGTTGCATATTGATGGCAGAATAAGTGGTGTAGATTTTAAACCTGCACTTTTAACAATAAGAGATTAATGGGTGGTGTGTTTGATTATTTTTACATTTCTAGTGGGGGAGGAGAAAGCCTGCACTATCGTAATGAGTTAACCTTGCTCTCGGGACATTCCAAAACACTTTACAAACAAGTTGTTCGTTTTGGAAGTTGATCAGTCGGCAAATATGACAGCTGATTTTCAGAAGAGCTTTGGTTGAGGTTGGAAATGATAAGCAAAGGAAGAGGATTCCATGTTACCCTTTGAACATACCGAGCATTCTGGGATTTATTAGGCCCAACTGGGTCAGGGCCTCAGTTGAACATCTCATCCAATAAATAGCACATTTGACAGGAGCAAGCTGACATTTGGGAGGGAAAAGACAGTTACATGACTGAGAAACCATGAAAAAAACCTTCATTCAAGGACCAGGCTCTTGGACAATATCAGATATTGGAGCTCCATTGAATGTAGGAGCTGCTAATATCAAAATATGGAATGTGCATGGGTGAATATTTACTGTTTTAGGGCGAATGCCCACATCTAACTTTGATACTCAGAGTTGAAAATATATTCCTTATAAATTTAGTTCAGATGCTGGTAGTTTTTTCCAGTGGGGACAGATTAATCTGATTATTAACATGGTTAATAACTTACCCAGTTTCTCTGGGCAGTGACATTGGGTTAGTGCGTCACACTCTCCTCTGATATTTCTTGTGAAATGGGAGATTTGTTTGCGTAGAATGCATTTGCAAGGCTGCCACACATTGTGACTGGAAATATTCTCACCACCCACCCCTTCTTAAATTTGGAATCTGCAGAGGGAAACAAAACTGCTTTTAGATATTTGCTGTTGATTCGCATATCGGTTTTCATTGTGATGGTGGGGAAATGCGGCGAGGCATGGGGCAAGGTTCTTGGCTGTGGATGGATAGGCATGGACTTTAACACATTTGTACATTTGCTGGGGAGTTTTGTATCCACACAGTTCGCAAGTCTAGTGATAGAACCTCACCTTCAGAGATGACGCTAGCTCTTCAGTCCTAAGCTCAACAGTGAAACTTAGTTCACTCTTACGCCTGCCAATGTTGTCAGTTCTGCAGAGTTTGTAACCAGAGAGGGCTGCACACTTGAAGTGAGATTGAAAATGAGATATATTCCTGGCATAGAGAGCTCCAGTTTAAGTTGTTGAGATGTCAATTGCATAGCTGCATTTTAGGGAAAGCTAGATAAGGAGATGAAGGAGAGCAGAATAGAAGGGTGTTGATAAGGCTTGCAGAGCATAAACACCCACATGGACAAGTTGGGCTGAATGGCCTATTTTTGAGCTGTAAACACATGCAAATTTAGTGGCGGAATTTTATGGCGGCAGGATTTTCTGGTCCAGCTGAAGTCAATACACGTTTGAATGGATCACCGCATTTTGCGATTCCGCCTTATGTTCATTTAATTCTTTAATGGGTTGTGGTTGCCACCGACAAGACCAGCATTTGTTGCCCGTCCCTATTTGCCCTCTAAGAAGACTGAGTGGCTTGCTACGTCACTTTGCTCTGTCCCAAAGCACGTTAGCGCTAATCAAGGAAATGTGGCAGCCAAATTATGCACAGCGAACTCCCACAGACATCAATATGACAATGACCAGGTAACCTGTGCGTACGATTTGAGGGATAAATATTGATCAGGACACTGAGGATAACTGGCCTACTTTTCCTTGAAATAGTTCCATGGAATCTTTCACGCTCTACCAGAGGGGGAGGACAGGGCCTCGATTTAACACCTCTACCAAAAGACGGCGCCTTTGAGAGTGCAGTAGTCCCTCAGTACTGCACTGGAGTGTCAGCCTTGATTTCTGTCCTGCAGTTAGACTCAGGGGCATGAACTGAACCATGGCTGATGCACATGAAAAAATATACAACTGCTATCCAAACAGTTCAAAGCACAGACAACAATCAATCTTTGTTGTTGGACTTAACGCATTGTATAGCTGTGCTGATGCTGACACAGGGAACAAATGGTACCAAATAATAGCGACAACGCCAGTTGGCTCACAGCTCAGCTGATTCCACGGTTGATCAATACATGGCAGTGTTCATTGCACTCCTCATAAAGACCTCGTAGCAAAGTTCTCTGAGTTGGATAGCCTGCCAATGTTGAGTACGCATGGAAAATTGCCATGAGCGCTGTTAATGTCCCATTAATTGTGACCACTACAGTGAAATAATTAAGCATTATTGTCGACTCACGTGCTGGGAGGTGCGTGATGGCAGCTTGCCCACAATTCTTCCTCTGGGTTCTGTACCTTCTTTGAAGATGCTGCTGTCTCGGTGCTGATGCCTAATGTTCCTTACCAAGGACACCCTTGCTCAAAGGATTGGTGTTTGTCCTTCACTACAGAACACAACTGGACGGTTCATTACCTTGGAGCAAAAACTGGATATAATGAGCTGATGCCCCATCAGCCAATTGCAGTACACTGCTGAGCGTAACGTCTGCAAACTCAGTTCAATGTACAGAGCATCCTTAGTGACAAAGCACAAAAGTCATAAACTAGTGAGTCTTACTCAGAATGAATGTGGTTCAGCAGCATTAATTTCCACCCAATTTTATCTGACCATTTTAGGGGCAGTTACAGAATAGTGATCAAAGCCTAATCAGGATTAGCCTAGAATGTGAAGGCCCTGCTTCTCTATTGCTAGGGATTATTAAAACAATATCTTGCCTACTATTGGCGCGTGTTCAGAAAAGCTTGTTTTTTTAAGTCGCTGAAATGCCTCCTGGCATTGACTGCTGGTGTAGATCAATGCTGCAGCATGAAATATTGTCTCATCGTTACTTTGTATTTTTGGCCAACCGTTCCTTAAGTGTCGCATTAAGCTTTCCCGTGATAAGTCAGCTGGGGATCTGAAATCACAGAGTCTACCTCAGGCTGCTCCTCAGGTTCGAAACCCGGCAAAAGTGTCCCTCAGAGCATGTCAATGCACATCAGCGTACACCTTTTAAATTTGTAAAGGTTGTGAACCTATTGCAATACGAGGCATCTTTTTCCAGCTTCCTTTGCTGATCTCGGGGACCATGCTGTGCAATTCACTGCAAATCCACAGACAATTCAATACATTTTTACGTAGTATTTTATGAGAACATTTCTGATTGCAGATTTCTTAGGTTCTACTTGCACAGGCATCAGAAGAACAGCAAAGAAAAGTAGCTACCATTCACAGGCACCATTTTCTAGTACTTAAACCAGATGACGCTTATTATTATTTTGCAGGTATGTTGTCCCCTTTTCCCCTGATTTTCTCCCCTTTCTATTGTAGGTAGGACGGGGGAAAATGGCCAGGCACTAACCTCTTCCACGTGACCGTCTACGAGTGAGCAGTTACCAGGAGCCACATGGCAGCCTGGTTGAAATCTCTCCATTCAATTTTGCCTGGCCTCGAGGGAGACATTATGTTGTGGGCATAGGTTGAGCCTGTGCCCTATCCTTGCTGGGTGTAATGCCCTGATATCCCAGCATCATACAGCCCTGCGCTCCACCCCAAGAAGTCGCTAATACTAAAGTCACATGTAAGGCCGACATACAGACAACGATGAAGTAACAATCCTTTACTTTGTCTTTTTTATTGACTTGAGAAATTATTTAAATGATGACTACATCATCGAGGGAACCGGTTTTAAGGGAGGTGCAGGGTGGAAATAGACAGAAAATGAACAAAGAGCAAAGAAAATTACAGCACAGGAACAGGCCCTTCGGCCCTCCCAGCCTGCGCCGATCCAGATCCTTTATCTAAACCTGTCTATTTTCCAAATATCTACTTTACTCTGTTCCCTGCCCGTTCATATATCTGTCTCGATGCATCTTAAATGATGCTCTCGTGCCTGCCTCTACCACCTCTGCTGGCAAAGCGTTCCAGGCACCCACCACCCTCTGCGTAAAAAACTTTCCACGCACATCTCCCTTAAACCTTCCCCCTCTCACCTTGAAATCGTGACCCCTTGTAATTGACACCCCCACTCTTGGAAAAAGCTTGTTGCTATCCACCCTGTCCATACCTCTCATAATTTTGTAGACCTCAATCAGGTCCCCCCCTCAACCTCCACCTTTCAAATGAAAACAATCCTAATCTACCCAACCTTTCTTCATAGCTAGCACCCTCCACACCAGGCAACATCCTGGTGAACCTCCTCTGCACCCTCTCTAAAGCATCCACATCCTTCTGGTAATGTGGCGACCAGAACTGCACGCAGTATTCCAAATGTGGCCTAACCAAAGTCCTATACAACTGTAACATGACCTGCCAACTCTTGTACTCAATACCCCGCCCGATGAAGGCAAGCATGCTGTATGCCTTCTTGACCACTCTATCGACCTGCGTTGCCACCTTCAGGGTACAATGGACCTGAACTCCCAGATCTCTCTGTACATCAATTTTCCCCAGGACTCTTCCAATGACCATATAGTCGCTCTTGAATTAGATCTTCCAAAATGCATCACCTTGCATTTGCCTGGATTGAACTTCATCTGCCATTTCTCTGCCCAACTCTCCAATCTATCTAGAGTTTGCTGTATTCTCTGACAGTCCTCCTCGCTATCTGCAACTCCACCAATCTTAGTATCATCTGCAAACTTGCTAATCAGACCACCTATACCTTCATCCAGATCATTTATGTATATCACATGACTCCAGAGTTAATTAGAATTCCTTGTGTAACTTGAACTGTGACAAATCTTTGTTGGATGGATGTGCTCCACTCTTTGTAAAGTTTAGTTCAACTGATCTGTTGCAGGATATTTTAACCAGACGACCAACACATCGGAATTTGAACAGTGTCCCAGTCTCTTAAGCCGAGGTAGCTTGGGCCAAGCCACTGGAGTCCGCCCCTTAAGGCAGAATACTGCGTGTAGAAAGTTGTCAACAGAGGTTTGAGTCCAGGGTTTAGATGAGGAGAGGCAAAGATCCAATTTGATTCCATCTTCAGCAGGTGACGGGGCTACCTCTGCATCATGTTGGAACCTTCTAGCTGGTGTTACAGGTCAATTGTGTTTGGTTTGCAAAAGGTAAATCTGGGCTGGGAGCGATGAAATGTTCTGTAAAATTGGTGCTTTCAGGGTTGACGGGATGCACGCGGCGTGCTTTGACTGCATGTTCCTTTTTTACCCTCCTGAATGCATTTTGCTTTTGTGTTCCTGTATTGCTGTCTACTAAACTAACCAAATAAGGAAAAGAACAAAGCGCACGAAGGCGCGCGCCCAATGAGGGCCGTCTTCATGTCCAACGGTAAAATCTTCACCACCGGATTCAGCAAAATGAGCGAACGGCAGCTGGCCCTTTGGGACCCGGTAGGAGGTGTTTCATCATCTGGTGGTGGGCGCGGTGGGGGTGCAATGTTGGTGGGAGAGGGGTGGCAGCCTGGTGCACAACACAAGCGAAGGACAGAACTAAACAAGCCAAAATTACCACTAAGCAAACGGAGAGAGCTGAATGTGATCAAACTCTCTGAATGGAATCGCTTGTGTGGTTTTAATTCCACTGCTGAGAATAAAGGTTGGAGATGACTGGTTTCATTTCATTTATTAATGAAACAAAATTAACATTTT
Organism: Scyliorhinus torazame; assembly: GCF_047496885.1. Taxonomy (NCBI): domain Eukaryota; kingdom Metazoa; phylum Chordata; class Chondrichthyes; order Carcharhiniformes; family Scyliorhinidae; genus Scyliorhinus; species Scyliorhinus torazame. The sequence continues at coordinate 197,448,103 of NC_092718.1, forward strand.
GGTTACCAGTAGACCAATTGTGACTTTGGTTGGTTCAATTGTTCCCATTGTTGCCTTCCCTTGTCCACTCTTGTCCAGGGGTCACAGTCTGAGGATTCAGGTAAACCATTTCGAGCAGAGATAAGGAGACATTTCTCCACACGAAGAGTGGTGAGCCTGTGGAATTCATTACCACAGGAAATAGTTGATGCTAAAACTTTGAAAATATTCAGGAGGTGGCTGGATATAGCACTTGGGAAGAATGGGATCAAAGGCTGTGGGGAGAAAGCAGGATTAGGCTATTGAGTTGGATGATCAGCCATGATCGTGATGAATGGCGGAGCAGGCTCGAAGGGCCAAGAGGCCTCCTCCTGCTCCTATCTTCTATGTGTCTATATAAGACCTGGAACCATCGCAATTTGCAACACAGAAAGAGGCCAGCAGTCATTGTGGTAGACCATTCCTTGTTCCAGAAATTCTCCACAAAAATAAATTTCTCCCAACTTCTCTTCCTCGATTCTTAATGACTGAGTTTTAAATTGATGATCTCTTGTCATTGGCTCCTCAACCGGAGAAAATGGCCCCTTCATAATCACTCTACCGAAACAATTTCGGAATTTTAAAAGCCTCTTAAATTCCCCCTTCACCTCTGCTGCTGCAGTGGGGGATAGTCCCAATATGTCAAACCCTCCCTCATCACTTTTTTAATTCCACACCTGGCAACCGGCTGATGTAAGCAAGGCTGCTTATGTCCAAGCTCCAGGGACTGAAGTACATTGTTTCAACACTTGAACAATCATTGCTCCTAGTGCACACATGTCCATGGCAACAATCCCCATTTACAAAAATACTTGAAAGCCTTCACCATGCGGACAAAGCACAAATTGGCTGCACAAAACACATAAATGCATATATTTATATTCTTGAAAATTCAATTTAAAATAGGAGTTTTTTTTATCGTTCCAACCAATTTATACAGAGATGCAAGCCTGAGGCAAAGTACACCAGGCAGCCAACTGCCTACCATTGCGGTGCTTCTTCAGAAGACGTAGAGAATTTTGATCATTGAAGTTGTAGAGGACTGCAAAGAAAATCATCAAACGAAAACTCTGTGGAAAAACATAAAAGATGTTTTCAATGTTTAACGTGCTGATTGACTCCCACTTTATGTTCACCGCTCTCGAATTAATGAAGAAGGCAGCATATATGGGTGCCCTTTTTTCAATCTGGACTATGGACGTGGAGATTTATCCAGTCGGAATGGGTGTTGGGAATTCCGGTTTGCGCATTAATGGGAGGACAACATTAGGAAACTCTCCCTGTAAATTCTGGAGAGCTTCCTGTGGGAGCATTGGCAATTTAAGAACTGCGGTCTCCAGTGTTAAGAGCAAAGCTGATGTTAAACGCTAGGGTATTCTAAATCCCAGAAGGGAAGCTCGAAATGCTTGCTCTCAACTATATTTTGTAAGTTGGCATAATGTGGGGAAAAATGTGAAGCCCACTGAAGATATCCCAGACGTTTTTGTAATGATTTTACACAAAATAAATGTTCATTCAACAATAAAACACATAGAAAGAAAATCAACTGGAGATACACTTACCTACCTTCATGGCTATACACAGCGACTGGAATTCTCCATCTATTCACACCAGCAGGATTCTCCAGTCCCGCTGCAATGAATGGAGTTTTGGCTGAGCACTAAATTCTCCGTTCTCGCTCGCACCAGTGGTGGGGCGATCACGGAACTGAGAATCCCGGCCAGTATCTTTAAATTTACCCAGTTCTAAATCCCTTTATTTTCCTAACTTCAGAACTAAACCTCCCCAAACAATATCCCATAGATTTTAAAACTTTAGGCAAAATCCAGCAATAGTTACCACACCAGGCACTTGTATATGTCAGGACAGCTTCTGATTTAGGACAACCAATTGGTTTCTCAAAAGAGCTTTTCTCCAAGCACAGCTTGTTGGGAGTTGATACAGCTCCCATCTGTAGGCTATTGCCTTAAAAAGAGCTAGCTTATGGCAGCACGGTGGCGCAGTGGTTAGCCCTGCTGCCTCACGGCGCTTTGTTACCAGGTTCGATCCCGGCTCTGGGTCACTGTCTGTGTGGAGTTTGCACATTCTCCCCGTGTTTGCGTGGGTTTCGCCCCCACAACGCAAAGATGTGCAGGGTAGGTGGATTGGCCACGCTAAATTGGCCCTTAATTGGAAAGAATGAATTGGGTACTCTAAATTTTTTTTTAAAACCCAGCTAGCTTGCATAGGGTGAACTTGCCCCTGATGTACTTGTTTCCCTTTTGGTCTTCTCTTATCTGAACTAACCTGCTCAGAAGTAATTCTTAATTACCTTCATTTTGTGAGTTCATTCTTAGAATGTAATTGTGAAATTCACACCTCGTCATTTCCTTTGAACTTCTAACATCTTTAATTAAACCTTTGACATTCTATCCTCCATTGTCCATCCTCCATCAGCCATGATCGTAATGAATGGCGGAGTAGGCTCAAAGGGCCAATTGGCCTCCTCCTGCTCCTATTTTCTATATTTCTGTGTTACCACTTGCCCTAAATAGGCATCTATTTACAGTGTTGCAAGGCATATCAGCATATCAAAACATTTGTTCTATCAACCCAGCCTCTACTCTGCTACAGCTTCCATTTAAAACATGCAACCACCAGAACACGTTTTCAATTACTGGATTTCCTTGCTTTTCATTTTGTCGTGATTTCCTAACACCAGGATCTGGGTTATCTGAACACTGTTGCTGATTTCATCCAGCTCCTGCCGATTGTCTGAGGCTGAAACATATTGCTTGCCACCTTAGTGTTGTACTTGCCCCTGAGCTGAGGTTCTGACCACCTAACCGCACCATCATCGCTGGTCTCCCTTCCGTAACATCACCCAACTATTTTTGCCCACCCCTCAGCTCATCTGCTACTAAAACCCTGATCCATGCTTTTGACACAATGGGCGAGATTCTCCGACCCCCCGCCGGGTCGGAGAATCGCTGGGGGCTGGCGTGAATCCCGCCCCCGCCGGTTGCCGAATTCTCCGGCACCGGATATTCGGCGGGGGCGGGAATCGCGCCGCGCAAGTTGGCGGCCCCCCCCCCCCCCGCGATTCTCCGGCCCGGATGGGCCGAAGTCCCGCTGCTAGAATGCCTGTCCCGCCGGCATGGATTAAACCACCCACCTTACCGGCGGGACAAGGCGGTGCGGGCGGGCTCCGGGGTCCTGGGGGAGAGGGGGGGGGGGTGCGCAGGGCGATCTGGCCCCGGGGGGTGTCCCCACGGTGGCCTGGCCCTCAAGGTTAGGCCTCGTCCTCCCAAGATGCGGAGGATTCCGCACCTTTGGGGTGGCGCAATGCCCGACTGATTTGCGCCGTTTTTGGCGCCGGTCGGCAGACATCGCGCTGATACCGGAGAATTTCGCCCCTTGTCTTGACTATTCCGACCCATTGCTGGTTGGCCTCTCCTTTTCCACCTTCCACAACCTTGAGGTCATCCAAAACTTACCTATTTCCTCACTTGCACCAAGTCCCGTTCGCCCCAACACCTCTGTGCTCACAGACCAGCATTGGCTCCTGGGTAAGTAATGCCTTGTTTTAAAATGCGCACTCACATTTACAAATTCCTCTGAGGCGGTGCCCCTCTTCGCCTGAGCCCTACAATCCTCTGTGCTCCTCTAATTGTGACCTCTGGAGCATCCCTGATGTTAATCACTCGACAATTGGCAGCCACACCTTCAACAATCTGGACCCTAAGCTCTGGAATTCCCTCCCAATACCTCTCTTCCTTTTTATATCCTCATTTGTCCTTTAAGACACTCTTTAGAACCTACGCTATTGACCAAGTCTTTGGCCATCTGACTAATATCGCCTTATTTTGCTTGTGTCACAAATTTGGTCGATAGTGCTCTCGTAGAGCACCTTGGGATGTTTTAATTTCTTAAAGGTGCGAGATAAATACAATTTCTCCTTGCTGATTACATCCTGATAAACATTGAGAGATTTTGGAACTTCACTCAAAAGGAGGTCAGTTTGACTCAGTGGTCAGTGTGTACAAATATACATAGAAATAGAAGCAGGAGGAGGCCACTCGGCCCTTCGGGCCTGCTCTGCTATTCATTATGATCATGGCTGATCATTAAGTTCAATACCCTGATCCCGCCTTCCCCCCATATCCCTTGATCTGTTTAGCCCCAAGAGCTGTGCCTAATTCCTTCTTGAAATTACACCACGTTATGGCCTCAACTACTTTTTGTGGTTGTGAATTCCACAAATTCACCACTCTGGGTGAAGACATTTCTCCTCACCTCAGTCCTCAAAGTTTTACCCCTTATCCTCAAACTATGGCCCCGAGCCCTGGACTCCCCCACCATCGGGAACATGCTTTCTGAATCTACCCTGTTAGAATTTTGTAAGTTTCTATGAGTCCCCCTCTCACTTTGTAGGCGAGGTAAGATCCTTCATATATTCCAATGATGATAATCTCCTCAATGCAGTAGCCACGCCTTGCCTCACAAAATTCACCTCATTGGAATGATGATGGCTTTTATGAAAGCCTTGATCTTATTAAATGACGGAGTAGGCTAGAGAGGCTGAATGGCCTCTTGTTCGTATATTCACAATGGGGTTTATTTGACCAACCAGTCAGTTTTACCATTGCTTCTAACCTTTAGCATCAGGGAAATATTTGTATAATAGATCCTGATATGAAATGAAAATCGCTTATTGTCACGAGTAGGCTTCAATGAAGTTACTGTGAAAAGCCCCTAGTCGCCACATTCCGGCGCCTGTTCAGGGAGGCTGGTACGGGAATTGAACCGTGCTGCTGGCCTGCCTTGGTCTGCTTTTCACTATTTCACAATGTTCACAATTTACATAGACGATTTGGAGTTGGGGACCAAGTGCAATGTGTCAAAGTTTGCAGACGACACTAAGATGAGTGGTAAAGCAAAAATGCAGAGGATACCGGAAGTCTGCAGAAGGATTTGGATAGGTTAGGTGAATGGGCTAGGGTCTGGCAGATGGAATTCAATGTTGCCAAGTGTGAGGCTATCCATTTTGGGAGGAATAACAGCAGAATGGATTATTATTTAAACGGTAAGATGTTAAAACATGCTGCTGTGCAGAGGGACCTGGGTGTGCTGGTGCACGAGTCGCAAAAAGTTGGTGTGCAGGTGCAACAGGTGATTAAGAAGGTTAATCAAGTTTTGGCTTTCATTGCTAGAGGGATGGAGTTCAAGACTAGGGAGGTTATGCTGCAATTGTATAGGGTGTTGGTGAGGCCACATCTGGAGTATTGTGTTCAGTTTTGGTCTCCTTACCTGAGAAAGGACATATTGGCACTGGAGGGAGTGCAGAGGAGATTCACTAGGTTGATCCCAGAGTTGAGGGGATTAGATTATGACGAGCGGTTGAGTAGACTGGGACTGTACTCATTGGAGTTTAGAAGGATGCGGGGGGATCTTATTGAAACACATAAAATTATGAAGGGAATAGATAGGATAGATGCGGGCAGGTTGTTTCCACTGGTCGGGGAAAGCAGAACTAGGGGGCATAGCCTCAAAATAATGGGAAGTAGATTTACGACGGAGTGTAGGAGGAACTTGTTCACCCAAAGAGTTGTGAATCTCTGGAATTCCTTGCCCAGTGAAGCAGTTGAGGCTCCTTCTTTAAACGTTTTTAGGAAAAAGATAGATACCTTTCTAAAGAATAAAGGGATTCGGGGATATGATGTACGGGCCGGAGAGTGGAGCTGAGTTCACAAAGATCGGCCATGATCTCATTAAATGGCGGAGCAGGCTCGAGGGGCCAGATGGCCTACTCCTGTTCCTAGTTCTTATGTTCTTATGTTCTTATGCTTTAAAAGCCAGCTATTTAGCCCAGTGAGCTAAACCAGTGATCGTTGGGTCAATATGTCTTTGAAACGGAAAATCACTATACCGCAAATTTAGTCCAAATTGGCTGTCCATTGCAGACCTATTCTGTGGCTTGCATTTCTTATTGGTAGAATCGTTATGGTGAGGATTCCTTCCTTTATATTGTCCCATGGTCCCATGATATAAGTTTGATCACATTCAGCATTTACTTTGACAAGCTCCTCAATACTGGATTGTACCGTTAAAGAAACATTAATTATGAAGTAATTTACTATCAAGTCAGACGCTTTGGCTATCAATGCTGTGTTGTGTGCCAACAGGCCACCTTGCAAAGAGAAAGTGCCTAAACAGGAAAGAAACAGACTATATCTGTTTCTGTCCCAACCAGAATTCCTCTCCACAAATCGGCTAACTAACCCACTTTGGATAAAAGAATAAAATTGACAGCAAGTAAATTTCTTCACAGAGAAACATATCTGTGTTGTATGCAGTGTGTACACCCCCGGAACAATTGGCTCGTATCAGCATATAAAGTGGTATTCTTATTGTTGGCCAGGAGGAGGAGTCCCAGAGCTTTCTCACTTCTTCTCACGATGGAAATATTTGCTGCAGACCTTCCGAAGGATGCAGGATCGAAAATAAATCCTTTGCTTATGTCTGAAGTGAATGTTCCGCAGGTGGAATTCTGTTGTTCGCTTGTCATTTAACCACTTCTTTCTCCTTCAGGAAAAACTGGCCCCCCATGAAGGCATGAGGCCGATGAGGGCAGTTTTTACACGGGAGGGAAACATCTTTACCACAGGATTCACCCGAATGAGTCAGAGGGAGCTGGGTTTATGGGACCCGGTAGTATTCAACTGCAGCAGAGACTCTAGGCCTATGTGCATCATCCATTAGCAACTTCTTAAGATAGGAATATTCTAAAATAAATGCTTTTAAAATGATGCATTTTGCAAGCACACCAGCAAAACCAGCGTGGAACTGAAGCGATGGGAAATAAGGCAATGTTGATTAAATATCAATCTCCGGCGCATTGTATTTTGTGGATCAAATCAAATTTGGTGTGATACAGAGTGGAGTGAATGCAACAACACTAAGAACCGAGAGGTGCAGGAGGGTGGTTGATGTGTCTCACTCAGGTGCTCTTTCTGGTACAGTCAGAAATGCTGTGATTCGAATCATAAAACACAGGAGCAGAAGTAGGCCATTCGGCCCATTGAGTCTCCTCCGTCATTCAATTAGATCATGACTGATCTGATATGATCATCCTCAATTCCACTTTCCCACCGTGTCCCCGTAACCATTGATTCACTGACTGATTAAAAATCTATCTATCTCAGCCTTGAACAGAATTAACGACCCAACCACGACAGCCCTCTGCGGTAAGGAATTCCACAGATTCACTACCCTCTGAGAGAAGAAATTCCTCCTAATCCCTGTCTTTAACGGGCGACCCCTTACTCTGAGATTATTCCCACTGGTCCCACACTCGCCCACAAGGGGCAGCAATCTCTCAGCATCTACCCTGTCAAGCTCCCTGAGAATCCTATATGCCTCAATAAGGTTGCCATTCTTCCAAACGCCAATGGGTACAGGCCCAACCTACTCAACCTCGAAGAAAATCATAGAAACTTCATCAAAGGAAAATCCAGACAAATTAAAAATAAATTGTGCCGGCTGTAAGCAGGACTGGTGTCGACATGTGCTCCCGTGTTGGCATAATGATACCTTTTTCCTTAAAATCTATTCAACACATATTTTTGTTTAAGAAATGTGCCCTCAACGCTGAAAGCTGACCACACGGGACCTGCTGGATTCTGAAGTGTAGGGTATTGTGTCTGTCAAATTAGCATAAATTGATATTAATGAAGGAGCACTTTACCTCATCAAATGAAATAGGAGATTCACACACTGGGTCTCAGAAGTATAGGGGAAGCTGTGACTGTTAATCTGCAAAGCTCCACAGCTGCCTTTGGTGGGCCTGAATGTGTGTTGCTGTTCTAGCCCATTGCTTCCTTCCAGGTTTGCTGCCACCTGCAGTTTGAACATGGCCCCATAGGCTTCAAGGCAGGAAGCACTTATCTCAATTTCTCCCGTTTTGTCAGTGCAAGGTTCCCATAGCCACGCTGTTGGACTCTATTTTCACAAGGTAACCTTTTTTGATAAAGTGTAAGAGCGCCTGGAGCTCTTTTCTTTAAGAACACACACACACACATTTTGCATAATCCTAGCCATTCTAACAAAAGAAAGCTGGTATTGTCAGGCTGCACCTGCTATAGCAGCTCTGATGAATCGTTGCTGATCTAGGCTATAATCTCGTCATCAAACCAGCAGACAAAGGAGGGGCCACTGTCGTACTGAACAGAACGCACTACTGTAAAGAAATATACCGACAACTCAACAACCAGGAACACTACAGACAGTTTCCCGCAAATCCGACCAAGGAACACATCCGCCAGCTCAACAGACTGATCAAGACCTTGGATCCAGACCTTCAGAGCACCTTATGTGCTCTCATCCCATCTCCCCGCATTGGAGATCGCTACTGCCTTCCGAAAATACATAAGGCCAACACACCATGCCGTCCTATCGTTTCAGGCAATAGGACCCTGTGTGAGAACTCTGGCTACATCGAGGGCATCTTGAAACCCAGCGTACAAGGTACGCCCAGCTTCTGTCGCGACACGACGGACTTCCTACAGAAACTTAGCACCCATGGACCAGTTCAACCAGGAACATTCCTCGTCACGATGGACGTCTCGGCTCTCTACACCAGCATCCCCCATGACGATAACATTGCTGCAACAGTCTCAGTGCTCAACACCGACAACTGCCAATCTCCAGATGCAATTCTGCAACTCATCCGCTTCATTCTGGATCACAACGTCTTCACCTTCGACAACAAGTTCTTCATCCAGATGCACGGAACAGCCATGGGGACCAAATTCGCACCTCAATATGCCAACATCGTCATGCACAAGTTTGAACAAGACCTCCTCACCGCACAGGACCTTCAACCGATGTTATACACCAGATACATCGATGACATTTCTTTCCTTTGGACCCACGGCGAAGAATCACTGAAACGACTACACGATGACATCAATAAGTTCCATCCCACCATCAGACTCACCATGGACTACTCTCCAAAATCAGTTGCATTCTTGGACACACTCATCTCCATCAAGGACGGTCACCTCAGCACTTCGCTTTACCGCAAGCCCACGGATAACCTCACGATGCTCCACTTCTCCAACTGCCACCCTAAACACATTAAAGAAGCCATCCCCTATGGACAAGCCCTCCATATACACAGGAGCTGCTCAGACGAGGAGGAGCATAACAGACATCTACAGATGCTGAAAGATACCCTTGTATGAACGGGATATGGCACTCGACTCATCGATCGACAGTTCCAACGCGCCACAGCAAAAAACCGCACCGACCTCCTCAGAAGACAAACACCGGACACAACCAACCCTTCGTCGTCCAGTACTTTCCCGGAGCGAAGAAACTACGCCATCTTCTTTGCAGCCTTCAACACGTCATCGATGAAGATGAACATCTTGCCAAGTCATCCCCACAACCCCACTACTTGCCTTCAAACAACCGCACAACCTCAAACCAACCATTGTTTGCAGCAAACTACCCAGCCTTCAGAACAGCGACTACGACACCACACAACCCTGCCATGGCAATCTCTGCAAGACGTGCCAGATCATCGACATGGATACCACTATTACACGTGAGAACACCACCCACCAGGTACGCGGTACATACTCGTGCGACTCGGCCAACGTTGTCTACCTCATAAGCTGCAGGAAAGGATGTCGCGAAGCGTGGTACATTGGCAAGACCATGCAGACGCTGCAACAACGAATGAACGGACATCGCGCAACAATCACCAGGCAGGAATGTTCCCTTCCAGTCGGGGAACACTTCAGCAGTCAAGGACATTCAGCCTCTGATCTCCGGGTAAGCGTTCTCCAAGGCGGCCTTCAGGACGCGCGACAATGCAGAATCGCCCAGCAGAAACTTATAGCCAAGTTCCGCACACAGGGACCTGGGATTCATGTCGCATTACATTCATCCCCCACCATCTTGCGTGGGCTTGCGAAATCCTACCAACTGTCCTGGCTTGAGATAATTCACACCACTTTAACCTGGGGTTACCCCTATCTTTGGATCTGTAAAGACTTAATTACCTGCAAATGCTGCATTCTAAGCATTGTCTTGCATCTTTGAATCTGTCTATATATATGTTTCTGGAACATACCTCTTCATTCACCTGAGGAAGGAGCAGTGCTCCGAAAGCTAGTGTTTGAAACAAACCTGTTGGACTTTAACCTGGTGTTGTAAGACTTCTTACTAGACTATAATCAGACAGTGTTAATGGTGGATTGCCATATGGATGATGCAAAGGCTTGGTCTCTGCGGTGAAGTGTGAATTGCATGGGTGTGCTTGTGTTAAAAAGGGTGAACTAGCACAGGAGCATGATGCTAAAGTGGCACATTGCCACCTCTAACAGTAATCCCAAATGTTTCAACTGAACTATGTTTGTGTGCAGTTAATTGCAAGCTAAAGAAAGCAGCCAAAATATTCACATGCTTTGTTTAAAAAAAAACTTATGATTCGATAGGTGGCATGGAGTGGTCCAGAGTTGAACCGTTGATATTCTCCATGCACGGAATTACTGAGAGAGGGGGAAGGACGGCGATGAAGCGTCGTCAGCCCTGGACTCCATCCCCCAACCCCTTTCACCTTCTAGCTGATGGTATCCGGTGGGAGTTGCTGGGAGAAGACTTCCTAGCCCTCTGTCTTTTGTGCATCCCCTTCAAAAATAAGGAATTGTGTTTAAAGCTTAAGTCCAACTCATTCAAAATAAGGCAAGCGATTTTGTTAGATGAGGTCAACTGAATGGTTTTCCATTGAGCTGGTCAGCCAGTTGCTATTGTGAATACCATTTATTTAGAAACTGTAGATCATAGAATCCCTACAGTGCAGAAGAAGGCCATTCGGCCCATCGAGTCTGCACCGGCACTTGCTCCAATAGAGCATTCCTACCCAGGCCCAATCCTCCACTCCCAAAACCCGTAACCCCACCTAACCTTTTGGGCAATTTAGCATGGCCAATTCACCTAACCTGTACACTTTGGGAAATAAGAAGACACTGAGCATACGTGATCAGAGCTTGGATCAAAATAAAATATAGAACATGGTGCCAGCACCGCAATATGGTACAGAGCTGATATACCAATGCTTATCACCATAGACTCGAGATATTGGTTCAAATCTTGCTCCATTCTGAGCCTTGGGTGTACTAAACAGAGAGTACAGAAAGAAGGAAAATGGGACATGGACGGACAATAATAATAATAATTGCTTATTGTCACAAGTAGGCTTCAACGAAGTTACTGTGAAAAGCCCCTAGTCGCCACAGTCCGGTGCCTGTTCAGGGAGGCCAGTACAGGAATTGAACCCGCGCTGCTGCCTTGTTCTGCATTACAAGCCAGCTGATTAGCCCACTGTGCTAAACCAGCCGCTGGCTCCCACAATCCAGCTCCTGGCTACACCAAGAAGTTGGGGAGGGAATGGGGGTTTTCGGTGGGTGGAGTGTTCATGGCAGTCTGGAGGAATGGGCCATGAACCCACCGTCAGAAGCAGGGATTGTTCCGGGTGGCTGGAGAAAAGAGAAGAGTAAGACAGAAAGAAAGGAGGAGAATTGGCTTGATCACTCCGTGGAATTAACACTCTTTTAGCTGAGTTGCTGTACGTAAAATCCCCGGTGGAATTCCCTCCCGTCGACTGCACCAACTACCGGCTGTGCTCCACACAGCAAACTGAGAGCTTTATTGGGTTCTGAAGCTGAGCTGGTCAATGTGTAAATACACTTCAGTGTCATCGCTCGATTTCCTGGTGCGACGCCTCACCTGCCAAGATTGTCCCTTCTTTTCCCCTCTGCTTAATTTAATGGATGAGGAAAGCACTGGGGGAGCACACATCCTCCGATTGAAGTTGTGCTTCTGCTAGGCGAGGCTCAGCACAGGAATGGGCATTGCATAAAGCTCCCACTTGGCGCAGAGGCAGCTAAGTCGGAGTCAAGTCTGGGCTCCAATTCAGGATAATCACTACACAAGTTTACTGTAGGCAATGAGCGGAAGCGTCTTTGAACCAATATCATAATTAGAGTGAAAGCTGACATCAGGAGCCTCCAAATCTGCATGTGATTCTGCACTGTGTCAAAAACTGCCCAATGACTTCTGTTGACTATTCGCTGTTGGAAGGTGGCCAGAAATACCAAATGACACACAAGTGTTGGCCATATCTCCCCTGCCAACCCATATTGCCTGTTTTGCCGTGAGCGGTTTATGCTGTTAACCTGGTGCATGCGGTCGTGGACAGTCAGCGTGCACAGAGTTTAAATTTAATATATTTCCCCTCTATCTCCCACGTAGAAAACCTTTGATGAACCGATAGCACTTCAGGAAATGGACACGAGTAATGGAGTGCTTCTGCCATTTTATGATCCAGACTCCAACATAGTCTACCTCTGTGGGAAGGTGAGAGACAACTGGTGTGTTAATCGTTCATTCCAATGATTTGGAATCAACCATCCATTGAGCAGATTAGCTGATGCCCACCTCATTGTTATTTGTGCCGTTCTACCTTGCTGTGTGCAAGAAGGTTGCCACAAGTAATAAATACTTGCATTTACAAGCTCAGGCTTGTCGAACCGTTTTGCTCAGGGGGCCATATTTGCAGATCTTTTCATTCAAGGGGCTAATGAACAAATATTGAAAAGATGAGGTTTGGCACAATAATAAACTGAATGGTTTTTAAAAGCTGAGGTTTTAAGGAAAGATACAATTGCTGAGCAAATGTACAGCAATGCCACAGCAATAAATTGTTAAGTTAAATAAAGAGCAAGTGATAAAAATAAGCAGAGTGTGAGAGGGTCAGTGTACATGGGTGGGTGTGAGTGGGCGCATGCTCATGGTGGGGAGAGGGAGTGAGAAACCTGAGACTGGGGATAAGGCTGACTCACACTCACCGCCTCCCCCACACACACACACTCGCTCACTCATGTCTCGCACTCACCCCAGTCTCTCACACTGGCTTTCCACACACTCCCTCAGTCTCTCAAAGGCCACTCCACACATTCACTCTGTCACCCACTCTCACCCCAGCCACAAGTCTCACTCCCATACACATACACACACCTAGCCACACACACACTCACCGCCACTCAAACTCACACACGCACACACACACGCCACTCAATCTCACTCCCACACACAACTTCAGCCACACTCTCTCACATCACAGACACACACAGCCTCTCACACTCACCACCACCGCCCCCCCCAACGCACACACGCACTCAGGGCGGGATTTGCCGACACCTAAACCGCAGTCGGCAATTGGCCACAGAATCCCTTTTCATGCAAAAATCGGGGGCAGCGCCGCTTTGGAGAGGGTGGAGTGTCCGAATAACGGCATCATCGGTGAGTGCGCTGCACGCCGTAGGGACGGGCTCGGGACAGCACCTGAAGGCACTCCCCCGATTTTCCGCCCCCAGTGAGCCGACTTCCCAACGGCGTGGATCACTCGTGGTCTGAGGTTTCGTCAACCTCGCGTGGTAGCTGCGGACTGTGTTCCGCTGGCAGAGGGGGCTTCGGCGGGCGCTGGGGTGACTGGTGTGGCGTGATCCGTGGGTGGCGAGGGGGTTACAGGGGGGCACTATCTGGCAGGCCGGATCTGTGTGCGGCTGCCGCCATGTTGTACGGCACGACCGCTGCAAGACGCTGCCACGCATATGCGCGGCAATTCTCCATCAGTATCGGCAGGCAAAGCTGGGGGGTCCACATGGCGCGGCTGCTAACCCCCCCACCGGGCGGAGCATCGGCGGTGCCGACTTTTTGGTCGCAATACTAGACACATGCTCCGGGCATAGCCTCAAAATCAGAGAATCCAGCCCTAAGTGTTGACGCCAACACAGAATCCGTAGAATTTTATGACCATAAAAACCGGCGCCGCACCTGGAACGACTCCGCTACCATTGAGGAGCGAGCACCAGTGCCGCATGGAACACAATAATGAAACACAGTTTGGTATTCGCCAGGTCCGTGATTAACACTCGGGCCGCAGCCGCACATACGCATTACACTCCGCACACACACACACTTATCAAAGCCAACAAGATGGCAATTGTTGCGTGGAGCATGCCCACACAGCTGATGGGTCGGCTGGGGTCAAAAGGCACGCAGGGAAGTCACCTGGGAGGACACCTATACGACCCATGGCACTAGGTTCAAAGTGGGCTGTTAGCAGTGTGCGCACCTTGCCGGCTGCGGCAATGGTGTTCCGTGCCCGTCCAACCCGACCCCAGAGCCCACCACCTGACCACCCCCACTACTCCCGCCCAGCCCTGGCAGAAGCCCCCCCCGCCCAGCGGCACAACTGTCAGCAAACTATGCCCATGTTGGACACTTTCCATAGCCCCTCTCTCTCCCTCAGCAGCCTCCACGCCAGCTTCACGATTTATGAAAGCACATGTGAACCGCGCCATTGGAAACTCGGCCCATAGGAGGCGGAGAATCACTGAGGCCCTGGAGAAGTCTGGGCCGGGCCAGCTAATGATATGCAAATTATATGCACGTGCGTTCCGGAACGTATTGACGCCGCTGTCGAGGTGCTGGAGCATTGCGATGTGGCATCAAGTTGGCCCCTGCCTAGGTGACCGGGTGGCAGGGCCAAGGTGCGGTTTCGCAGTGCCAAGGTACCCAGGTGCCAGCGAGAGTGCCAGGGTACTACGCTGCCCAGTGACCGGCTGATCACCCCGAGTCTCTAATAGCCTGGGCGAACCCTCACCCCCGAGGTGCTGTTACGACTGGTCCACACTGGGGGGCCCATTTAAACATGGCTCATTTAAACATGGCCCGTATAAACATGGCTCATATAAACATGGGCCATTTAAACATGGCCCATTTAAACATGGCCCATTTAAACTATTCTTATTTAAACACGGCCCATTTAAACATGGCTCATTTAAACTATTCTTATTTAAACATGGCTCATTTAAACATGGCCTATTTAAACATAGCTCATTTAAACATGGCCCATTTGAACACGGCTCATTTAAACATGGCCCATTTAAACATAGCTCATTTAAACATGGCCCATTTAAACATGGCTCATTTAAACATGGTCCATTTAAACATGGCTCATTTAAATATGGCCCATTTAAACATGGCCCATTTAAACATGGCCCATTTAAACTATTCTTATTTAAACATGGCTAATTTAAACATGGCCCATTTAAACAGGCTCATTTAAACACGGCCTATTTAAACATATCTCATTTAAATATGGCCCATTTAAACATGGTTCATTTAAACATGGCTCATTTAAACATGGCTCATTGAAACATGGCTCATTTAAACATGGCCAATTTAAACATGGCTCATTTAAATATGGCTCATTTAAACATGGCCCATTTAAACATATCTCATTTAAATATGGCCCATTTAAACATGGCTCATTTAAACATGGCTCATGTAAACATGGCCCATTTAAACATGGCTGGCCCATTTAAACATGGCTCATTTGAACATGGCTCATTTAAACACGGCCTATTTAAACATATCTCATTTAAACATGGCTCATTTAAATATGGCCCATTTAAACATGGTTCATTTAAACATGGCTCTTTGAAACATGGCTCATTGAAACATGGCTCATTTAAACATGACCAATTTAAACATGGCTCATTTAAATATGGCTCATTTAAACATGGCCCATTTAAACATATCTCATTTAAACATGGCTCATTTAAACATGGCTCATTTAAACATGGCCCATTTAAACACGGCCTATTTAAACACAGCTCATTTAAACATGGCCCATTTAAACATGGCTCATTTAAACATGGTCCATTTAAACATGGCTCATTTAAATATGGCCCATTTAAACATGGCCCATTTAAACATGGCCCATTTAAACTATTCTTATTTAAACATGGCTCATTTAAACATGGCCCATTTAAACAGGCTCATTTAAACACGGCCTATTTAAACATATCTCATTTAAATATGGCCCATTTAAACATGGTTCATTTAAACATGGCTCATTTAAACATGGCTCATTGAAACATGGCTCATTTAAACATGGCCAATTTAAACATGGCTCATTTAAATATGGCTCATTTAAACATGGCCCATTTAAACATATCTCATTTAAATATGGCCCATTTAAACATGGCTCATTTAAACATGGCTCATGTAAACATGGCCCATTTAAACATGGCTGGCCCATTTAAACATGGCTCATTTGAACACGGCTCATTTAAACACGGCCTATTTAAACATATCTCATATAAACATGGCTCATTTAAATATGGCCCATTTAAACATGGTTCATTTAAACATGGCTCATTGAAACATGGCTCATTGAAACATGGCTCATTTAAACATGGCTCATTGAAACATGGCTCATTTAAACATGGCCAATTTAAACATGGCTCATTTAAATATGGCTCATTTAAACATGGCCCATTTAAACATATCTCATTTAAATATGGCCCATTTAAACATGGCTCATTTAAACATGGCTCATGTAAACATGGCCCATTTAAACATGGCTGGCCCATTTAAACATGGCTCATTTGAACACGGCTCATTTAAACACGGCCTATTTAAACATATCTCATATAAACACGGCTCATTTTAACACGGCCTATTTAAACATATCTCATTTAAACATGGCTCATTTAAACATGGCCCATTTAAACATGGCTCATTTAAACATGGCTCATTTAAACATGGCCCATTTAAACTTGGCTCATTTAAACTTGGCTCATTTAAACATGGCCCATTAGAACACGGCTCATTTAAACACGGCCCATTTAAACACAGCTCATTTAAACATGGCTCATTTAAACATGGCCCATTTAAACATGGCTTATTTAAACTATTCTTATTTAAACATGGCTCATTTAAACATGGCCCATTTAAACATGGCTCATTTAAACATGGCTCATTTAAACATGGCTCATTTAAACATGGCCAATTTAAACATGGTTCATTTAAACATAGCTCATTTAAACATGGCTCGTTTAAACATGGCCCATTAAAACATGGCCCATTTAAACATGGCTCATTTAAACATGGCTCATTTAAACATGGCTCATTTAAACATAGCTCATTTAAACATGGCCCATTTAAACATGGCTCATTTAAACATGGCCCATTTAAACTTGGCCCATTTAAACATGGCCCATTTAAACCTGCTGATCTGGATCACTCCCAGATCACGCGGTCTCATGGGGTTCAGTTAAATCTCGCGAGACATCTCCAGCGTCACAAATCTCACAAGAGGTCTCTCGCGAGATTCAACAGCCTAGTTGAGGTCGGTAAATCCCGCCCCAAATATTTTATACCAGACGTTTCCGTAAATATAGATGAAGAAGACTGGGTGGCCCATCTTGCCTTACCCATCTAGAAGAACCCAATTTCCTCATCACCGCATTCCAAAGGCGCTTTCAATAACTCTCAGGATTCATGGTCCCACTTTCAACTCCATTCCATAAGACCATAAGACATAGGAGCGGAAGTAAGGCCATTCGGCCCATCGAGTCCACTCCACCATTCAATCATGGCTGATTTCAACTCCATTTACCCGCTCTCTCTCCATAGCCCTTAATTCCTCGAGAAATCAAGAATTTATCAACTCCTCGAGAAATCAAGAATTTATCAACTTCTCTCTTAAAGACACTCAACGTCCCGGCCTCCACCGCCCTCTGTGGCAATGAATTCTACAGACCCACCACTCTCTGGCTGAAGAAATTTCTCCTCATCTCTGTTCTAAAGTGACTCCCTTTTATTCTAAGGCTGTGCCCCCGGGTCCTAGTCTCCCCTGCTAATGGAAACAACTTCCCTACATCCACCCTATCTAAGCCATTCATTATCTTGTAAGTTTCTATTAGATCTCCCCTCATGTGTTATCTGTGAAGAGTTTCCTGAGCTCTCATTTTAATAAAGCAAGTTTTGTACGTTGTTCTGTTGATGTGTGGTCCGATAGATTAGTTGCTTACAGTGCGGCTCGGATAGATCCACTCCAATGCTGAGGGAAAAGATCCAATAAATAATTTTCTAAGGTGCAACAGTATTGGTCATCGCAATCTAGGAACTTTCAATCCTGCATTAGAAAGATTAGCAATGAGTGCTTTGTTCTTCTAACACTCGATCTTGGGCCCAAGCCCTGAGATGGGTGGAATCCTCCTATCTGGGACTAAGCCCTGAGGCTGGGTCTGGGGCAGGGGGTGTTTTCTGTGGAGGCCGATGGAAAGCCATTATCGTCTGGTTCCAACCTAATTAATTGTGCAACTGGCAGTTTAGTGCTGTATTCCGTGGGGTTGGGGGGTAAGGGGGGGTCCTTGACTGCACGCATCTCGCCATCACATTTGGGTGATATATTGAAAAGGCGCCCAACGTCACTGACCCAGATGGAACACTCTGAGGCTGGACGATGGGCCTCCTCAATGTCACTGACGCTGGAAGGCCCAGCTGATAGATGCCCCCCCCCCCCATCCAATACTGTGATGTTCCAGAATCCAGAGACACTGGTGGCCTCCATCTTGAACTCCAGGCCTTCTTCAGTTAAGTGCTGATTTCTGCATGCCATGATGTTCTGGACGTGTTCTGTACTGGCTTGTTTTCCCGCTGGCATTGCACAGAATCAGGTGTAGGTGGAAGGTTGCAAATGGGCTTTTAGTTGCGCACCGTTAGTGGGGTGGAAATCACAATGGACACCAGCGGAAGATCTCAGGGGAAATTCAAGTTGGCATATAACCTCCGAAGTCACCACCCCTGCCCGCCTGCTATTAAACCCATCGGCGGGCGCGTGGGAGAATTCCTCCAATATTTCTAAATCCTACCTATTATATGATGAGGTTTATGGCAATAAAACTACTAGATCTGTTTTGGAAAAGTTAGATTCCTTTTTACTGTAGTCCAGTCTTCAGTGCTCCCCCTACAGAAACTATTTCTCTTTGTGTGCAGGGCGATAGCAGTATTCGATATTTTGAAATCACGGATGAAGCTCCGTATGTTCATTACATCAGCACATTCAGCAGTAAGGAGCCACAGAGGGGAATGGGCTTCATGACAAAGAGAGGCCTGGATGTCAGCAGGTGTGAAATTGCGAGGTGAGTGTTTATTTTTTTGCTTTAATAATGGAATTAGAGGCAAGTGAGGGAGATTATGACTGACAGTGTAGAAAATGCGCTCCTCAGGTAAAGACCCATCATTAAAGGCAATGAATATACTGTCTCCGTGCTCCATCGTGTAGGTGCATAGCCGCCCACACTGAGGCACTGGCCTAAGCTGTTACATCAAACAAAGGCCTTTGTGAACTTTAGGCTGGGAGGGGAAGGTGTATCTGTCATCCAAAACTGAGTTTATCTTTTCTGTGATGTTCTGTGTGCATTTAAAGATCCAATGGCATTATTGAAAGAAGAGTAGGGATCTCTACTAGTCAGCATTTCTCCCTCAAACCAACAAAACTGAAGAATGGGATCGACATGTCTTTCATCTCTGTGGAATGTAGCTGGTGAATAGCGGTTGTCGTATTTACCTGTGTAACCCATGGATAAACTCAACCTTGGCTGCACTTGAAATTTACTGCGAGAAGTGCAGGAAGTACTCGTTTAACACCGTCCCACACAAAGTCATTTTGTGTTAGCGTCACCCTCCAGTTAGAGCTCCGGGGCCTATTTCAGCCCACCTTAGCCGTCAGCAAGAATGGCGACACTGTCACAAAGTGCGGCAAGAATCCGGGAACGTGATTCTCGCCCATGAGATCACGTTTTCCAAATTTCCAGGCCCCTCACCGGTGATGTAAGGAGAATCCCACCATGGAAGTTCGGGGGCCCCTTTAAATATATTGTAATGAATGTAGGAATTTTGAGTGTATTGTATTATATGTATTTGGTGCAGTAAGGGTTAAAACTCTGGGTTAGAGTGTGTATAATTGCTGCAGGTATTTTTTTTTTACGTCCTGGTGTAAATGACAGACACTTTGGCGACAAGGGATAATGAAGCATTATAAAAGTTTGTGCCAATGAAATTTTATTTATATAATGAAGTAGATAAGGAAGTAGATAATTAAAGATATTGGGTGTGATTCAGCAGCTTCCTCGCGCCTGGCTTGATGTCGGGACGAGTCCATTGAATATTACAAGACGCCTGGATCGAGATTCGTGATGCTCAAAATGTCTCGTGAGATTCAATAGAATCTTGCAGCACATCGCGATCTGGATCTCGCTGGGTGACATCCAGCGCGCATATTTAAATGATCCATTCGGTTAATTCATCCAGGGCCTAATTCACCCAGGGCCCGGCCTCAACAGTGAGGTCTCAACCAGTATGGTAACCAGTCGTGATGGCACCTCGGGGGGTCTCACTGGGGAGTTGAGGCCCCCGGGTGGTACTGGGTAGGGTGGCACCTTGGCACTCCCCCTGGCACCTTGGCATTGCCAACCTGGCACCTTGACACTGCCAGCCTGGGTGCCAAGGTGCCCGGGTACCAGGTTACATGTGCCACTGGCCGGGCCCAGGGGACTTTTTCCATGTGAGGGGGGGTGCTCAAGGAATGGAATGGGGTAGAGGGCAGTGCGACCAGTGTTGGGACCCCGTGAGGTGACTGGGAGTGAGATCGCCGTTGAGGTGTGTGGGTGTGGGCGCAGCGAGAGACATCAGGAGACAGACTTACCCTGGCTGCACGAAGAAGGTAATTCATCTGCCTTCTGCACTGTAGCCGCATCCTCTTATGTAGTGAGCTGGCACTCACTATCACAGCCAGTGCCCCCCAGGCAGGGTTGTGACCTTGCTTGCTGCAAATCTGTCCGATCGTGGGTAGAGGATGTCACGCCCTTGCTTGACACCATCCAGAAGTTTGGTGAGGGCTCCCTCTGTGAATCATGGTGCTGTCTTCCGCCACCCCCCCCCCCCCCCCCACCCCCGACTGGACTTGGAACAAGTGCTGGAGAGTGCTGGGGTGATGTTTAAAGGAGCACCCCAATGATTTTGTTTCCCCGGGACGAGCGAATCAGAGGCAGGCAGCCACGAGCACGGCGTGAAACATCTGGAGGAAAAACGTTTTGTTAAAGAGGCTGAATATACGGCAAAGTCTTCCTACAGCCCCCCTGCCCCTGTTTTCTCTCTGGGACTAACACTGTGAAACTCCTCCCACTCTATATGCATTGCGTTGCTGCTGTTTTGCATTATCGTTCCCCTATGCCTGGGCGTTCCCACGTAATTCCCATCTTGAGCCTGTGAGAGCTGGATCTCGGGTGGAATGGGGAAGCAAGCAATCTTGGGTCGGCCCCGGGTCACTGTCCGTTGTGTAGTTTACACATTCTCTCCGTGTCTGCACGGGTCTCACCCCCACAACCCCAAAGGGTGTGCAGGGTAGGTGGATTGGCCACGCTAAATTGCCTATTAAAATCGTTATGAGCCTCAAACAGACTAGAAGCAACCCATATTTCAGTTTGTTCTTGGTTTCACTCTCCTGCAGGCGTCTCGAAACACTGATTAAATACTCACCACCGTTCGTAGACAGATTGACTGCGCAGCGTCCATTTGTAAACTGCACAAAACAATAGTTATCCCCCATCGCCAGGTTGACTGCCTTGAATTGTTGTGGTATTTTTCATTAATTTCACCTATAAAATTCATTCATAATGAGCCAATAAAGAGGCAGTGATTACAAAGTGCTTCTTATTGAGAAAAGACAGCAAAAACAAGTTTTGCTTCGAGTTAAATTAGGTATTATAACGTGCTCTGAAACAGGTCAACATGCAGTGGAGATCGCTAGAGCTTTTGATTTGCCAGCGACATTTGTGAGAACAATTCCAGCAAAGTCCTGCCATTGGCAGGGACTGCCTTCCTGCAAAACCTCACAAAGACCAAAATCATGGACAGCGAACTGAGTGGCTTGCGAGGCCATTCCAGAGGGCAGTTCTGAGGCAACCACATGACTGTGGGTCTGGAGTCACATGTAGGCCACATCAGGTAAAGATAGCTGATTCCCTTCCCTAAAGGGCATTAGCGAACCAGATTGATTCTTGCGACAATCGATGATAGTTTCACGATCGCCGTTCCTGAGACGAGCTTTCAATTCCAGGATGTTTATTAATTGAATTCAGATTTGAACTCGTGTCCTCAGAGCATGAATTTGGGCTTCTGGATTAATAGAACATACTGTGAGAAGGAGGCCATTTGGCCCATCGAGTCTGCACCAACCCACTTCAGCCCTCACTTCCACCCTATCCCCGTAACCTAATAACCCCTCCTAACCTTTTTGGTCACTAAGGGCAATTTATCATGGCCAATCCACCTAACCTGCTCGTCTTTTTACTGTGTGAGGAAACCGGAACACCCGGAGGAAACCCACGGGGAGAACGTGCAGACTCCGCACAGTCAGTGACCCAGTAAGGAATCGAACCCGGGACCCTAGCGATGTGAAGCCATGGTGCTATCCGCTTGTGCTACCGTGCTGCCCATAGTCCTGTGACATGACGACTTTGCCATCACCCCCCCCCCCCCCCCCCCCACCCCATCGCGCCCTGTATAATATTTGTGACGGAATCCATTTTACTTTGTTTGTTTAACAGAATCTGATTATTACTTTTTTTTACTTTTAGGTTTTTCAAATTACATGAACGGAAGTGTGAACCTATTACGATGACAGTGCCTCGCAAGGTCAGTGCAGTAGATAAGCCAGTAAGTGGAAGGGACACGGAGGGAAATGAAAACGTTGCTTCCAATTTTAGTAGTCATGGAGGAGTCCGGAAAGGAGATTAAAATATAGGTTTATTTCCAAAAGGAAAGTAT